>NC_071542.1:9958050-10268933 GCF_026979565.1 Vidua chalybeata
AACAGGACAAGAGGCAATGGGCAGAAACTGGTGGACAGTAAGTTCCACCTGAATATGAAGAGGAACTTCTCTCCTGTGCAGTGACCGTACACTGGAACAGATTGCTCAGAAAGATTGTGGAGCCTCCCTCAGTGGAGATAGTCTATAAGTGTCTGGATACAATCCTGTGCCATGTGCTTTAGAACAACCCCACTTGATCAGGGAGGTTGGACCAGGTGACCCACAGTGGTCCCTTTCAACGTGAATTATTCTGTGATTCTGTGATATGTAAAACAGCTTAATTCAAAACCCTGCATTCAACTGAACATCTCTGTTCCTTGATGCCCTGGGCTGCCTTGATTACCTCTGCAGTGAGGAAACTAAACCTTTGCAATATCCACTGTAATCCAGTGCAGTTTCCCCTTAAGCTTCATGAAAGCCTGATCATTTCTGGCAGGCTCCTGTGACGCATCTCCTCTGACTAGTATAGCCCACATTGATTTTTTTTTTCTTCCTACAATAAATTAATAAAATTGAAAAATCTTTTTCATCTCAATAGATCAACCTGCAGTTCTGGGGCAACATGAGAAGAGCCTCAGCACAAAGTTTTAATCACCAACTGATTTCCTGCATTTAAATTCAGTATACGTAAACTAGGCACAGCTATTAGGTGGTCCAAACTTGGCCTTTAATCAGTCAAGCGATCCTGTTTTCCATCTTTATAGTAGCCTTCCAGACAAAAGGTAAAAACAGTCCATTAGTAAGTATGGATCGTTTAGGTTCTGTGATAATGGGGGTTGTATAATAAAGCTAAGAAGAGGCTAAGACATATAGCAGTAATGAAATTGCCTACCTCATTCACAAACAGAAAAAGCTCTCAGTTAAGTATATCAGATAGCTCCCATTAAAACCAACACATTTTGTAGTATAATGAGTACGACTCATCCCTTTCCATTCCCAGGTGTTCAACGTTTTAAACTCCTACAAAATGACCTGTATCAATACAGCTTACTCTACTTCTGCCCATGAAGCATGAATAAAGGGGAATCTTAAACTATAAAACCAAGAATCAGACTAGAAAAACTTGTGTAAATCAGCCCATAACCAACCCTAGAGCAGAAGGGAAAGAATCTGCCACTTTCTCCAGCTAATCTTAATATGTGAAAAAGGAATTCGCCTTACTTTCTTCTTTCTTAGCTGAACAATAAAAGAAAATAAAGTATTCCTGAAAAAAATGTTTTCTATATTCAGCCTGGTTTATGTCATAGTAGGAATTTTAAATACGTAACTTTGCATTGACATCTGACAGAATAAAAGGAACCAGAAAATAAGGAAGAAATATTCCTGTGGCATCTATAGGAACAGAGGACCATGTAACAGATGGAAAGGGAATCAGCTCCAAACACTGAGTACCCTTTTCTGTCACCAGACCCAGAAGCAAAACTTGCCATAATTAGAGGGTTCTGGACAGCAAAAAAAAATTAGTGCACTAAGAAATAGAATATTTCTTTTTATTGGTAGCAATAATTTCAGTACAAGGACAACATCTGATTTTGCTGATTTTCTTTCTCAGAAGCATTATTCTATTCTTTTTCTTAGCGATTAAACACAGTCCAAAGAATCACTTCATAAATTACTCCTGTTCTTCAGAATAAAAAACAGCAAATACTCTCTTGACTTCAAGCCAATAGAGGACTGATTTCTTACATACATGGGTGTGCCTAGTTTATTTAGTATGCATCTATGGATTGACACTTTGGAGATCTTTATTTTATAAAGCAGTAAAATATCATTAAGAATGTTTACTTAATGTCTCACTTTAAAACAACACTTTCACAACTTTTAAGGTTACGACACCTGTTCAGAAAGTCCATGGAAAACTGGGAAGTGCTGGAAATTTCTGAGAGCTCTTATCACTGTTTATAACAAAAAATAATCCTTTCATGCAAAGCATCAGGTGGAATGGCTTGATGACAGGACATTTGATGTGTTATCCACTAATGATTTTTTAAAATCTAGGTAGGTTTTAAATGACAATGATTTTACTGAGTTTCAAACTGAATGTATTCCCCGTCTCTTCTCTCCAAAAAAAAAAAAAAATCAACTGAACACATAAGAACTTCAGAATAATTTGCTTAAAATAAAAGAACATCACTGCTGAAATTGCTATGACAGACTTGAAATATAATCCTCTAAACCAGCTTAATTTTCAGCAAACCTTGTGCAGATGCTACATAGATGACACATTACTTACACTATCATAAAAATGATAAAAGGCCCACAATGGAGGCATTCAAAGTAACAATAACAAGAGACTGCCTTCACTAAAGACTAGGAGAGACTTTTCATTTTTAGACAGTTATTTACATTTACAAACAAAACTAAGAACTAAACAAAAATGAAATAGTTATAAGTACCACACTAAAAATTGCCAGAAATTCAAGCCATTTTCCTGTAGCTTCCTCAACATGGGATGCTTCGCTTTTTGATTTGCTTGTCTCTCTGATACAATAGGACTGCAGTAATTCCAAGTGCTAAGGACTGGGAGGCCAATTGCAAATTACCAGACCTTACAAATTAGCAAGTAAGCAAATAAACCCTATTAAAAAGCCCAGTCAAGGGTATCACAGCACATAATTTACTTTGTTCATTTGATTTTCCAAAGTGCAATTTAGTCTTCTAACATTCCACAGCATACCACTGAGAGTAGTGGCCAGAAAAAGCATAAAAGCCCCCACCATCATGTCTATTTATTAGGTTTTTCAATCCTGTCCTCTCAGCCTGTTTGAAGAGCTAAGACTTTTCTCCTAGACACAATTCAGAAGAACAAAAATTACTGTGGCACCACTACTGTGTGCTGGAATCTGCAGCAGCTACACTGAATGTCTACAGATGACTATGGTCCCTTCCAGCCCACAAGAAGGTATCAAGTGCCCTGTTCAATCAACAGCAATCAGTATTTGTCACAATTAATTATTTATAAAACAGAAGTAACCACAAAGAGTTTAGACTAAACTATGTCAGTATAACATATCTGTTGCTTAATTCTGATGGTGACTATTAAAAGGCTGGTTGCAGACAGTCTGTAACAGAACAGACAGGGTAGAGTCACAGTATTAATGGTTTAGCTGCACCTCTCCTGATCTGATGGCAGCATAAACATAAAGGTAACTAGAAACACTTCTGCATGCAGTCATTAAAACTGCTGAGAGCTGGGGCAGTGCCACACAGGGGATTGTGAGAACTATCAAATTTAAAGTTTTGCAAGGCTAGAGACATTTTCACAGTATGGATATTGCTTCAAGGATTTAATCTGTACATTTAATTCAGATCTTTTTGTTCTTATTTTTCCTGCCAGTCATCTGCTGATTTTTTTATAGTAAGAAGCTCTGATATAGGGTACAATTTCCAGGTTGACGTGTGTGTCAGCAAAAGGGCTTGTACTGCTCAGCTCTGACTGCAGGCATGTATCCACAGTGGGCTAAAGTTTTAGCTGCCTTAAGGCACAGCCATACTACCTCAAACCAAATAGGACCAACCTCAGATCCAGCAGGAGATCCCCAACCCTCATGACAGTTCATTTTCTGCAACTTCAAGTACACATGAAAACTGTAATTTTTTTTATTTCTTGAATCCTTAAACCTGCAAGCGTCTAGGCTTTCTTATTCCTCAGAAGGCCACAACATTTCAACAGATGAACCATGTTTTCTTCTTAAAACGCACTCAGGAACTCTACCTGGACTTTAGTAACGAAACAATATTGAGCTAGACTTCCCAACTTGCCACAGCCCTCTGAACTACATTGTGTTTTCATGCAGCTGTAAGGGGAAACTACAGCCTCTGGGTACTATGATAATATAAATTGATATCACATCTATTTACTCTCCACAATATTTAAAATATATAAATACATATTTAAGAAAATCCAAACAGGGATTCCACTTCATAAGGGGGAAATTAAATTATAACCAGCAGCTTATGAACTTTGCAATCAGTAATAAGCAATAAGGCAGACATGCATTCTTGGAGAAAGTCTTAAAATTAACATGGTTTGTTATTCCAATTTAATTGGATCAGATTCTTGGCTGACATAAGGTAATACAGCTGTAATTACCTAAATTAGTCTATGGAAATGGGCATAATTTCAGCTATCCCAGTGCCATAAGGGGTCCATTATATGGGTTAAGTCAGTTCTTTTTTATGACACCTGCCTGAGGAGGATATGTATTAATTCCTTCATTAAGCCCAAATCTTATCCCAGAGTCTGACTTGCAGGTAAGGGTACTGCGGTCTGGTAAAACAAAGGACTTATGCCACTTCCCCAGTTCGCAGAGTGCACTGCTTGCAGCACTGAATGCTCATATCACAGAAAGCAAAAGAAGCAGCAAGGAAACCCCACCCTAATCCTTTCTTTTCTTTCATCACACTCCACGTGTTATTCACACACCTTCTGCCAGTCAGTCCTAAAGAAAGACAGCAGTCTGTCCCAGAAGGGGCCGGACAGAACGAAGCTTGAGTTCCTTGCAGCTCACAAGCGGCCTGGCAGCCATGGCTGCTCTGCGATTGCCCCGATCCCTTCTCAGGGGCCGCCCGTGACAGACACTCCTGTTTAGCCACTTGTGCAAAGATCCCAGGCTTTGCTACACACCTGGACTTGCTTTGAGAGCTGGCTATCAGTACCACCTTGGAAGAAGCTGTGCTGCAAGGGGACATTCAGGATGTACAGCAGCTTTGAGTGCCTCAGTGCCACAGCCAAGGCAGGACAAGTGGGGTGCAGACAGCTCAGTTTTGTTCAGCTCATACAGAAAATTGAGTGAGGTTTAAGGATTGAGACGGTTATTTTTGCAGCAGATGCCAGGATGATAGTGCAGGTCCTGTCTCTATGCTAAAGCCTGACCTGTGGGTCTATCTCTGCAGCAGTATATTCACCCAACACGATAACAATACTGAAGTCAACCAGGGGAAGTTTTTAAAATATATATTGGATTCCTGATATCCTTGAGGAAATTATTTTGACCTTATATTGCTGAAAGTTCTCCCATAGTCATACTGACAGAGCTCCTTTGTGGCATATAAGTTTATTAGAAAAAATGCCCGTTGCAGATTTTGTGATCAGAACCTAGTAATGCAAGTCAGAGGCTCTGTTCAGCTGATTCAGTGATAGCTCTCTTCAGTAGGGAGAAATTACTTTTGTGTAAGAAGCAATACCCAGCTTGTTTCAAACCTCAGCCTCTGGCAAATCTGTCATAGCAGGAGACATTCCCTGTTTCTTTGACAGATTGGCCTGCGGCTGAAAGTTAATCTAACATGTCAGAAAAAGTATACAGTAGGTAAAGAAAAAAGCCAAAGCTAACCCTCTCAGCATTTTACGTCAGGGCATACTTGAAACAAACACTCATTTATAGACAGTAAAATATTGTTCTAACTCTTCAAATTAAAAGAAAATGAAGGCATAAAAATATGCTAGTAATAAGAAATTAAGCTTACAGAATTAATGGAACAGAATCTACAGTGACCTATATCAGGGAAAAAAAAATACCACCACCAGCTGACATCCAAGACTGGGTTTTTGCTACTACAGATCAATTTTCTTTCTCCTCATCACTCTGAGTGCCAAATTAATAACTGGTTTCAATTATCATGATGCATAAAACCATGAATTTTGGCTACAAAATTAAAAATTTTAATTTCTACAATTAAAAATCCCACTTGTCAATACTATCAATGTGTAATTTTGTTCTTGTCACTGTTTTATATATCCCTACAGTCAGCTGCCCAAGTTTGCTTCAGTTTCTCTATTCTTTCTTGCTGATAAGGTCTCTGAAGTTACATAAAATAGCATTCTCAGAAATGCACAACATGTAAACACTCTGAAGCTTTTGCTTTAAACTCAACCCCAGATCTTAAGCAAAGTTAATAGGATTGCTGCTGGCTAATACTAATCGTGGAAAGCCAAAGTAAGCCAGAACTACATTCTCTGTGGGAAATGTAGTTTTATCAGAAGTCTAAATATTTTGCAAGAATAGTTCAATGACTTAACTACTTGATGAATACTGAAGCAATAAAATTTTTATGTTTTTTTTCCCAGTGATACGACTTTCAGTTGTACCAAACTGTTAAGATTATATTTATGATTTTACATTCATAAAATGAAAATACTGAACATCTCAAAAATTACTTTCCATTCAGTGAAAACTTTATAGATGGGGAAGAGGGTTGGAGAGAAGAGGGGTCTGACATCAAATGAAAACACATTTAGCAGTGCAAGATTTTCCCAGGGGTTTAAATTTCCAGGCAGCCACATCCAAATCATTAAAACAAGATGAAATTCTGCTGCATATTGCTATTCTAAACATGTAAGGAAAATTTCATTAAAACTTCGCATGTTGCCAACTTTCTTAGGCAAAGTAACACTCCTGGTTCCTCTGTACAGTGTTTATATTAAATGGTGAATAGTGTGAGAAAAAAGTGTGATACAGTTTAATCTCTGTAGCACTTTTACAAGCCGAAAAGAATACAAAGAATGAAGCAACTCAACAGCCAGCCTAAAATTTGTGTTAAGGCTCTGAATGCCCTTTGTCAGAGTCACCTGAAGAATCATTTTCCACTTTTCAGGTCTTTAACATCCTATTCCAATACTGCGACAGTTTTTTCCTAATCCAATAATGCCAAAATAAGGGCAATCATTAAAGCAAAGCCTGTTTTGCACCAGACATCATTTGACACTGTTGGGTTATTTTCCATTTCCCTGTGCTCTGCAGTGGAAGGTGCAGTGGGAGGCCAGCCCACGGCTCCAGCCCTGCTCCCTGCTGGGCACAGCGCAGTTCAGGTGCGGCTCCCGCGCTCCGCACAAATCACCGCGCTGGAACTACAGAAGCAGCAGGCCTGGGCTGTGTCTGGAAGGAGGCAGCAGAGCCACACCGAGAGAGGAAGTAGCCACAAATGTAAAGAGCAGCAGGAAATACAGGGATCATCGAGAGGGGAAGGCACCATCCAAAGCCCCTTTGCTGCTTTGTCCACCCTTGCATGTCCTGGCTTGGTGGCACTGCAGTTCCTACTGATCTCGTGTGACGGAATGGCCGCCTGCCCCACCAGCTGGCCCTGCTCCTTAGTTCTAGGTTGAAGAAAAGCTGGAAAATGAAGGAAGTGATTGAGAGGCTCAGGCAAGACCTCCAGCAACAGGGAATAGGAAGTGTGTAACAACATTCTGTTGCAGGGCACCTTCTCTCCCAGCCAGTCCTATTGACCACAGCAATCTCTGTCCTGCCACTATCTCCTAGGGGTTCTGCAACAGCGTATTGATTGGGCACCTCCCACTGTGTTTACAAGACCCAAATTAGTTAGGGCAAGGAGAAAGGAAGGAAGTGAAAAATGTTTCAGAACCAGTCTTAATAATTTCTACAATTACTGAAAAAATCCTGAATGAAACAATTTACAAGTTCTGCTCCAGTACATCTTTTGTATCTCAAAGGATGACTTAATGGATGGTTGAAAACATTAAACACTAAGCATTGTTCTTTTTATAATGTATGTTTTGAAAAATTGACCAGGCTCATATTAATCTAACAGCAGTTTTCCAGCCTGATAACTTCATAATGGACATCTTGGCCTTTCAAGAGTCTTCCTTTTAATCCCTCAGTGAGTATAAATGTGCTATTGCAGGTAAACTACCAGCCTTGACTAGAAGGAGGTTCCATATCATGTTGTCCTGCTGGCAAACTGATTCTCCTAACAAATGCACCAATCTTCATCCTTCCCATTATGATTTTTCAAGGGGTTATTTGTGACAGCAGGCATGAAAGATCACATTTGCTTTTGTGTGTATTTTGTTGCCCCACAATTTTGGGAGAAGCTAAAACAACGAAGAAAAACCCATGCAATTTCTTTTCCAGACAAAAAAAAAGATAAATACAAGTATTAAGAGTTACCCATCAGTGCGGTTCCCCTAATAGTCATGGAATGAGTTCCACCTGCATACAATGTGAAACACATTTCACAAGCTAAGTCCAAGCTTGAAGAGAGAAAATTTCAGACCTTAATAGTATGGAACATCAAGTTCAGTTCCTCTTTTAGGCAAGTTCTTCTGTGGTACATTCAAAGCACTGCTATGACAGATTATTTGAATGAGGCTATATCATAACAGTTAGGGATTTCTCAAACTTCATTTCATACAATTGTTTAAAATAATCACTGAATGCTTCATATTCTGAGCATGACAGACACAAAACAGTCATCAACAAGCAACAGAATCATATTGTCAGCTAATCATCACTTCCAAATTTCAGCATCACAGCAATGAAAATAGAGGTGCTCATATGGAGAGGACCAGACGTGCCATACCAGGCTGAAGCCTTTGCTGCTCTGCACATGTACCCTCACTGCAGTGTACTGCAGTCATCTAGGTGGAAACCACTGCAGGGATAGGCATGAAAGGTGTGTGAAGTACAGAGGTTTGGTTTCATGGAAGCTTGTGAGCTTTCAACTCTTCAGCTTTCTGCCAAGGCTGAATGGAAATTTATGAGACAACTTCCCATAAAATTATTACAACTCAATCTAAATGTCTGTTTCACTTTAGTTATATGCTGTTCATGCACAAAAAGAGCCTTAAAATGAAAAGCTGCTTTCAATTTAGAAGAATAAAAAAATTGTAAACGGAGGGGGAAAAAAATAAGAAAGTAACTTTCTATCTATTCCCAAACAGTAAAATGGGAGTGACCTCACCAGACATTCCCATTTTTTTTCAAAACCAACATCCCTAATCAACCTAATTTGGCAAGATATTCTGGTTCATCCAAAGTACTTCCTCACAAAAAAACATGCTTCTCTCTGAGTTGGGACTAGCATTGGCAGGCTTGCTGCTCCCCAGAAAGAAGGGCTGATGCACTATACTCATGAACACTGAAGCTGTTGGCTACTGAAGAGATTACTTGAGCTACATAAACCCAAGTGATCCAAATGAAATTGAAACAAGACCCTTCAGCTAAAAGTTTGGTCCAGACATGAGTGTTGACTGTGCAGCCCTCCTGCCACCCAGGGAACTTCCAACCACTTCACCAGAGGAAAAGAGATGTTGGACAGGGAGCTACACCATGTTTACAAATGCAGTAACACAAGAATGTCTCTCAAATAAGTAACCATTGAGTAGAACCTCAAAAACCTAGTATTTTAAACGCTAATCTTCTATTTAGGAACAGACTCCGGTCCAGACCAGAGCCTCTGGCACTTTACAAAACAGTTGTTATCATTTTACACATCAGACATGCACACAATCTATTTACTGTCCCATTTCCCCGTGTGAGCCAAAAGGACTAAAATAAACTTCGCAAAAATCCTTGCCCTTTCATTCAGAAATAACAGCTTCATAGACTGCTTCCAGCTGCAAAAGTAAGACAGACTGGGATCAACAGAAGAAAAAAACATTATCCCTTGGGATAGTGTTCCCAAACACTTCCTGCAAAAATCTTTTTCTTCTAAAGGCTTCCTTTTGGGATGAAAAAAATCCAAGGCTTTGTCCTCTGCAGGCTGGCATTTACAGTAAGAGCAGATGAGCTCGTACGAGGAGTCCTTTGATTCTGGGAGAACAGTTGCAGTGCTGTCAGCACAGCACATGTGACTTCGCATGTGTCTGGATAAGAAGGGAGCAACAGATGAGAAGGAGAGATCATTGCAATAGGGAAAGGATCCAGTTTCTAGTCTGAATGCACAGAAGGTGTCACAGTGCAGCTTGCCCTCTGTCTCAACACTTCTTGATTTTGGTTTCTAACATCACAGGCTAAATCAATTTCCCCCTTCTGGACCAAAGCTAGAAGAAAAGCTTAAGTAAAATGTCTTTGTCATAAAGGATATTACTCCCCACAGTGCCAGATGGGTCTACAGACGTGCAATTCATCCAATATTGGGAGGTGAATTTGGGGCTAGCAAAACCATTTTCTCACTACTCTCTTAAGCCTTTTTTTGCTTTTGCTATCCCAAGCTGTGGTTCATGGTTTCAGGCTTTTCCCATACTGCAAGATTTAAAATCCTGAGTAAGGAATACAGGACAGGAAGGAAGGAACAACACATGCTGAAGAATATTAACCTAAATTACCTTTCAAAATCAAATCATTAAACAGAGCCACTCTGCAAACACTCTCAATCAAAAGTAAAGTATTACCATACTCATGAAGGGAGCTTGATCAAATTATAACTACTTTAATTCTGAATAAGCAATGAACTAGAGTTGCATGAGCTGAACAGTCCATAACAAGCAGCTGACAAGCTGGTAACAGAGTATCCAGAGGAAGTGCGGGAGATTTTGCGACACAGGGGGGCGTTCAGGACACGGTATGGATCCACACACAAGTGGTCTGCACCACACAGAATCTGCTCAGAGGAACCTATCAGTTTTAGGGTCACAGCCTCTAGAGAGAACAGAGCAGGTGCTGACTGCAAACTGTCCCTAAGACTCTGGTAGGGGCTGAAACAAGGAGCAGGAATCATTTCATCCAGGTATGGGGTGCAGGAGCAGGGTGGAATTGCATGGGTTAAACCAACCAACGTTACTGATTTGTGACTCAGTCTTCAAGGTACATAGCTTTTAGCCTCCACTTCAGGCAATTTAGAAAGAGAGAGGGAGTTTGCAGAACTTCATGACAGTTAGGAACAGGTCATTTAAGACCATATCTCTGATTAATTGTGACCTTTTCCTTAGCTGCACAATTCCCTCACTATTGAGAGAGTAGACACAATTCCTTTGCCTGAGTTTGTTTTGTCCAGCTTAAGGGTTTATTGCCATTACTGCATTACTACTGTCTGCAGAAGGCAGAACACCTCTACCTGGGGAAGCATGAAGTCTCAGCATTATCAAAGAACCTCATCTGAACCCATGAAGAAACTGTACTGAATACTTGATTATAACAAGGAGTAAGAGAAAAAGAGAGAAGACTTTTTCCTTTGATTCCCACTGCTGCAACAAGAATACATAGTTTACCATAGTTTACACTGCTTCTACCCCAATTCTCCGTTCTAGCTTCTGAAAGCAGAGTAGCTTAACAGCCTTCCCAGGAAACATCCTTCATTACCTACAAAGTCTAGAAAATTAAGGGGATAAATAAAGTAAATAAATAAAGTAAAACTATTCTTTGAGAACTGGCACACCTAGGGAAATACCAACAGAGTTACCGTGGGAAGACAACACTGAGCTAGGCTTAGATTCTGCCTGGAAGGTGTTTCTGCATGTCTGAGCGGATGCACTGCTGTTAGAGAAAACACACATCCCTTACAGGTAATTGCACTCATCTGAATAAATTTTCTGCTCCTCTTTGGTAGACAAAATACATTTACCTCAGTTAGATTTTCACTATTTCCTTGCAATTTTGGAGAACTGATGCACATCCTGTTTAAGCCCCATTGCTTGCAAGTGGTCAGAAGATCAGAAGGCTCCCAACTAATCCATGCAGTTTTGCATATCAATAACATGGCACTCATGACATGCAGGGCCCCATCACAAACTTACCCTGCTCACACACAATACCATGACAAAGGGGAAGGCCAGCAGAACAGAGGTAGTTAAGAGCAGGCTACCCCAGCTAAAAGAGCCACTTCTTTTGCCTACAAGCCTCTTCCAAGTTATCCCAGGAAGCTGGCCAGATTAATTACCCTGGCAGCCCATGGGTAAGAAGCCTTTGCCTTGAAAAAACGAGTTGAATTATGAAACACTCTCTCTCTTGTCAAAGGTGCCAGGCTTGAAAAATAATGCTGCACAACCTTACCTTCATTCAGCTGCTATGCTTTCAGTTGTACTAGTTTAGGATGCAGCCTATTGCACCCTGTTAGCAGACTGCTGTTGGAGGGCAAATGCACAGCTGTAGGAGGGGAATTACAAAACTCACCCAATCCTAGCCTTCTAGAGGACATCCAAAATATGGATACTGTTTTAATCACAGACAAATATACGCATTTGTTACCATCCTTCCACTTTTTATGAATGACTGAAGTAGAGAAATCAGCCAGAATCCTGCTTTCACAAGGTCCAAAGCTGAAAGAATTCTTGTGAATCTCAAATCCTGCCAGGTAGGAGAATCCAAGGGACCACACAATGCATACTGGATGGTGACTGAGGTTACTGTTAAATCAACAAGCTTCTGGGCAGGCAGAATTTTGTCAGTGACACAGTCCAGTGCTCGTTTCTGGAAGCATTCTTTGAGTTTTAAGCAGAAAGGACTATAATTTCTCTACAGTGCAAAAGCTGTGCTTTCTTTGAGTACCTAAAGTGCTAAATAACCTTGCAAATATCTGAAGCAGCACAGCACCTCCCAAGCGACTTACCATGATAGTGATTGTTTCTGTACTACTGCACAGCACACAGGCAGGAACTAGAGTTGCTTTAAGGTGGATCTCACTGTTCCAACTCTTTGTTCTAACACTAGAGTTCACAAAACACCACATACACCACTGTGTGAAACACATGGGTACGGATTAGTGTGAACTAAAAGGGAATTGTTCTAAGGTGCTGAACTGTGAAATGGAGTGGCTGTGTTCCCCTACACCAATTCTGTTGCAGGATGGCAACCTCTAGCAGAGGGACAGTAACAAATTACTGCAGGGCAATGATATCGAAAATGCTGCAGCTGTTTGTTTGGGCACAGAGAAGCCAATGCAGTCAGCCTTTTTTCAGCAAACAGCAGTGGGTTTGATGAGAAGACCTAGTAGTGGGCACTTCAGACCACAGAGAAAGATTGAATCCAACCACACCAAGAAAGAGAAGTATTAAACAAAATCAGAGAAATTTAGTGTTCAAAAAGCAGCTTGGATGAGAGGAGATTTACTTGAAGGCAGTAACCTGCAAGTCTACTATTGGTAAAAGCACTAAAGAGCTTCCAAGGTTGTCTTCCTAGAAATGGAAGAGGTTTGCTGCTGGGGACATACAGACCACTTCCCATGGTTATTTTCCACACCTTTTAGGAATGTTTTCCTTTGTCTATCTGAATTCATTTTCACAAAGTACTTGACATCTTGGCATAAGCTTGATATACTTAGTTTAGTCCTTGCTAATTACATAGCACCTCAGCGACAGATTGCACACTAGCCAAATAATTTCAGAAAATAGTTATCTCAGTAAGACATTGTTTGCAGCAATCCAGTGAATAAAACTTTAAATCAATGCTTTAAAACAATAAATTTATACTTTTCTCACTGCTTGTGAAGTTGCAGGCAACTTAATTAAGACTATCTTGTTAAAGGCTGAGTAAAATTCTCTGCCAGAAAGGAGGCTTAAAGGTGGGTGGAAGAATGAATATGATATACAAGAAAGGCAGTACTCATCTTCTGGCTACCTACAGTGAAAGGTGGCTCCACGGAGTAACACAAACTTCCTAGGAAAAAGTTGTCATCTAAGGACAGAAAATTTTTCCATGCCAGAAACTTCCTCTCAGGAAGTCCTGTTTAATAAAATTGCAAATGCAGTAAAATCCCCTACTGTCTTCCTGATGGGGCAATGAAAGTCTCAAGTCATCAAGGATAGTCATCAAAAAATAGCCATCACAGTGACTGTCAACTGTCAAGGCTCAAGTTAAAATAGCCCTCTATCTCAAAACTTGAGTCAGTGTTGACAAAAGTTTACCAAAAGACACAAAAATACATATCCTCTCTGGAATAATGGGAATAAAACAAAACTAAACCAGCCAAAAGTCACCAGGCCAAGCCACAAGCCAAACACCACAAGAGAGGCCAAGCTAAGCACAATGAAGCCCAGCTTCAACCCTGACAACAGTCAGGCATGACCATTATCAATACTACACAGCTTCAACAATAACTGAAGCATTTGGCACCAACCCGCCACACAAGGAGCCCAGTGATCTTGTGTGAAAGATCCAGAAGCAGTGAAAATATGAGATAAGATTAAGAAACTCATTAAATGCTCAACTAAGTACAACAGTTTAAAATAAGATAAAGTTATGGGATTACATGATTTTTTTTGTTTTTAAACACCCTTTTAAGAACATAGTAAACATTTATATTTACCTGTCACCATCAAATTTCTTTACCATTCTATATATTACACCTATATTTAGGCAAATCTCTCTCTTTCATGTGGGATAATTTAGAAATAAGGTAGGCATATGCAACAAATTCTAATAGAAAATACATGTTAACATGACTAAGAAATACACAAAATGTGGACCTGGCTGTACAACACAGCTTCAGAATTCCTCACAAAGCCTGAATGAGCTCAACCACCAACCCTCCTGCATCATTACAGGATTGAGGCCCATTTTAAAATTCTCTTAACAAAACAGCCTGTAGCATAATCTTAACCAAAACCAAGATGAAAATAGAATTAATGTCTGAATAACACAAGTATTTTCTTAGGCAGAAAAAAGGCAAGGCTTAGTTACATATCACTACAAAATAATGGTGGAATGAAATGAAATTATGATATCTGTCACCCCTGAGCCATCTGAGCTGGTTTCAGAAATGGATACCAGGAGGAGAACAACTGTTTAGCCACTGATAACTAATCTCTTGTTTACTGTCCTTTCTCCCCCTCATTCTCTTAAATCTGGACTTCAGAGAATGCACATTAAATGATTTAACAGACCTCAGTGCTGTTTTCTCCCACACCACTTTAAAATAGTAGCATATCAAGAACTTAAAAAGAAATGTTGTACAGTAAAAAAATGACATTTATTCTCTATTAATACAAGAGTTTCTGTCCAGTTCAGAATTACTTTTCAAATATTAAAATATTTGATACAGTATTAGAGATTATTTGAGAAAATAACACATATGTTTATAAGTTCTGCAGATTCAGCTGGTGTTTTGAAACAAAATAGTAAGTGTTTCTAAATTATAATTTGTCTATAGTACTCAGTATGTAGAATTTCAGAGGGAATATTTGAAACATTGAAAACAGACTGGGATTTACAGTTACTAAGCTCAATACCAAACAGTTTCCATTTAAAACAAACCCCATACATACGGCACAAAAGCTTTAAAGCTGTTTTCCCCTGCTTGGTTATCCAAGTCTCTCTGACCACAGAGCAATTCAAGGTTTTCAGACTCAGGTGAAACCTTGTAACAGAGACTGTTCCCTCAAACATCCGCAACTACCATGTAGGTAACTGAGTGCACTGGTACCACTTTGGCCTTTTGTCCAACCTTACAGAAGAAACTTGTCCTTATTTTAGTGTAAATACTAATTCACATTCTGCAGGCAACAGAAACCAAACAAGATAATTCTGTAATATGCAACTCACCAAGGCTGCACATACTTTCAAAGCCAGATTCTGAGAATATTATGGTTTTGATAGATTTAAAGATATCAACAGTCATTAAAACTTTTATTGCAAGAGAAAACAAATAAAGCAAAATAAAGCAAAACAGTTACTTACCAATACTAATGACTGCTTCTGCATTAACAAATTAATTGCCTTTAGGACCAAGAAAGGGCATTAAGCAAGTTCTGGCACATATCCACTGCACTGGTCAAATGGGAATTAGCAATACTTAGTCATCCATATCCAAAGTAGATTTTTTTTTTCCAAAGGTAAAACCCACCATCTAAACAAACTATGGTCACATTTTAGGTAAGAGTACTATTGCTGCTATTTCTGCCACGAGTTTCAATCAGTTCTTAGCCACTTATATCACTGAGGAATCAATAAGATGATAGCAAGCAATGGCTTCCTGGACATGTAATTAACAAAGCCCTGCTCCATCTAAGTCACAAATACAGAGTGCACAGAACAGAATGTGTGTGAGACAGAGGGAGGGAGAGAATTAATTATAAATGCATCTAATTTGGCTATAATACAAGCTGCACATGTGGACTGAGAAGAGTCCACGGCCCACAGTGTGTAAGCTGTCGCCAAATTGCATTTTGCTAATATTTCATATCCGTAGCCAGCAAATTAAGCCAGCCAAAGTGCCTCCTGCCCAGGTAGCTATGCTGTGTTTAGATATCAGTTAGACAGCTACAGCTTGGTTTTGCATAATATGGTTTCTCTTAAAATTTCGACAGCTGGCTGAATGCTCTAGCAGCTTTTAGTCAAATTATTGCAAAGTTTCAATTTTCATTTTAAACCCTGCAGAAAGGAATGTAATCATATTATGCTAATAAATAACCAGTGCTCTCAAGGTCAACAGAGGAAAGAGATCATAATATTGTACAAATTAAAAATATAAAGAAAAGTCTTAAGCAGGCACCAGTTCTAATTTATTTCACATTGATGCTTCATACTAGTGGTCAAATAAATGCTGTTTTGCTTTCCTTTTTGCCATTCATTTTGATATCCTGAGGTATTGTAACCAGCAGGAGGAAAACATTAGCTGTGATGGAACATTTTTTTTCTGAGAGCTCTTAAATTCACCAAATGTCCTCACTGCATATTTGGGTATGTAATGGTAGAGATATATCTGAAGCAGACAGAAACCTCAGAAAAACATCACAACCTTACAGTCTACTCAACCAAGCTAATTTCCTGAGAACAAACTATTTAAGAGTATCTAGGCATGACTGTTTCTATCTGAAACAGGGTATTATGGTAGTAAGTATCATTTACACATATAGGTAAATTGCTAGATCCACAATGACCTAGCAACTTAAGTATTTTATTACTAAAGTAGATTATGTTCCTTCAGAACTTGATAAAAAATCAGCTGCAAACATGCAGGACCTATCACTTCAGTTAGAGGCAGAATAATTACAAATGTTGATAAGCACAGCTGCTGAATAATAGCCACTCCTCTTGCACCTGAGATTCATCTACATTTGGATATGACTCCAAAGCATCTAGATTTTTCTTGACAGCTTTGAGATTAGGAACTAGAAGGTCACCAGGATTTGGTTTGTAAAATTTTCTCTCATTCAATATTTTAATTATATTTCATATTCAGTGCAACAAGAGAAAATCAAAGTAAGGTACTCAAATGCATTAATGATCTGATTTTTTTTTTCCTGTATCTGTATGGATACAGCTGTCATCAACACTGGTATGGAACTAAGAACATACATTTTTCCTTAAAAATGTTAACAATAATTAAGTATCATTTGCACACCGTATTTGCATGCACTCCAGTAGGGAACACTGAATGAGACAGCATGTGACAGAAGCAAGCTCTAGGGAGACAGGGTCACTCCATTAATAAATCCTCATGGACTGCAACAGATGCCATCTCCTGTCTCAGCCATTAGAAAACACTTGATCATTTGCTCCTGTTTTGTTTGCCATGTACAGAATAATGAAGAAAATTACTTCTCAAGTAACACTTATCTTTAGAACATTATGATTTTTTTACTCCTACACAGAACATTGACACTGTCCTTGTTTTAAAGGCTATAGATATGGGAGGAACTTGCTAAACTCATCCTGCCAGCACTAGCAGAGGCAGCAATGTGCATTTGTTTATCACACTGCCCTCTGTGCTTTTCACACTGTCTCCAGACAGCTGTGAAGTATCCACCTGCAGATAGACGGACACACATCATGGATTCACACAGCACTTGTGGAACAAAACACACAAGGAAACAGTGGTGAGCTACTGAAAGGCAAGGGAGAAACCTAACTGCTCAGGAGTAAACACAATGATACACATGTGCCTGGAGCAAACCCCAAGTGGCTACCACACAGCACTGCTTCAGAGACCCATTTTCCACCATTCAACTGCCAAGCAAAGGCCACCAATAGCATAAGCCCTAGAAATCACATGTAGAACAGTCACAAAGCGCAGTAGGAATTAGTTTTCAACTCCCTCCAAGTTATCACAGATCTTCAATACAGAAAACTATTCCCATCTTGCAAAAATCCAAGCAGACTAATAACATTCACCATACACTGTTGCTTTAGCTGTTGGAAGTCTCTACTCCCACCCCTGGATTTAAAGACATGCTTGGCATGACTGCTAAACCAGATCTGGCTGAAGATCTTAACAGGCTCATTCTGCGTGAGTACCAGCTGAACAGAAATTGCAGCCACAGCACTCAGCCAAGCATGTCGTGCCCATCACACAGAGCTTGCTACGTTAAACCAGACACGATTGCAATAACCTTGGGCTTTTAAGACAACAAATACTAATCACCAGCTGACACCAGCAAGTCCTGCTTTCTAATGAAGAGTTTTCACTTTTGTACGTGTCACCTCAAGAATCATCACATTTTTAATTTCTTCAAACATTGCAGTGATCGTGCCAAGGACTCTTATCTTGAACTTGTAAATCACTGGTCTTGCTATGAAATAACATCACGAGGAAATGTTGCTAACCATGGCTAAACACTACCCACAGTACACCTGTCAGACAGAAAAATAATTTCATTTTTTGTATGAAGTAAGAACCAATTTATTGCAGGGGAAAAAGTAAACTGTAGAGCTTTATTGCTACCATAATCATTTTCTGTTATCTGATTCTTTCCTGACTGACTGCACACACAACTGCCTATAAACATCAATGGGAAGTACATAATGACAACTTGGGGAGGGGAGAAATAACCTTCACCAATCTTCCCAACAGCTTTTAGAATTACCCTCTTCTCCCTCAGCTTTGGATAATATATGTGGACATAAGTTATCTGAAAAATAGCTGTAGCCTTTAAACTTTCAAGGTGTAAGCTGGTATATATTTCCTTATAGCAAATGATACTACCTCATTTAACTTGTTTTTAAACTAACACATATTGAAGCCAACAAATATTACAAAGAGGGCAGGTGATGTAGCTAATGACATTAATGGGCATTAAGGAATTGCACAACATAAGGAATGCAAAAGTGCTTTATTTTCAACAGTTTGCACCCAACCACAAACACCTGGATAAGAGATTCTCTTCACTCTGGCAAAAAAAAAAAACCAACAACAATAACAACAAACAAACACAAAAAAATCCCAGTCCAGAAGAAGCAAATAAGGTAGCATCAAAAAAATGTGTAAAAATACAGAAATGAAAAAGGGTGTTTGGCCTCTGTTGCACAGATGCTCAGGGTGTCAGGCACTAGTTACGGAAGGTAAAAACATGTATGGGACATGGATTCTAACAGCTCAGAGATGGTACACAAAGGCTACTACATCACTCAGAAATTATTCCCCAGTAGGTACCATTTCAGATTGATAACATAGCCACTATAAACCTCTTTCAGAATTAGCTGTCTCTATTGTTTCTCAATTCCAATACAAATAAAAATTACACTGCTTTCTATCCCTGTGGCTGATGTGGGTTTCACATGGGTCCAACACTTCACAAGATGTGACAAAGTGGGAAATAGCTTCATCACTTCATGAACATTTTGCATAGCTCAGCTTAACTGTTTGAGACAGATAGGTTTCTGTAGGCAAAAATCAAAGAGGAGTGTAGGAGGAATCTGACAGGAAAGAAAAACTATGAGCTAAAGCAGGAGCAACCCAACAAACATTCAAACTACGAGAGAGAAGCTATTAGCTGTGAAGAGACAATCTGCCTGCAGCCAGCAGTTACGTGCTTTTCCCAGGGCTAAGGGAAGAGATACAAGATAAATAAGTAAACAAACACATTGGTCCACTGAA
Source organism: Vidua chalybeata (assembly GCF_026979565.1). Classification (NCBI taxonomy): domain Eukaryota; kingdom Metazoa; phylum Chordata; class Aves; order Passeriformes; family Viduidae; genus Vidua; species Vidua chalybeata. The sequence goes on from NC_071542.1 coordinate 9,977,539, forward strand.
GAAAGGGATGAGCAGGGCCAAGACATTGACACTTTCAGAGGATGCTGCCGTCAGCAACCAATCCAACATGTCAGACCTGGAGTCAGCTAGCAAGAGGCACCACAAAGAACGGTCAACAAAGCAGTAAATGCAGAAAGGCCCTTCTTCTTTACTATTGGGTGAAGAAATAAATTAACATTCTAGGCGCTGCATAGATAAATCCTACTGGGCAAAACTGCTCCATCCACCTAGGCAGATGAGAGAGATAGTCTGAGACATGCAAGAGCATATCAGCACTACAGGCAGCATCATAACAGAACATCAGCAAGCAGGCTTGAGAGCCAGAGGCAGCCCAGCCATGCAGAGCAGAGTTCAGGTACAGCCAGCCCATGTGAAATATCACCCTCCTGCCAGCCCAAGCCACAGTACATCTCATGAGCTGGTCAGGAAACAAACCAGGGTCAGAGGCACACAGCTGTGTAGCTCTCTCCATATGGCCCATGAGAAACATTAATCTCATTTCTCACTGATTTCCAAGGAGGTACAAGAAGAAGCATACAGGTGTAAACTACACTCTTCCCTGCTTGCCTTAAACAATGAAAATCACTTAATGCAACAACCACTTCATGCCTCCCTTAGCACAAAAGCAACATGATGATTTCTACCTTACACACAGGATCAGCCAAACCCATTTTAGAAACCCCTGCAATTCTTCTCAGTGCAATGCAGGTTAATGATGTTCAGGGTGGTCAAATATTTAGCCAATTTTATTTGTATTCAAGCTTTCATAATACAAATTTTGTAAAATAAAGTGTTATTTTCTCACAAAATATATAAAGTTCTATTGGAATACACTTCCTTGCCATGTGCCTCATTTACCATGCTCTTTGCTGCTGGGCCAAATGCCAGAATTGTTCTGTTTTCCAGATTCCAATCTTGGTTTTCTCTGGATGAATACTGGAAGGATCAGACTGACAAAGGACAATGAAGTTAAACCCTCTTTAAAAGAAACAAAGGTCAAAACATGGCATGGCAGCAGGTTTCCTGCTCCACCAGCAGTAGTAGGAAGTCTATAACATGTTCTGCATAGGTAGCAGTTGCAGTTTATATCCACACACACATTTGCAACCACTGTCCCAGTAATATGATGAACAGGACATGCAGTTCCTCTCAGTGAGCTACGCTTTGCAAGTTGTCTTCTCTGAACAGCTGGAGGAATGCTGCTCTCCCATTCCTCAAACAGGCCATGAAACAAAAGACTTACTGACAGCCTGGAAGAAGCTCTGTTGCAGTACTACACAACAGAGCCAGTTTCTTACAAGCCATTTCCAGTTCCATGTTGCAGGAGATTTTTATGCTGTCAACTTAATAATGCAATAAAAGGCAGAGGAGAGCTTTAGTTATAAGACCCAAAATATAAAATTCTACCACAGATAGTGCTGGGAAGATAAAGTCTCTTCTCACAGACTAGAAGTGACAGCTTTGCATTAGAAAGCAGCAGTAGATATTCAAAAGCTCCAGGAAAACCTGTAGTAAAGGCACCAAAAATCAAAGTGCAGCTGCTCTTTTTACTGTTTAAATCATTATATATTAGCAACAAATCTTGTTGTTGGCCAACACTCAGAAATGGCATATGGCCAATAAAAGGTTCAGTGGAGTTTTCCATCTGTCACTGGAATCAGCTATGGCTCCAGCTCATACATAGTAAGTTTAGTGTCATAATTATTTGTGTACTAGATGTCAGCCACTCAGTCTAACATAATCATTTGACTACACAATTTGCTAAATATACTGCCCGAGCAAAACACGCCACAACCACGGAACTGCAGCCCAAGAGAGTCATTTACAGGGTGTAAGGCCAGAACTAACCAGAAATAAGCCTGCATGCAGGGGGGGGTTGGCCTGTCACAATGGGCTATGCAAATCCAAACACACCAATGGATCCTCTTGTTGCGTATCAGAGACAGTAAGAAGCACCATGCTATTACTAAAATCAAAAGTCAAACACCAGAAAGCTACCAAATCAGTGAGTGGATGAGTGAAAGTGGACACTACATGCTTTTTTGTAGCTCTGCTTGCTCCTTACAGATTCTAAACATATGGATTTACTTTGCTCTCTTCACAGTCCTGCCAGCACAAGAAGGCTGACAGACTAAGCTTTAAACTATTTTGTTTCAGTGTAGGTTCAGGAAATACCTTAGTAAGAGTATTGTCTGAGGTTTTTTAAATTCCTTTTACAGCATTTTCCATTCGTTTTCAACAGCTATGGAATGACATTTTTTTCTCCCTCCCCCCACAGCACTCCAATGCTATGGATCCTGCATTGATAGGTCTTTAGGGTTGTATTTAGAGCTGGATTTTCCAGACACTGGGATTTGTATTTCCATCAGCCAAGAGTCACAGTCTGCTTGTTCCCAGATCTGGGTGCAGGCACAGGCAGATTTCTATTTTTTCAGTTCAGACAGAAAAATCTGTAGTACTCCCAAATGCAAAGCTTTAACAAAGTGGGGGATGTGGGAGCAGGGAGAGAGGGGGAAGTGTTCTAAGCTGTGCTGGAAGTCAAATGCAAGAACATTTTTGTTTGTGCAAGTTTGCAACTGTACTCTCTCTTCCCTAAGCTCTACATCTGCTCCAAGAGGACTGCCAAAGTACTTTAGAGCTACTGGATCTGACCTGTGGCTGGCTTTTAACATTTAGAATCTGGGAAGGTGGGGGCATGGTAAAGAGAGATTCACTGAAACCATTTAGAATATTTAATAATCCCTTTGCAGGTTGGTCAGAATTGGCACAACTTCACAGCAGTAAGCTGATTGCACAGACATGGCCTCATGGATCTAACAGATGCTAACAGCTCACAAGAACAATTTTCTGCTGCAAACAAGGTCCTATCCATAGTGTTGTTTTGCTCTAAATAGGGTGGAAAGTAGAAACAGATTATTAAAAAAAACCCAAAACACCTCAAATAATGAGAATAACTTAAATGCTCAACTCAGTTGCTGAAACATTAGTTACCTTCATCAGAAGGGGAACCTTAGAGTAACCAAGACACTCGGTGAAGCCAGCAGCCATAGCAGGACCTATTTCAGAGCAGCAGGGGGAAAGCTGAGGATACTCTTGACCATCCAAAGGTCAAATACTCACAATTATGGAACCAGACTGGCGTTTATAACATTTTCAAATTCTTGGACAGTAGAAAATCCCACTAAGCAGATTCAGTATTCAATATCTCAGGGATGATTAAATGGAATATTTTAAAAGACTGTTTATGTTTGCATCATTTTCTTTATTGCTTCAACATTGAAAGAATATTTAAATTAGAAAGCGCTTGAAAAAATGTTTTCAAGAAGAGATTTTAAAAGCCTTAAGTCCTCTATTGCCAATTGTTTCTCCTGTCTTAAAGTTTACAGATTGTGCTAGGTATCTTACCAAGAGCATCAACTCATTAGACAGGACATAAATAAATGAGAATTTGGAAAAAAAAAATCAGTTTCCTCTAACTAGAAAATGACCAGTTTTGATTCCAAGACCAGTTCACAGGAAAATCCAAGAGTCCATCTAAAGCCATTCCTTGTCCCAAGTGATTTTGACCTGGCTTCAGTGGGCATAAACACCAGAAAAGTACAATGAGAGGCTTCACACAGTCTTAACCCAACCCACGTTTGTCAAAAACTAAAACAATCAAGATGTATTTCCAACCGAAAGTGTGGAGACAGTTCACAAAGCTGAAGCTCTCATGACTGCTCCTCTTCAAAGAAATAAAAAAAAAAGGGAAAAAATCGTCCATTTACCTACAAATTTCTCAGCATGGCAGGTGAAATCCAGCAGCAACAGACTCAAGAAAGCAAAGTATTAACTCAACATTTATGAAAACCTCTGAGCCAGCTGTTCTCATTCAAATTGAGAGTGAAGAGGGTCAAAGGTGGGCATAATGGATAAGAGCCAAAGCATAGGTCCACTGGATTCACCATTCTGCAGTTGTAACCATTCTGCAGAGTAACAACGGAGTATTCCATTTCTAGCCGATTTGCTTATATCCCCACTATTTTTTAATCCCAGTTGGTGGCTTTCAGCCTGTTATGCTGAATCAGCTATTCATTCAGGCAAACTCTAGCTGAGAAATCTTTGCAATGGATGGGAACATCCAAAAATCAGCCAGGAAAAGGTAAGTCATAGTTGTTTGTAAAAACTTACTATGAGTAAACTAGTCAGTACTGAAACAGCTTACTTGGAGAGCAGAAAGAGAACACCAGCAGGAGACCTGGCTGCCATTTCCATCCCTTGCTTACAGGAAAAATGGTCCATGAAAGAAGTTATATAAACTTGCATATACTATGCACATTGTTTCCATGGTCACTGATTATGTTTATCAGTGACAAATTACTACAATGAAATAATGCTTCTAGTGGCCAGGGAACAGATGCATAAGCTAGAAGCTTTTAGATTTTGTGATATGTGAGACTATGAGATTTCCGTTTTAGCAACAGAAGGATATAATAATTGTTGTATCCTGAGGGAAAAAGTTTCAGCTCTATCACATCAGTTCTTCTGTCAGAAGAACATGATTCTTGTGAAAGATACAGTATTATCTATATATTCTGTGCTAGCAATTAAGGCATCAATATGTTCATTTTTTAAGGTCTGATAGAAACTTAAAAGTTGCCTTAGAATACTGAAAACATTATGTTCCAACATATACAGCAATGACAGAATTACTATTAAATGCATGAGGTTTTAAATATTCTCCATTTCATAGTGGAGCTTTTTAAAGCTAGCATTGTGAAGGAATCAGTAGTAACTCAGAAGTAGTTCATGTCAGGTTTAGAGACACTCAGTCCTTTGACAAAACACAAACTGCATTTCTGGTGATATCTCCTAAGGAAGCAGAATAGGGGTTGCACCAAAGCTCTCTAAAGAGACACACTGAGAGATTGCAATTATTCTATCTTTTAGTTGTCTGCACTGCTCAGTTTGAGCAGTAATAGTTCTGTAATCTCCTCTGCATAAGCACAGAATTGATTTTGTTCCTTTGTCCTCATGTAAAGATTACAGTATTTCCAGAGGAAAGGCAGACATCTGCACATATGCAAAACTTTATATTAGTCAGGATATAATTTGCATGAACCTTACCCAAAATATAAACTGGGAGAACTGATTTACCAAGAAGTTCCAGGTGAATTTCAGCCAGTTTTCAAAAACTCCAGGTTCACAGAGCTATCTATCTAGACTACCTTTTTGCCATACAGCTGTTCATTTATGTTTTAGCAGAAGGTTGTTCTCTTCAGTTTGATGCCCCAAACACCCCCCTTCATTGCAGAATGGGCTCATGCTCCGCTGTCCAGCCAGGTTGCAAAGACCTCTGCCCTGAGAAAACTGCTCTCCACTCTTATTTTCTCCTCCTCAGCAAAAGCACATCCAAAAAGCAACCAAGCTGATTTTTTCTCTGTCAGCCTCACCCCTAAGGCTGCACAGGAGTGAAGGGAGGAAGAAAAAATTTACATGAACATCTCACAACACACACAAAATAACAAAGCTTTAGCACCACAGTTACTGCACCAAAAACTGAAGGTGCTTTACAAGGAAAGAAGTCTCTTTTAGACTGAGACAGTAACATAACCCAACACACGCAAGTAGAATTTTGCAACACACTGCCTTGTAGCAATCCATTTCTAAACAGAGAAACAGCCTCAAATCAACAACATCTATTACATTGTAAATAATGTTAGTACATGCTGATGTTACCTGGTGAAACAACTTGGTAGCCTATAAGATAGAATTGAATGTGTCCCCTTCCTAGTATGTCAATAATAATTATTTTTCTAATGCTTGTTCAGTTATAGGAATACATGAAAAGAAGCAATTGTGTTGAAGAAAACATGATTTGATGTTGTTTATACAGACACTTATGTACTGAGAGTTTATTTTATCTCCTGAGATATCACTGAGATTACAGAACTTGCAGGCAATAACCATAAGAATGATATTTTTAATCATAAGAATAATAATTTCCATTTTATATATGTAGAATATAAATTCCTAAGTATTTGCAAATTCAAGGTCAGCTGAAAGTTGCCAGAGCAGCTAGATTATTTCATTAGAAGTGCCATAAAAACCAGCAAAACTTCAACAAACTCAGCAGATGCACTGAGACCACAGAGGCTGTGAGACACAGCCTTCAACACACATCTTGCTCTCCAAAATGCTTCAAGAGAGGTACACTGAAAGGACAGCAGGTAGCAGATGAAGCCAAGCCTCAAGACAGCCAGAGCAAGAACTGAATTAAAAAAAAATTTCAGAGCAAACACAGGCTTCAAAGAGTGGAAAAAACAAGCTTATACTCCAGTGTATGTAGAAGCACAACAACTGGTTGAAGTGTTTGTGCCAACAGGAAGAGGAAAGAAAGCAAGTAGAAGCAAAGTCACTGAGAGACCAGAACTCCTTGGTACACACAACTGGCAGAAAACAGAAGCTTAGAAATTGCAGGCAAGGAAGGAGTTTTCTGCTCTGTTTTTCTTTTGTCCACAGAAACAAGACTTTGAATAGTTGAGGGAAGGGAGGAAAATAAAACACCAATCAAGAAAAAACCCACCCAAGATGTTAGCAAAGAAATCCATCACTCACTCATTGCCAGTATCTACTCCCATTTACGTGTTGTGGTGTATTTACCTGACCCCCTGGCATAACAGTGTAGAAATAGAAGTGAATGCGTATTTGGGCTGTTCATAAATTCCTGGAGGGATAGAACAGAGCAACCTGAAGTGATCATGGTGCAATATTACTATTAATCATAGGATGCCCCTCACAAGCCTCATCGTTTTGCTCCATTCTTTGGCCATCCTGCGTTCAAACACCTGACTTAAGTGCTTGAAGCAGGCTGGCTCTATTTGAAATCTTTTTAGACTGTGTGCAATCTTTCGAGCCTCACAGCCTTAAGATGTTCTAAAGGCACTATTGAGACACAAACCGAGAGCTATATAAAGAAGCTTCTCTACAGCATTATTACTGGCTAGCAATACCCCTACTCTCTTGGCAAACATAGGTATTTATATATAAGTGTAGCAATTCTTTGTGGCAAGATTTTCTGTTGTGATCAAGCTAGTTAACCATCATCAATTTCATGATGAAACCATTCAGTTTCATGATATCACAAACACTGACAGTCACAATACATTCCAATTGTCTTAATAAGAACTTGTAACCAAAGGAAAACAGTTAACATGGAGGAGCACTCAAATAATACTGGAGAAATTCTAACATAAATCTCAAAAACATTTAATCTGAGACATGTTTCCTTTTCGGTTTGAGAGATTCCTTCCATGTCCTAAATGGATGAACAAACCACCTGGTGAGGAAGCTAAGACCATGAGAACTGCTGTAGAACTTTACCACACCAGCAGCAGATGGAGTGATAGAGGTCTTTGGGCCTCAAGATGGAAGGTGCAATTTTGTACACTTGAATTGCTGGAAAAAATAGAAATCCCCAGGCACTAAAATGAACAGATTCAATTTTCAACTAAAAATAGTACACCCTCCTTTAAGCAGGCATTCCCTTGAACTTGAATTCACTTGAGAACCAACAAGCAAAAACATTCTGCTAAGGAGTTTTTAGCTTTTTTGACATTGTGGGTACCCATAAAATACACCTTTATCTGGCTATGAGCCACACTGTCCCAGGTGATGCCTGTGTACTCCACAGCACGCATGAAAAATACTCCACAACTGCAATCCCCACAGAAAAACAGTCTCAACAGCTCCCCACCCTCACCTACCTCCCTTAATTATGTCATCTGAATGCTTCCATGGGCCACATGCCAAAAATATCCATGTTGCTCACATTCTTCAGAAAGCAGGTAGACAGCACTACTGGAAAGCTGGAAGCTCCCTGCATTTAGCTCACATATAATTAACACAGTAGTCTAATTATGGACCATCTAAAAACATGCAGTGTCCACAACTTCACAGCTTAGAGTCAACAAAAACTATTCATCACATGTACAAGGTCAGAACACAAAGGCAAGGAGACCTAGAATAAATTTGATGCACACCAGCCACCACAACACATTCCTCAGCTCAGCAGCTTTCCTGGTTGTCACCAGGGATTGCAGTTGAGTTGTATCTTCCAGTGGTCTTGAGATATTCCCAGCAAGAGCATTTGGATCTCGGAGCTAAGGGTCAGAAATCAAATCCTTCCCTTGGACGTTGTTCTAAAACCATGAATGAACCTATCACCCTTTTCTTAAGTCATGAGATTAGCTTGAAAATAGTTATTGTCATGTGCTGATTTGCCTCCAGCATTAGATGCTCAGATTCCCATTTTCAAGCTTTCTTTACAACTACTCGTTTGAAAAAAAGAGAAAGGAATGATTCTTTTGTGGCTAATGTACATCAAGCTGATGCTTTAAGAAAAACAGCAACCATCATGAGAGTTGGCAACTCTCAAATTGGTGGTTATGAAGGAAAGAATATTAAACAGCTATCATCAATCTATCTAGACCCAGGAAGTGAGCCATGAAATGCTGACAAAGGGGGATATCTGATCTGACAATGACGGTATATTTATCTTTTAAATGAAGAGTAATGGAGTTACACTGAAGAGACTCATTTTAACTTTGCAATAGTATTTATCTTATCACCTTAGGGCGGTATCTGAGTACCTCAGGGTCAGAGAATTTATTCTATCAGCTCTTTTAAAGGACACCATTTTATACTCCAGAGATGCCAGAGGAGCTACACAAACAGAAGAAAGGAGTGTAGAAACTGACCTTCTGAACAGCCCTAGTGCAGCCTCCCATCAGCAGCAGTGGGCCAGGCAGTCAGTGCCCTGCTCATCCTCAACTTCTTTTCTGCCAAATGGGGATACCACCAGTTTCTCACAACCATACTGGGGTTTGGGGTATGTTTTGAGGATGAAAACATCTTCACTTACTTTGTTTCCCAGCACATTAGGCTTTGTGACTGGGAGCATAGGTGGTGTGTACATGCACAGGCTGTCACACAAGAAAAGCACAGCTGTGCACAGGCTCTACATCCTGGGGCAGAAGCCAGAACACTGAGGGACAGCTAACATCAAGCTGCCTTCATATCAGCCCTGGGGCTGTCTGAGCACCCTCATCCAAACTCAGACCAGAGTATTCTTATACAGACTTCTACCAAAAAAAAAAAAAAAAAAAAAAAAAAAAAAAACACAACCCCAAACAAATCTCAAAAACCAAACAAGGCAAGGATGATAAGGATGATGCAGACACTGATCTGTTTAAATCACTGTGATTAAAACAGTAGGTTGCAGCTTGAGTTACAGGAAACACGAAAAGACTGGAAGTGTGTTTATAATTAAGGAAGCCAGAGAAACTCAGGATTCCTACACAGGTATGATCCCCTATACCTAAGTTAACCACAGATTCCTTACAAGGATCTATACCACCCTTTCCTTCTCCCAAAAAGACTGGACCCCACACCACACAATAATACCTTTTTGTTGTTATTTTAAGCTAGCCATGAATTCATCATGCCATCCCTTATCCCTTTTATCTAAGGACTGATCCTACCAACAAGGACTAATGCTTTCCTTAAGTTCTGAGAAACTCACCTGCTTTTTTCCCCTCACTATCCATAGTCTGTCTGCTCAAATTGGGAAAAAAAGTAGAAGAAAAAACTTCCAAACAATCCTAAGCAAGCTCCCTGCTTATAGAAAAGCTCCTTAGTCCCATTCTCCTCATAAGAAAATGAGCACCTGTTCTGTGGAGCTGTAACAGCTGATCCCAATTAACATTTTCACAGGTGGGAACCTGTGCCCTAAATTGCACCATAATAACATTTGTGACTCAGCTGAAGTCACAGCTCTAGACAGCCCAGCCTCCTTTTGCTTTGTTGGGCAGCAAACCAGCTCCCTGTCCTCAGCTGTGTGGGACGTTCAGATGCATTGTAGCCAGTTCACATCAGATTATGATCACTGGGAAAGGAGCTGCAGCTGCTGTAGTTTGATGCTCCCTTACCCTTTCTGAGGCCTGTGCTCAGGCAGCCATAGAAGTCTTTCAGCACGTCTCTGGTGGAGCATTACTCTGTGTTCAAGCTCTAGCAGTCACCCATCTCTCTCCTTCAGAAGCTCTGAAAAATTTATTCATTATTTTTACTACCAGAGAGTAAAAATATACCTTAATAGCAGCCAAAAAATGCAGAAGCACACATCAAACCTGCACTAATATCTGACCAACCTCAGCTTCACAGAATGCTCTCTCACACTGCAATAGCTGTGACCTGGCAGCCAGCAATGCTGAGCCAAAGCCTCCTCTGGCTGCCTCTGTTTCTGTGCTGGGTCAAGCACGCAGACAGGCAGCACGTGGTTCCTCACGCTGGGACAGCGGGGCGGGGGGTTCTGTTTGTTGCTCTCTCCAGGGGCGTTCTTGGCAAGGAGGGTGCGAGTGCAGCACCCTCACTCAATAACTTCTCTAGCAAAGTAAAGTAAAATCAAAGTAAAATCAAAGCTCCATCTTTGCTTCAGCTATGCATGGAGAAGGGGTGACTATAGAAAGGAATTAGAGCTTGAACACAGAGTAAAAGCAGAGCAGAGCAAAACCTTCAAATCCTGAAATCGCATGACTGAGCTTTCCTAACCATGCAGCAAACGTGTTGCTGCACCACAGATCTCATTCCCATCAGAATGGCAGGCTTATAAGTACTCTAAAGCAATTTAAAAAAAAAAAAAAAAAGAAAAAAAAAAAGGCACACCAGCAAAAAATAACTACTTTGAAATGAAGCAGCTGATATTAAAAAAGTGTGCTGGAGTTTTAAGAGTAAGCCAATGATACATTTCAAGGATGAGAAGCAGTGGCAAGGAAGCCACTTACCTTGATAACAAAACCCTTTCTATTGACCTGCGTAAGGAAAGAGCCACCAGTAATTTAGACAGGGAATTTTGTACTGTTTTCTCTGGTGGAAAGTGGGGTTCAGAAGAAAATCCTGAAATCTTTCCAGACCAAAATGATCTATTTTTTCCTGTACAGCAGGAGAAGCAGCATCTTCTCTGCAGCAGTCTGATTTTCAGAGAGCACACAGAACCCATTTGTGAAAGTCAGGTGACACCCCTAAAAATCTTGACTATTAAAATCATTCTTGGCTGCAGAGGGATCAGAAATGGGCAACAGCAATTGCTGCAGAATTTGTTGTTCTAGGCAATTATTTTCATTGTTCATGCTATAATAGTGGTTGTATGATTATGTTTGATTCAATACAAAGGGAAAATACACATTTTTTCACCTTATCTCTGGTATCGTATAGTGGAGTTGATCACATATTAGCCAAACCATGGATGCAAGGAACTTGAGGAGTTTAAAGGGATTAGATGCAATGAAGCAAAACGATCTGTTCCCGTTTGCACTTCTTGCTCACAAATGTGAGCATCAGCCCTGCATCAGCACCTCACAAATAAGTAATAAAACAGACATCCCAGAACTCCATTTGGTATCACGAGGTTGCGGACGTTTCTGGGGACATGTCTGCAAGTGATACAAGGGAAACAGCTCTCTTCCTGAGAAACCAGTGACTGCAGAAGGGGGCAGGGGTGATGACTTTACTAAACTTAAAGACTGCATTTTACTCTTTAATCTTCGGTTATACACATGACTTCATTGTGGAAAGGTCACCAAACAAAGGAGTTCAGTGAACTTGGTCTGAAGGGAGGAACTGTGTGTGGATCTCAGCTTTGCTCTTGCAAACCATTCATGTAACTGGCATGGCCATCTGCCCCGGTGAAGGGCGAGCCCGGTGCTCACACAGCCTGGCACAGAAATCCTGGGAATCAGTGGGAATAAGCAGAAATTGTCACAGCAGAAAAAAAAAGGTATTGAGGAGTAAGCTTAAATTCACCTTCTGCGTCCCCAGACATCACAAAGCACCTGGGTATCGCAGTCAGCACCTTGCACCAAGGCCGAACACGCCATGGCCAAAACCTTCGCTCTCCCCCAAACACGAGGCAGGACGGGGCGAGGGCTGGAGCGCGGCTCCCTGTGGGCCCCGCGGACGCGGCTCGGGCTCGGAGGCGCTGCCCGCAGACCCCCGGGCCCCTCGCCGCCGGCGGCGAGCGGCGCAGCGCGGAGAGGGGCGGTGGGAGCTCTGCGGGACGGGGCGAGCCCCTGAGGGGGGCGGTGGAATTTGGGGGGCGGTGGGACCTCTGCGGGACGGGGCGAGCCCCTGAGGGGGGCGGTGGAATCTGGGGGGCGGTGGGACCTCTGCGGGACGGGGCGAGCCCCTGAGGGGGGCGGTGGAATCTGGGGGGCGGTGGGACCTCTGCGGGACGGGGCGAGCCCCTGAGGGGGGCGGTGGAATTTGGGGGGCGGTGGGACCTCTGCGGGACGGGGCGAGCCCCTGAGGGGCGGGGGGGGGCGCGGCCCCACGTGACGCTCGCGCCCGGGCCGGCGCTCGCGCTGGAGCCGCTCGCGCTGGAGCGGCCCGCGCAGTCCGGGCGATGCGGGCGGGCGCGCGGCGGCGCGCGGCGCTGGTGCTGCTGGCGGCGCTCGCGGCCTGGGGAGCGCGGGCGCAGCGCCCCGGGGACCCCGCGGGTACGGGGGGACCGTGAGGGGACCGCGGGGGGGCCGGGGACACCGGGATCCGCTCGAGCGCTGCACAGCCCGTCCCGCGGGCGCCTCTGCCCCGCCGCAGGTGTTTGGCGCTCTGGTGCCATCGCTGCAGCGGTCCTTGCTGTGCTAAAGAGAGAAATCCACCGGAGCTCGAATCCGCAGACGTCCCGGGGCCCGAAGAATGGGAAGATATCAGGATGTGTAACACTTTTGCACTCAATTTTCAGAGAACGGGACGCGTTGCATCCTCTCGTCTTCATCGGAGTTTCCTGAAGGATTTTTCACACCGCAGGAGAGGAAGGATGGAGGAATCGTTATCTACTTCATAATTATACTGTACATGTTTTTGGCCGTGTCCATTGTATGCGATGATTACTTCCTACCTTCCCTAGAGATCATCAGTGAATGTAAGTCACATCCTGATCTTTTTCCTGTAAAACTGAGAAGCCTGGCATAAAACTTTCTCTTTTAAAAAGCTTCTAAGTTAGAGTGCTCTGAAAGAAAACTGAACAAGTTTCACTTTCCATGCACAGATGTGTCCATACAATATTTAATTTGATACACAGGATCAATATTTTACTGAAAAAATCTAGTGATTACACTGCACATGTATTCATTTAATATTTGCTTTCTTTCTACCTGGAGGAAAATCTTAAGATTCCTCAGTATTAACTAAACTGACAATTTAACTTTGAGTTGCACAGTACTATGTCCAGATAACTACTAGTAAAAAAAAAAAAAATTAAGAGGGATGGTGATGTGTGAAACCAAAACTCTTCCTAGGGTTTGTTTCTCTTTAAAAGTAGTGATGAGCTACTGCTAACATATTAAAGGTATGACACAGGAGGGACAGGAATTCTATGGTTACCACGGTCCTAAGAAATCTAATCAACCTGCAACAATTCCCCTGGCTTCAGCAGACCACTGAAGTAAAGAGATGGTCTTGGCAGGGAGTTCAAATTTTTGCTGCCAAGAATTAACAAAATTCCCTAGGGAAACTCATCTCTGAACTAGAAAACCCCCTCCAAATCAGAACACTTACAGCAAATGTAAGCTTATACACTGCCATAAGAGCTGGTGTTTTATTTATTGATTATAAACAAGCATTTGTCAGACTTTTGCCGTGGTCAGTCATACATCCCTGTACTTGGTGTCCAGGACTCGATCCACAGAGTGAATTACATTCCAGAAAGTCCATTTGCGAGAACAAAAATCTCATTTCTCTTAAGCAACACACAGGCTCTTATACTGTCCATACAAAATGAAAATTTTGTATGCAAAAGATCACAGCACTGGTCTGAATCTAACTAATGTTTCTGGTATGTGAAGACACAGTAGTACAGATTTCCCTGGAAGATAGACAGATTTGATATGGATCATATAACAATATCACACTACAGTCCATGGAATTTCCCCACAATTATTACCAATAGGAAATACAGTTAAATCCTGCATACAAATGCTGATTTTACAAGAGATTTAAACTTATAATTTCTGTAATGAAATTAGAAATAAACTAGCCCAACAGATCAGGCTAATTTTCAATATATTACTTTATGAATCTCATATAAATGCATTGACTGTATGAAAATAAACTTTAATCTACTAAATTGTAGTAGTAGCTAACATTATGTACTAGTGAGAGTAAAGGGTATAGGCTACTGAAGTATCAATTTTTTTAAAGCAATTATTTTTGTTCTGTCCTCAGGCCTTGGCCTCTCACAGGATGTAGCTGGAGCAACTTTTATGGCTGCTGGAAGCTCTGCTCCAGAGCTTGTCACTGCTTTTCTAGGTAAGAGATGTGTTTTGACTCCTTATAACTTAGAATTTTTTTACTTGCATGCCAAACTGAAACATACCAGAGAGTCATTTTCCTTACAGGAGCTTTTGTGACAAAGGGAGATATTGGCGTCAGCACCATCCTTGGATCAGCAATATATAATCTTCTTGGTATTTCTGCAGCTTGTGGGCTGTTTTCCAGTGTGGTATGTATCAGCTTTGATAGTTCTGCTCCTAAGAGCCAAATGGTTATCCAACAAAAGCCAAGAGAGACTTACTATGACAACTGCCAAGTTTATTATTTAGTAGCAAAACCAGCATGTAATCAGTTTTAAGATAAGTTGCTATGAAAGTTTTTAAAAACACTAACTTGTTAAATATCATACTTAAGTCATTCCTAAGAATCTTTAATTTTTACATAATATAGAAACGACATATTGATGCAGCATTTACAGCACTTAGTGAAAGTATTACAGAGAGGTTTAAGAAAAGTACATGACTGATCTGCAGGTTTCGAGGCTATCCTGTTGGCCGCTGTTCAGAGACTGTCTGGCATATACCATCAGTGCAGCAGCGGTCCTTGCGATGATATCTGACAACAGAATTTACTGGTAAGAGCACAAGTAGTGTTGAATTCCTGTTGACTGGAGATTTGTGAGACAGTGTTTTGAAAAACAAATGAAAATCCCCAAGCCCCAAACTTCAAGTAGCCTGACAGAAATATACATCCTGTTTGCTTTAAAAAACTTAAAAAGTCACAATGCTTGTAAAGATTATTACCTAAACATTCAAACTCTGCATATTTATGAAGTTTGACCTGCATAGGTTCGTCTGTACAGACTTCACAATTTCTATCACAACTGTTCTGACACAGCAATTAGTGTTCAGCATTTATTCCTTTTGAGCTTTTCCTTTCATAGCAGCATTGTTCAGAAGAACATTTGTCTGCTAGAAGGAGATAATGAGTTTCTGATGTTTTAACTCTTCCATCAACACTGAAACTCCTGTTACCTCAACAAGACAGTCAGGTCCAGCATTAAGTCTCTTGAAGTTTATAATTTAAGCATCACGTGAAGACTCAATTTTGCAAATATCAGGAAAATGTTCGATCAGTAAGATGTCCTGAAAAAACATGCAGCTATACAATATACAAAGAAGATTCTGCAGGGGAGGGGAGTTAATCAAACTGCTGAAAGACATAGGGACACTCACAAACGTCCATGACATTAGCCATACAATTGCAAATAGATGCTTTTGTGTGTTCTCCTTTTGCTATTCATGCAAATTTTCTCTCTCTCTTCTTATGCCAACAATTGGGTTCTTTTATACTACATGTTATATAAAACTTGTTTTTCATTCTAGGTATGAAAGTGCATCCCTATTACTGATATATGGGTGTTATGTTCTAGTACTGTGTTTTGACATTAAAATCAACCAATACCTCATGAAAAAGTTCAGTCCCTGCTGTACGTGTTTTACAAAAGCTATGGAAGAGAATGTGGAGCAGCAGCCACTGGTTGGATGGAGGGATGAGAGTGGACCTCTAATTCGTCAACAGTCAAGAACAGACAGTGGAATTTTTCAAGATGAGCTGGACTACTCTCAGCTTTCAACAAGCTTACACGGGCTCAATGAAATCTCTGAAGGTACAGGTATTACTACAGGTGTCTCTAGCACTCCACATGCCTGTCTACATCAGTTCTGATCAAAAGCAAATTCTCAGATAGTATTAAGATTTTGCTCACGAAAGAACTCCAGCCTAGTATTTAAGTAGATCATTATTCTAACTTGGAATATAACATTGAGCAAAATCAGAGTGATGGTTTTCACATGAAGTTAGTTGCTAGAGGAATGGAAGGATAGTTGCTCATTTGTGTCATAGCAAAACTTTTGTCTTTGCTGTGTGTATTTGAGACTTCTCAGCAACACTGCTTGTAAAATGCACTATCACCTGAAAGCCACACAGATACTGTAGCAATACACACTGTTTCCTTATGATGGTGTCAGGTTCATAGCCCAAAATATGCATAATATCAAAAGTAAAGGGATAGCTGTGATGTGGTCACAGGTCATTTTTCCTATTAGGCAAAAAACAACAGTTGGTACTTACTTCATTGGTAAATGCTATGAGCAAACCCTTATAAAGAAATTCATTTTTCATCCACCTTAGTTCTCCCCGGTGATGTAATTAAAAACATTTTAATCACAGAATACTAGGTTAGAAAGGGATCTCAAGTACCATCTGGTCCAACCTTTCCTGGCAAAAGCATTGTCTCAGATGGGCCAGCACCAATTCAGGTGAATCTTAGAACTGTCCAACACTGGGGAATCATCACTTCCTGGGGAGATTATTTTCTGGTGATTATTCTCATTGTGAAAAAATGTTTTTCTTGTGTACGAGCAGAATCTCCCCAGAAATAACTTGATTTCAGAATTTTGTCCAGGGAGATGTAGGTACTGGGTAATACTACAGCTGAAATTTGAGGAAGAAGTATTTTTCACCTTTTTTCATATTCTCACAAGTAGAGGACAGTTATATACAGTATGCTATGGATTCAAATGTAATGCTACAATTTAAAAGTTACTTTTTCTTCAACAGATCATCCAAATGTCTTCACCATGCCTGAAGCAGATATGAAGAGAATTTTGTGGGTGTTATCCCTTCCTATCATCACACTACTCTATTTAACTATACCAGATTGCAGAAAACAGTTTTGGAGAAACTGGTTCATGGTGACATTTTTAATTTCAGCAGCATGGATTTCTGCAATAACTTATGTTCTTGTATGGATGGTAACAATAGCAGGTAGGTACCTAAAGTGGTGTTACTATACCAGTCAAGAATCACTGAAAAAGTTGTATGGTTTCCCTGTGAGGTTTCCCTTTAATAGACTGTGCTGTAAAAAAAACACAAGAAAAACAACAGAAAATTTTATTTGACTGCTTAGTTTGCCACACTCTTCTATTTAATGATGGAATATTTTAGAGTTTAGCTGCTTCCCACTGCTTACCATTACATGAATGAGAACTCGATGCAGCTACAAAAACCCTGTCTACTTTTAGAAACAGAGTTTCACTAAACTGCTTCATTAAGCAAAACAATTAGACACACAGCAATAAACTTGTCATGCTGAAGGCTGACAAACATGAAATCCCCTAAGACTGGAATTAGAGGTCAAAGTTTTTGGAAAAAAATCTGTAATTTTTATACCTGTTTTTCATAAACGTTATAGTAAGAGATTTGGCACTAAATTAACTGCCAAAAAGGTCTCAAATATGTTTATTTAACATTCTCAGAGTGTGTATATGTGGACCTCTTACAAATCTGCATCATAAAGTGGGGCAGTACAAGGATTGCTTTAAAGTGAGAGAAGGGATACAAACTTATATGTAAAAACCATCTCCTAAAAGTACTTCGAGGTATTGAAGGTCTCCTCATTTCATTGTTTCTTTCACCAGTCAGCTTGAAAGACATCCAGTTTTAATATTTAAGAACAAGCAGAAAACCAAACTAAAACTCTATAGAAATTTTTCAAAGCTTGCCATTTTCACATTATAGCTCACTAATCCTACTCAAGCATTCTACTAGTTCAGTTATTAATAACTCCTTGTTCAGTGCAGAAGCAGACCTACACATTCAGTAAACCTCTGAAAAATTACTAGTAGATCGCTGGACATTATACCCACCACGTTAACCCCTTGGTTAAATAATTTTCCACTTGTACCCAAAGAGCAAGGTTTCACTGTCTGGATGCTAGAAGCCTTTGAAACAGGATTCAAGTCAACATTATTGCTGTTCTACAAGACAAAGCATTAATTTATATCAAAGTAGGTATGGTGGAGATTCAGAGAGTGTATTAGTTCATTTTTGAGAGTCATCACAAGTAGTACTGGGGTCTTTGGCCCACTACTTCTAGGTAAATTATATTCTATTTACATGTTAAAACACTACAAGTTAAACACACAATATATTCAAGTCCAGGCTCTCATGAAGGTTTAGAACTCAAAGGTTCTATCATTGCATAATCGGCCTATCAGAATGTCACAAAAGTATCATAGCTGGGCACTAAACTGGGATGGTCAAGAACAAACCTAATTTAGTATATCTTTCTGTTGCTGGCAAAGAAAATTCAACTACTTATAGCAACACATTGCTACTGATACACAAAATTAACAAAAGCCTAGAAAAATAAGACTTTTCTGTCATAATGGTCAGTTGCCAGAAAATAAACCACTACACATTAAATAGAAGATAAATGTATTTAATAAAATGAAAAATTAGCTTCTCCTGAGTTTATATTCTGCCTTATAACCTTCAGAGGGATAGAAACTGTTGGGTACATAAGGCTGGTTCATTCATGTCACCTTGGTTTGAACCATTATCTTCCAGCCTGGAGGGTTTATAAAAGCTGATTTGTTGGTCCCTCATCCTACAAATCTATTAGAAGTGATGGAAGGATAAAGAGAGTACAAATTCTACAGTAGGATCATGTTAGTTCCTCTGAAATCAACACTTTCAAACATAAATGTACTGGGCTGCTCTAGACTAAGCTGGTAAGTAATAGACAAGCATAGTCAATAAGCACTTACCTAGCTTAGTGTACTGCCTCTTATTTAAATAAAACTGCTCTTATTAAATATGTCAAAATATTTCATGTAAGAACTCAGATTTCAACAATAAAAATATTAAGATACTTTTTAGTGAACAAAAATGTTTAAGAAAAATTAATTACTTCGTAGCTTTACTACAGCTATCAAATACTTCAGCATATTGATGCTTCTGAGTGGTACAACTGCTAAAACAGTTTTGAAGAATCCTTGTATTTTAAGTTAGAAATTAATATGGTTACAGGACATTTGGGGCTAAGAAAACCAGAGATTAGGGAAAAACAAGCTGCCCTTCTAATAAGAGTTTAAAACTTTTCTTTTAATTTAAACGACTATTTCCCTTAAGGAACTCACTCTTCTAAGGGGTTACTTGTACTTACAAGTCATATAAAAATTCTGCACTTTGATTCTTCCAAATCACTTTCTAATTGGAGTGAAATGGTAAAGGCATGTAGTTGAGACAGTATTCTCATAATATCTTAATGACTATCCTCCCCAGGAAAATTCATGTGCTTTTTCCCCACCCCCTGAGGGGATTAAAAAGAATAAGAGTTATTGCTTCATGAGACTTTTGAACACTAACAAGGAGATGTCCAAAATTGTAATAGACTATAGTATTTTCTAGAAGTGGAGGGGGGAAAAAAAGGAGTAGTAATTTGTCAGATATTTAAACTTCTACTTTATCTGTAAGAAAAAATCATAATTGCTACTGTTTTGACCACTGCAGACCAGAAGAACAAGGAAAGGATATTTGTTGTTACTCTTTGTTTTAACTGCTTTGTGGTTCAGTCACCTCACATGTAGTTAAGCTAGCTGATACATTCCATATGAAATTACTGTATGATTACTGATTCTTTCTCCAGCAAATAAAGTGCAAAGCACTTTCAGTGGATGAACCCTAACTAAAACCGCACTTGCATTTCTACCCTTATTTCTCAACTGCAGGTGAAACGCTGGGAATCCCAGAGTCAGTCATGGGTCTCACATTACTTGCAGCAGGAACAAGTGTACCAGATACAGTTGCAAGTGTGCTGGTGGCTCGAAAAGGTAATGATTTCAGTATTTAGGCTCATGCCAATGGATGTGTTTAAAGGTACTACAAAAAGAAAGGATTCTAGTCAACATTTTGATAAATTCTAGGAGTAACCTCAAAATCTGTGCTCCAGATTCCAGAGCTTAAGTTTACTAAAAATAAATAAATAGCTTACCTGAAAAAGCTGTGTCTCAGACATTTAAAGACTTCTCAGAGTATCTCAGAGAAGTATTCTAGATTGGTTTATTTGTTGTTGATTACGTATTACAGTTTTACTGCAGAACACAACTGTAGGTCTCAGCATTTTAAACATAACTGGACTTTCTAATAGCCTGTCTAGCTTGATTTTAAGTGCAACTGTGCAGATGCTGGTGATTTAGGGAGACTTTTTATGGTTGTGGTATCCATGTTCTGTAGAATCATGACTATAGTTCTTCCAATGCAAAATCTGAAAAGGGTGCTCTGTGAGAAACTGAGGGCTGGCAGTCTGTTCCTCCAAAACAGTTTGGCAATTTCATGCAATACAATTAAGACAACTTATTTGTATTTCTTCTTTTACAGGAAATGGAGATATGGCTATGTCTAACATTGTAGGATCCAATGTATTTGACATGCTCTGTTTGGGAATACCCTGGTTTATAAAAACTGCCTTCATAAATACACCAGGACCCATAGAAGTGAACAGCAGTGGTCTGACATACACAGCCATTTCTCTTATCTGTTCTGTTGGTTTTATTTTTCTGGCAGTTCACCTGAATGGCTGGAAAATAGATAAAAAATTGGGAATAATTTGTCTTGTCCTGTACTTAGTATTTACTGTATTATCAATTTTATATGAACTTGGCATCATAGGAAACAATCCTACAAGGGTCTGTGGTAACTAGTTTTAATCAGTGATTATGCTGATGAAAAAAATAAAAGCAGGAGAAAAAGATCAGTTTCTTCATTTAGTCAAAATAAAATTTAAAAAACCAACTCCAAACTCCCACTGGGCTCTAAATCTTATATACAGAACTAAGTCATGTCATTAAAGTAATATTAAGTAGAACAAAAACATCACAGCCTAATTGGAGCCCTTTCTTTTAGAGTCAAGAATTACAGTATGACTACAACGCACATATAAAACCAAAATTCTGAAAAAGACATCTACTTCTTACATTACGATGTTGATACACACATTTGGCGGGGAAAAAAAAGATCAGAAAACACTAAATAAATCCCACTATGCAATCTGGAGATTAACAGAGAAAATGGCTTATTTTATTAAAAACAGTATAACCATTCATTTAAACTGAATGACTAGAGACACTTGGCCTAATTTTCCAAAGGCACTGAGCATCCAAAGCATCCCTAGTCTATAGGGACCTGCAGGTGCTCAGCGCCTCTAAAAAAACAACAAAAATCAGGCGAATTGTCTTTAAAAACCAAACATAGTAAGATTCAGTTAACAAGTATCACAGTATATTAAACACTATACTGTTAAAGGCTGGTGGGATTTAAAAGTTCCTTTTTACAGCTTTTGTAAGCATACAATGTTACTAAAAATGACTTACTAAGACAGAGAAGCTAAACAGACATAGGAATGTTCCTGAACACAAAGTTTTAAATTATGCATTGCGATCCAAGCGGACATCAATTTCTCTGCCACTGATTTTTATGCCGTTCATTATCCTACAGGCCTTTTCAGCAGATTCTGGTGAGTCAAATCTGACTGTTCCACAGCCCTTGGATTTTCCATTCTCCATTTTTATTTCTGCAAACATTACATGACCTGAATAAATAAGTTAAACAGCAGTTATTTCAAGTCCTCAGTGTACTAACAACTTAAAGAACTCAGAAGTAATAAAAAAAACAGTTTTAAGTATAATTTAGGGGAACATATGGAATTAGCGCTTTCAGACTAATGGCACATTCACTCATTCAGGCAAGGTGACACAGGACAAAAGAACAGGAAAGAATCCAAATCCAGATCTGCTATCTCCAGTCTTTCCTCAAGTATGCCTGTATTTGACCTCAAGTTTTGAAACCAAGTGCCCTACAAGACTCAGGGAAAGGTTTGTGTTTCATACTGACAGAAGTGTGAGTATTGATATGCATTAACCGAACTGTAGCTTAATCCAGTCCACCATGTTCATCACAAAAACATACCAAGCAATAGTCACAACCAAGCCATTTTGGTAAGAAGCTGCAGAGCAAAATTAAAGCCTTTAAAGCAATAAAGTCACCAGGCTGGGAGAGGTGGAAAAGTAGCATGCACTATCCAATTCCTGCTGAGTTTCCTTGAGGTTGGACACTCAACTCATAGGGAAATATTTTTATAAAGATGTACCTCTGAGAGTGTTCAGTTCCCTGGAGCTAATGAGTTTTTGCTTATGGTATGTTGTAGCACATCCCTCCTGAGCCCCTGAATGTCACTAGGAGGAAAAACTTTTCCCTGAAATATAAAGCCTTTTATTTTTAAATATCATGTAAGACTGTCCTTCCGCTGAAAGAAATCGAACACTGGGGAACAGTCTTTGCATTTCCTTATGATACTGACATGAACACAACCTGTTGCTTTTAATTCTTAAAAGCAACTGAACATAATTACTACATCTATTAGCTGACAGAGATAATGAAAAAAAAAAAAATTCTGAACTATCTGAAAGTTGCCCAGGAGGTTAAGACTTAAAAAAAAGAAAGAACCTGTTGTGCTATATCCTCCATCTACAAAGAAAACATCAACACCTTGTAATTTTTCATAATTAAACTGCAAGGTCTTATTTATATCACATCTGTAAACAGCTGTATGATGGCTTTCTTAGGCGTCAGTAGTATGTTTTAAATTATTTATCTTTTCTGTCTATCCAAAATCAGAAGTCATCCTGTAACTAAAGCTCTCCATTCTGAAAATGTGTTTTCAAAACATGTCATGTATTTTGACACCCAAGCTTTATTTTTCACTTATTTCTGTGAAAAGACCAACTTTTCTGAATTAGATAAAATCAATTATTGAATATTTGCAGCAAACCTTTATTTCTTCAGATAAAGGGGAAATATGCAAATATGTTAATCA
Source organism: Vidua chalybeata (assembly GCF_026979565.1). Taxonomy (NCBI): domain Eukaryota; kingdom Metazoa; phylum Chordata; class Aves; order Passeriformes; family Viduidae; genus Vidua; species Vidua chalybeata. The sequence goes on from NC_071542.1 coordinate 10,000,562, forward strand.
GGATGATCTATATGTATAAAACCTGTAATGCTACACTGGCAAAATTACTAACTCTGATTTGATGCAGCACCATTTCTAAAGTAATGCATGACCTGGACAGATCCAGGATCCTGCACATTTAACTCATAGGAAACACTACATTATATACTTTTACTGGCCAGGGAATATGTCAGAAAAAGAAAAAATTCAAAGAGTAATTTTATTAAAGGAGTAGGTTAAAGTTTATAGCAAGTGAGCACTCAGAGCCAACACAGCCCATACTGTATCTTGGTCTTGTGTTCTGTCAAGCCTAAAAATTATTTATATAACTCAAGAAAGCTGGTTGAAACAAGAAAAATTAAGCCAGCCAGACTCTTCTTCGGAGTCAGACAACAGTCTTCCTGTTGTTATCTAATAAACACCACATAACACATGAAGTCCATAGAGATGAACAGGGGTAAGGTTCATATACATACCACATTGACTGAATTTCTCCTTTAGCTTCTGCCAGGTCAAGTCAAACGGAAGCTAAAATAAAAAAAAAGTATTATTGATAACAAAATATTACAATGAGAATAAGAGCATGCAATCAAATATACACACAAAATAAGCTTGTGGTTTCTATATATTTAATTGCTTACATTTCTCACAAATATCTGGTTGCCTTTAGAGCCTAATCTCTCTCTCATGCCACCTCCCATGGGGCCAGGCACAAATCCTCGATCGATGTCCATGTTCCTGTCCAGGCCTCCACCCATGGCTGGTCCCATTCGATCAAAACCAGAACCCATCCGATCCATTCCCATTCCTCCTGCCATATTGTTCATACCACCCATTCCACCACCTACACAGAGAAAGAAATGGAGGATAAAATAAAATCTCCTTTTAGTAATAAACACACAAGTATTTGGTATAAAATAAAGCTGTTGTGTCAGGAGAAGAATAACTTTATTAAAACTGCTGTAATATAAACCATAACTTTTATACATGCACAGTGATTTACTGAAGAGCATGGCTAGTATTTCAAGACAAAGTATTACACAAGATATAGAGTGTCAGTTCTAAAATAGTAAAACCAAACCTGCATCAAGCTATTAGTCACACCATCAATGTAGCAAAATGTTGAACACAAGAATTCAAAGTCTGTCTTGTTTACTTTAAAAAAATGATACCCATTACCAAAAAGATCAAATAAATAACTGTGGTAATACTTAGATACAGATAATTTGACCAGCTATACTATCGTTTATTTGGCTTCCTGCACTTATATTCAGTTTAACTTAATGCAGCCATACCCACACCTAATTACAAAATCTAGAGAAAGTTTTTTTTTTGCCTAGAACAGAACTTACTGCAAGTACTGTAAAGAGCATTAACTTTATTATGTGTCATGGTTTAAACCCCAATAAAAAGTATATACATGGAATAAAATGTATTAATTTATTTATATAAGTAACTAAGAGCAATAGCATTCAAATACTATAATATTTCTGGATTCATAATTAAAAATAAATGTACAGTAAAATGATCAAGATCATTCATGAGGGACCCTCTCTTTAAGCCTTACATCTTCCAAGATTGGCACTAACAAGATTTTAGTTTCTCATCTGCTCTAGACTGAGGAACTCAGAGTTGCTGCAATACAAACTCAGTACTGGAGCTTTGCACAAAATTAAAATGGGGGATAATCTGAAATTCAAGGCTGATTTTTTATTTCAATGGTGACAAATTACTGAGGTCCAGCTTCACAAAGTTTACTCAAATAACTCTGCCTATCTTTTTTTCTGAAACACAAGTTTACTTTAATCACTTCTCCCTCCAAACTAGAAGTTGAAACCATTCCAAATCTAAGATTAAGGTAAAGACTGTTTTAGCTAGTTTTCCTCTGAACTTTTACCTCAACAAAACAGCTTTGAAAATTGTTAGACTTGTCACATGCAACAGAGTTCTACTTCCCTCAACAGCAAGAGACTATGCTACAGCAAATTCCTCTGATACAAGTATGTGTACACTGTATTGTTACATTGCCTATGCATTTATGTTCTATTGAAACAAGTTAACCTACTCATTCCAGATCTTACTGGGCCCATGCTAGGTGCTCCCATTCCTCCTGCAAAAACACCAATCATTGCACCACCTAAACAGAGAAAAATAATGAAGTGACATACACTGAAACCACCAGTTAGTGAAAAAAACAAAGTACACACTAATGAAGTGCACTGTTCTCAATGTTACATGGCAATATTTTTCTATAAGGGCACTTTAACGTGTGCCTTTACTATACAAACTGAATAGGAACACCTTTAAGTAAAGTTAGTTTCTCCCTTTCTACTACAGGATTTAAGCTGCTCTTATTTCTTTCTAGCTTCTCTCCCCTCTAACAGCCTGCCAGCAGCACAAACATGGTAAAACTAAATGGGCCATTTCCCACATCAGGAAAAACAACCTCAAAATTCAAGGCTTCATCTTATATGAACTTGATAGTATAAAAAATCAACAATTCTGCTGCAAATTAAACATCCTCAATTCCACTCTGATACTATAGCCCAGTCAAAGACGCCTTCCTTGATTTCAAGGTTACTAAAAGCAAATGCCTTCACAGTATTTGTTTTTAAGATACCATTAACCTAAATACTCTAACAGGAGTACATCAGAGCCTTCTCTGATCAAACACAGCATCTATTAAAAGTCCCTACAGTTTCCTTCCATTATTTAAGGTTAAGCTGGCAATCTCTAATCTTGGTTCTCAGGACACTATTCAAATGGGCAGATCTGATAGACTGTAAATTGAAGCTTGCTGGATCTACTGAATGAAAGACACCCACATCAGTTTCTCACAGTTGTTCATAAATTATTAAACCAACATGTTACCAGAAGACTCAGAAGCCTACTGCTTGCAGAAACATTTATAACTAAGTGGCCTTGCATTTTCACTCAGGAAACAGATGTTTATGCAAGTAGCCAGAGCAAAAGCATACACTTGATTTCTAAGACATTCATTCCAAGGCATTAAGACTAGCTCAAAGGACAAGCTTATTATGTTCTTACCACTTCTACACAATTATCAGTATTGAAGAGAAGCACACAACAGTTACCTTTTGCTATGACTTGCCTCTACTAATATTTTTTTTTTTTTAAATCAACTTTTAGACCAGATGAACCTTATGCTCTTAGGAGTTCTTCTCTTTCAAGAAGGTGAATTAAGGGAAGGGAAAAGTACAAGAAATAGGGAAGAGGAAGAACAGCTGTCTCCTATAATGCAATTTGTGTTCAGTTTCAGGCCCCTTACAACAAGAAAGACATAGAGGTGCTGGAATGTGTCCAGAAAGGGCAACACTGCTGATCAAGGCTCTGGAGCACAAGCCTTTTGAAGAATGGCTGAGGGAGCTAGGGTGCTCAGCCTGGAGAGGAAGAGACTCAGGGAGGACCTTTCTGCTCTCTGTAACTATCTGAAAGGAGGTTGCAGAGACATGGAGTCAGTCTCTTCTACCAAGTAATAAAGCAATAGAACAAGAGGAAACAGCCTCAAGTTAAACCAGGGAGGTTTAGATTGGATACTGGGAAAACATGCTTCACAGGAAGAATTGTCAATCATACAAACAGGCTGACCAATGAAGTGGTGGTGTCACCATCCCTGAAGGGATTTAAAAGACGTGTACATGTGGCTCTTGGTAAGCTGGTTTAGTGGTGGACTTGTCAGTGCTGGGTTAAAGGTGATCTTTTCCAGCCTAAGAGATTCTGTGATTCATCCAGGTAACAGAATAGTAACAAAGGACAAGAAGGCTCTATTTTTGAGCTCTTCCACACCTCTGAAGATGGAAGGAGGGAGCCCCACTGCCAACAAGACATCATCTATAAACAAAATAATGCTGGCTCAGAAGAGACCAATACCATTCTGAGCTATAGGAGCTCAGAAGGCAGGACAAAAACTGAGGACACCCAAATTCAACACTCCTGTCCAATACTACCTGATCTGCAGTAGAGACAATATTAGACCATGCATTTGCCAAACAGGCTCATGAAAGCTACAAAGGCTGTACGTGGACACCTTGTCAGGATTATCAGAAGCATATACTTCAACACCCCAAAGATTTAATACCCTACAAAATATACAGTATGAAGGTAAATGCTTTCCTCAAACAGCTTTCCATTCATATTTTACAGAGGGGAAAAAACCCTCTAAACCTGAACCCCTGTAATGAACATTCAGATTACATCCTTACAGTAATGACTGGGGGAGAAGAAATAGAAGATGACCAGATGAAACCTCTTCTCCTCTTCTTCTAGCAAAATTCTTCCAATACTATGTCACAGAAAATTTAACAGTTACCATACCCATTCTTCCAAAAGACTCTCCAAAACCACGGTTCAATGCCATGTCACCACGACCAAATTCTCTTTCCATGTTTGCTCCCATTCCACCACGGAACATTTCTGTAAAGAACAAAGCAAAAACCAGGAATATTCTGTTATTTACAGAATATTTCTCACATTTGATGCTCCTACAACACTTGTTTCACAGCTGCTTGTTTACATAGAAGTGAGTCTAATGCACAAGTCAGAGGCACCTATTACACACTCAACTCTCCTGCCAGTTCCTAGGCCTCCACTCATGCAACTACTTCCTTTGAACTCATGTATACTACCCCTAGATAGAGAGCTTTTAATAAATACATATTTTAATAAATAATATCAGCAAACTAGTAGGTGTACAGGAACGGTGTTCAACTACCTCCCATTCGGTTGACTCCAAATCCTCCCATGTTAGGCATTCCTTCCATTCCACGAAATCCAGGAAGTCCTGCAAAATAAGGAAAAGTGTTTTCTATACAGTATTAAAGAAATATTTAATGCAAAAAACTTCATTGCACGTACCGCCTCCCATTCTACTCATTCCACCAAATCCTGGGCCGTCTATTCCCATACCTTTAAATCAAAAAGATAAACAACACTTAGTACGCCCTAATGGATTTTTAAAAAGTCAGACAGAGTTAAAATCTCTAAAGCACATTACACAAAGCTTGCTTTGTCAAAAGTCTGTCATTTTTGCAAAAATAGAAATGACAATTTTAAACTTTAAAAATGTTAAACTATCTCTGTATAACTTAAAAATAAAGAATATGGATTTACCTCCTGGACCCATGCTCCCCATTCCACCACCCATGCTCAGCTGTGTTGCACTGATGGGCTGTCCACCTGGTCCAAGTCCCATACCAATGCCACCAAGACCACCTCAAAAACAAAAAAAAGTAAGTATGATCAGAAGAGAGACTTTCCTCTGTATCACAGAGACCATAGTAAGCAAAAGTATTACTAAACTGTGTGAGAACATTGATCACCATATACTAAGTGCAAGGAGTAGAAAACTGAGCAGGCACTCACGAGGCAATTGTGAGCTTTTGCTGTCCACAACACGGAAGTCTTCATGAGGAACTGATTTGTCATCCTGATAAAAAACAAGGATGTTATGCTATGATCCTTTTAGTGTTTTGGCAGAGACATATAAAATAGAAAGAAATGAAAGCAACTTACCATTTTTACATGCATGGGTCTATCAAACAGGAATTGTCCATTGAACATAGCTGAAGAAATTTAAGTCAAGGAATCTTAAGGCAATTTAACTGTTTCTGAAGAATCAATGTAATAACTTACTATATTTCTGTACAATTACTGTGAGTCTTGTCTTTCTCTACCTTATCTTTAGAAACCCAATTCAAGGGCCAGAAGATGCAATACAAGCTGTTCAGTACATTAAAGTTAGTTTCACAACTGTCACGCTGCCAGGTATTTTAATTTTGTTCAACATCATGAGGAACTTTTAGAACTTAGTAGTAAATTCAGGCATTACAAATGTAATCCGCACAGTATTACACTCTAGTCCCCATATCGTAGCTACAAGGCAAATAAGCCCCATTTGTAAAACTATGCTGTCAGAACCATTAAAGACTAATCAATATATGATTAATTATTTTTCAAAACCAAGGATACATATTGCTTGAACAGCTTCAATTGCTTGTTCAAAGGTAACTGTCCCCATTCCTCGACTCTTGCCATCTTTATCTTCTTTGATGTCTGCACGCTTCACAGTTCCAGCAATGCTGAATACCTCCTTCAGTTTCTTCCAGCCAACTTTGAAGTCAAGCTTAAACACAGAAATACATCCGTGACTTCAGTGCACATCTCTGTTCTGCTATTACATTTGGAAGAGATTTTCTGCATTACTCATTGACAAAATGCTTGATAATTTTAAGTAGCTGAGATTTTGTAATATACACACACAGTGTCGAAGTCCAAAAAGTCACCAATTGTACATGTATGTAGAATACGTACACATATTTTACTTTAATGAATACACTACCATTGGGCTGGTTCTTGAGAAGAGCAGCTGTAATTCTGCAAGACCTCAAATAAATACAGTAGTCTTTTGTGCTAATAAAGAACTTGAACCACTGCATTTGTTGGAACTTTATTGTGTTAGTCTAAAGTAACTAGCAGGATAAACTGAAGTAAACTGATGTATATATTTAATAAAAAAGAAATGCAATTGTAAATAGTGAAAAGATGCATAAAATATTTTTGAATCAACAGACGACTGCAATAATTAGAAGTGCACGTCAGTCTCAAAAGTTCAATGTATCTTTCCATGTCCAAAATCTGAACACAAACCAAACATTTCCAACTGAATATTCTAACTGTGAACTATTTGCAACCTCCTCTTTATATGAAATCTCAACTACACGAAGATCAAACATTAAAGTTATAAAATTCTGTTTTAAGCTTACATTGGCAACAAAAATCGTGGATCCAAGCCTGCCTGCTTGCAAATTACTGATAACCTCAGGAGGAATGTTTGGATTATTGAGAATAGAAGGTGGTAAATTCATCATTCCAGGTGCCGCATCAGGTCCATGTCCTCCTGGAAACTGCCCTCCTCCCCGCTGCAGTGCCCTACGAGCATGTTCCCCCTCAGGATCCTGAAACATGGGCACAAACAAAGCCACTTAACCATCAACAACTGGACTGGTAACAAACAAAATGGTACTACTTGAAATTCTGCATAAACCCATGAAAATTATCAACTAACAAATACGCTTGTCCATGTCAGAGGGATCATGAACCGAATTAGCATGGAGACCTAATTCCCTCACCTCTAGAGGTGGGTCCTTTCAGATGAGGGTTGAGGCATATTGGCAAAGCACTTGTTGAGGAAGCGTGCACTGCCACTTCACATGCTGTACCTAGCCTATGGACAAGTAGAAAAGATTTCAAGCTAAAGGACTGTCAGTCTAGGACTTTCTTCCAAGAACTGGATGAATTTAATTAGGTGGTGGTTTTGTATTATTTACTAATGCCATTATTAAAATTGTAACAGGACAGGAAGAACTGCATCAGATACCATCATATACTACAGTACTACAATAGAAGTGTTGACATTATTTCACTTTCCAGACATCATAACTTCTCTATTTCCAGCCCCATTTTTGCACATATGTAGTGGCCTAATAATTAGCTCATTCTGTGTCATATTTTGAAGCAGATAAACAGTGTAAACATAGATTACCTAGGTTGGAAAAAACCTAAGGTAAGAATATGAAGTAAAGTTGTTTTAACAAAAAACAGCATTAGATTATTTTGATTTTAGGACATGCTTTTTGTCAGTTTACTCGGCATTGTATCCAACCTTTTGCAAGCCAACAGGCAGTTCAGCCCATTAAGAAAAGTTCACATAAAATGAAACTGGAAATTGCACATCTAAGATTCTCAAAACCCTGTATGGTCATCTCAGTAGCTTTAGTATCTTCATTATTTCAAATTGAAAACAGCAGCAATAAACATACCTCTTTAATATTCAGGGGTCTTCCACTAAGATCATATTTGTTCATAGTGTCTAATGCCTTCTTAACAAATTCTTCATCTTTGAATTCAACCACACTTAGAAAGAGATCAAAATATTTAGAGTATTAAAATAAAGTTTAACATGCCAAAACTAATAGAATGTTTGGATAGCAGTGTGCTTCTACACACATAAAAAAAGAAACTTACCCACAACCCTATATCCAGGAGATTTGTCATCATATGTAAAGAGAAAACAAGCAAGAAAAAAAAGAAGTCAGTCAGCACATATGACAGAGCAATGAAGATTCCAGTTAAAGATCCCAGTTCACTGTTAAGTAACTATACAAGTTATTTTCAGCTTCAAAATCCATAATATATGCTCTTTAGTGGTAGCCAATCTGAATTTCTCCTACTTTCTCAGCATACATACCGTTCAAATGCAAGAGAATACATTGAGTATGCTCTTTGAGTCAAACCAGAATTGGAAAAATGCCACACAGATCCATATAAGGACAACTGGGAAGAGGAGGTGGGAGGAAAGGGTGGAAAGAAAATAACCCCAAAACATAACCAAAAACCAATCAAGACACTCATCATTAAAAGTTGTCCACTAACTACAAAATTAAAATCTACCTACATCAAGTACACCACTAACTACAATGAAAAAGCAGTCTGCATACCTCTTCAGTACTACAACATAATTGAGAAATTACCTTATAAGAAAATACCCTTATTGACTGCACCAGCATCCTTCTAATCAAGCAAAGAGATGAGGATTTCTTAAAGCATAGCAAAGCTGACAGTATGTTTTAGTTTTAGCAAGTATTAAAGAAAGTAATTTACAACAATTGATACAACCTCAGTTAAGACTCAAACCTGCATTTCTCACGCTCTCACTGCAGGCTTGGAGCTGCTATTGGCCAAACTTTTGACTATTATTAACATGACAGAGGAGCTTTAACAATCACTATTAGTGCCTCATTGCAGGCACTCTGTTGGCTACCAACCATCTCCATCCATTTAGTTTTAAAAAAGTAAATACATTAAGCCAGTGTTTAAAAGTACCAATCCTGTAAAGCTGTGAAATCAGGCACTTCACACAGTATATTCTTAGCTAACATTTTATACTTATTGGCCCCAAGAAGAGCATACTACACTAAAAAAATTTAAATAAAATTATTGGTTTATTGAACATCCTTAATATGAAACAGATTTGTACCAAAACAAAGGTGTTGGCTAAAAAGAAGAATTAAGTAAAAGCCATTTGTTAATTTTTACAGAAATACTTTGTCCCTTACAACCAACTAGTGTGAGTTGCATGAAGGTGTCAGACTACTTCTAATACAGAATCCTCAAGGCTACCTTAATGAAAATCAGTGTAAAAATGAAACTTACTTTCCAATAACTGGTACAGGTATTATACAAAAATAAAACTGCTGAGGAACTTTTAAACCTCTAGCAGATTGTTGCCCACGGCACTTACCCTTGATTTTCCTTCAGCATCCTTAAACAGCTCCACGTATGTAACCTCACCAACTACATAAGACATACAAAGGGAAAATACCAAGAGACAATGCATTTAAACACCAGTATCTTTCTTTACTGTGCCCCTGTGCACAAGTCTACAGAGAATCACCTATTATTCACCAACAATCAAAACCAGACCAACCATACCTCCTGTCAATGGCTATATAATTTAGCTAGTTTTCAGAAATATGCAGCAGCCACATTCTCAAAAGCTAAAAACAAACAACTATATTTAACCTAATTCATACTGCAGATCACATTTTGGCCAGTATGATATAGTTGGTGAACAAATTCAGATATACACAGTCCCTTAACCTAACAAATGAAACGTCAACGTTCACTGAAAAGTGTTACATTTATCATCCTACTCACAACACCTGTTTTAAGGTGACTTTCTACCTGAATATCTTCAATCAAAAGTTTGCCTTCAATAATAACCAAATTTACACATCAAATATTTCACAGCAAGCGACTCACTTTCTAAAGTAGGAAGTTTAAGTAAATAAACCAATCAAATAGTCACGTCACCTTACAACAGATAAGCCAGCAGTTACAGAAGGGGGGTCTGGCATTTTTCACAGCCTAAAAGCCAAGTGTGCTTTGCATTACTTTTGAAGAATCAATTTTTCAAGGAAAACACAGAACTAACTTTTTACAAAATCCATATATTATCATTATTTTACCCCAAATGTAAAACAAAACTTTTGGGGTAGTCAGGTTTCTCTATCAGAACTGCAACAATAGGAACAAGCTTTTAATACAAAGCTCCAGACAAACAGTCATGGCAGTAATGACAATGCAGACAAAGTTAATGCCACAGCCAGATTCCACCAAAGAAATACAAAACAACTTTTGAAAGACATCCCTTATTATTCAGGTTAACACACTTCATGTGTTGCTTAAATACAAAAGCCCTTAGAGAAAAATAAATCTACAAGAACTACAACTAGACAAACACAATCTCTTTAAGAACTCATGAGGTCATGCATATACTCTCTACTATCACACCAGAATGGCAGAAGATTGTGAGCACTTCATTTACCCAGCCTACCCTGCAATGCAATTGTCTCGGATGAAAGAGGGGGAAGGGAGATAGATGTACCAAGTACAGGCCAGAACAAAAAAAGTCAAATCAAATCTGTGTGGCTCAAAGGACACATCAGTTGCATTTAAGCCGTACTGGTTTCTGTGTGAAGTGTATTACAAGGAGTGAGTTACCTTTCTCTCTCATCAGGTCTTTAATAGCTTGCCATTTCATGTCATATGGGATGTTGCTAATAAAAACTCTGTTGCGATTAACAGCCTTCTTGTCTCCAGAGCCTGCATTCTTCTCCTTCACATAGGGATGGAATTTATTCTTGTTTCCAAGAGAAGGGATTGCCTTTGCTTTTGCAACAAACTTTTCTTTCACAGGTGCTTTCCCTTCTTTTGCTGTCTCATCATTATCCCTACATTAAAAAACAAAAATCCAAACAAAAACACTGTTAGTCTTGTGTTGGATCATTAGACTACCCACTTCCAACCTATATAACTGAATATTTCCTATGCTCCTATATGTTCCTGTTGGAACTCCCAGGATGTCAAATGCTGCTTTTCAAATTAGGGAAAATAAATTCATGCTATCAGAGTAATTCCAAAATACACTGCTTTATCAAGAACAAAAAATTGTTCCAATACTAAGTAAAGAAAGTACATCTTACTAATTCACTTACATTCTGTTTCACAGAATCACAGCATCCTAAAATGGTTTGGGTGGCAAGGGACCTTAAAGATCATTTAGTGCCATGGGCAGGGACACCTTTTACTAGATCACCTTACTCAGGGCTCCATCCAACTTTTAACACTTCCAGGGATGGGGCATCCACAACTCTGGGCAACATGTGCCAGCACATCCTCTCTGTCCAGCCTCAGAAAGATGGAACTATGAAACTACTACAAAGACCAAAACAGAAAGAGTAAAAAATGACCTCTAGTACCCATGCCTTGGTGCTTTGGTAATTTTCACACCTCACTTGAACAAGTTACAGTATATTGAGTAGAAACAGTCTAAGCTTGAGAGTTGAAACAGCTCAGGATGCTTAATTAAATGGAATCACAATATATCAAAATCAATTCCAATAGGTTTTATATCAAATTATGTTTTATCTACCCCATAAATTATCTTTATTCACCATTTGTGCCAGACTACTCTTAGACAGAAATTAAAATTCAACTAAGAACAAGAAATATTTTTTCAGTTTCACTGCTTAACACTACTAGAATTTGAAAACTTGCTAAATGCATAGGAAACAGCTGTATTAAGCCATGCCATGAATCTAAGACCAATTAAGTAACTAGGTATTATCCACTAAAAACAACAAAGCAGACACCTGGCCCTCAGTCTTTCAAAACTTCACCAATAGCACTGAAATCCTCCTTTTAAAATATTTTTATTTTTAGATGAAAATGCAAGAAAATTGGCTGCTTTTCTTTTACAGCAGTCCAAATCTCAACTTCAGTAAGACCATACATTTTCAACAGAATTAGAAGTATCTGTAACTCTTCAGCACTCCTGATATTGTTATTATCACAAGGTCATTTAGCATGCTAACAGAGGCTCAAAGAGCCTTAATTGTTACTTTTAAAAAGGAGAACTGCTGAACTGAAAGAATCCACTGAATGAAGCCACACAAATGTGATCCACTAAACAGATGCTACTTAGCATCTTTAACTACACATCACTATCTATTTAAAGAGAAACTTTAAAAGTACTTCTACAGAAACACGTATTTTAAAAAGCCAGAATTAGCATCTTGAGTTAGAACAATTAGAAGGTGATGTCCTACAGGACTGACAGAAGTGAATGATCGTGAACACTCCTTCTTAAATTACATCACTATCTTTACTGTATTTCCCACATTTCAGAAGGTTTAGTTTTTATCTCACTGAGACACTTTGGAAGGTTTCAAGCATTTCAGTTTTACAACCACAACATATGGCAAAACCAGTGATTTTGATTAACTGACAAATTTTCAGCTCTCTGCACAGTTAACAAACAGTGAGTAAGTGGCAGTCCTGCACTCAAAAGCACATGCAAGGAGCTTTTCATGATGCTAAATGTATTATCCACTCAAGCCAGGGCACTTTTCAGGGAGGAGTACATTCAAATACATCTATATTTCTCCCCTGACTTTTTCCCCAATTTTGAAATACTCACATGGTATTAACTTCACAGCCCTTGTGTTTATATATGGATTAAGAGTGGATTAGCAACTGGGAAATGCATGGATACTCCCCTGGGGCAAGTATTTGTAAAATTTAAAACATCTCAAGTCAACAATACGTTATCTGGTTCAAGCTTTCTCCAACGTCCCTCTGCATCATCCCTCCTCCACACCATCCTGTCTGTGTGACAACATAATTCTTGTGTGGCTGTGTAGTGAAGTGAAATGAAGGGAACAATGCAGGAACTGGAGGGATTCAAGGGAGGAGGCAAAGAGCACAGTATCAAGTCTTCAGTCAGATCAGTTCCTTCCAATCCAACCCCACCTGCAAATGCAAAACTCTTGCCCAACAAGACTCCTAGTAAAAATCTGAGTTCTTCCTTAAGTTTTAGGATTAGAGCAATGGATTCTCTTCAGCCTTTTAAGCTCTTTCCTGCTTAAAGGATTATGAAACAGCCCCTTGGTGCTCAGTGTAGTGCACAGGATGAGACAGGTCTCCAAATATGGAATCCAGAGGCTCTGCAAGACCTGGCTGTACAAATCAGTAGAGAGCACAGAAAATATAAACCTGGCATAAACTCCTAAATCTGGGAAACAAAGTGACACTGCACTTGGTCTGGGAATCACAGTCAGGCTGCTGAAAATAGAGGATTAATTAAAGAAACAATCCTTCTTGCAAAACCCATCTGCCAAAACCAACACAGGCCAGTGACCAGGCCAGAGACAGAAATCCTTTTACAATTCTTACCCTCCTCCTTGAATATTAACAATAATTTCAATCATAAATACATTCAACACAATATCACATTACTCACCTACAGACCACAGAAAAGACTCAGAAATTATAAACTGACATTTTCATGGGGGAAAAACAATAATAATTTCTCATCTTTACCTTTTGTATGAGCTACATATTTCATACATTAAATTAATATTTGCCTGTGAAATCACAGACCATCACCGTTCCTAGGACTGGAAAAAAGATGTCTACAATTAGTTCTTAAAAAAAAAAAAGTGCATATTCTCATTGATTTGAAAGACCAATTATATCTTTTGGGAAAAAAAAAAGCTTTTGAACATTCCATAAAGTTCTGAAGACAAAAGACAAGCTTTCCATATGCAAGACTAGAAGCCTATAAATAAAAAGAACAAGATACATCAACATAAAACTTGAATTTTTAAAAGAAACTTCTATTCCTCCTCACAAGTGTCCATAACAAGATAAGCAGACAGAAATGGAAGAAGTTCACAACATGTGATTTCAAACCACATGGATCACTTTAGCTTTGTTATGCTGAACAGTTCCACTGCCCATGATAAAAAACTTAGGGAAGTGTGCAAACTGAGTCAGGATTCCTCTCCAGTTTAATGAATGCTAAGCAAACCAGGTTACTAAAATCCTTTTTTTTTAAGTAATACATTTCACCCACAGACTGACAGCTTAATCCTTCTGTACACCCGTTTGGGGGAAGATTAGAAACTATATGTGAAAGAATAAGATTTGAATCTCTGCTACCAAGAACCCTCCATTACTTTCAAACTTCAAGTTGTGACTTCTACCAGGCAGAATGACTGGGATTTTTCATTTGCTTGTGAGGTTTTGGAGGGAAAAGAAGATACTGTTGACAGGAGGGATACAGAGAAAATACTTCATTTCAACAGTAGAAACCTCAAAAGGCAATAAAATTTATACGCTTAAAAAGGGCAAAAAGGGTGACAATCATCCTGTGAAAATTCAATTCCAGTCTTTGCAGTTTGGAAGCTGAGGACCAGATTAGGAAAAAAAAAAAAAATCCAAAAATTCCATGTTACAGTAAAGTGGAATTTATAGCTTGTAAACTGAACTAAATTTCACAGGGAGTCAAGTAAAGGCATGAAGTACATATTTATTCCTCCAGCTTTATACTGAAGATGATCCCACATGCATTTTTTTAAATACAACAGTATCAGAGCAGGGCTGCTTAGAACATGTCAAAACTTCACAGATGCCAGCAGCTTTGATGTACTGTAAAAGTAAGTCTACTGTAAATGTACTTTCCCTCCAAGATCTGAATGAGATTGGAAGAGATATTGAAATTCCAACCATCTGAGGCCAAAATCTAGTTCAGGAGAAGAGTGACAACCCTCCAAGCCTGACATCAAGAACGACCACGCACACAAAGTTATTAATGGTATTGTTCCAGAGAGCTGGTATTTCCAGCTCCCTTATACTAAGTTCCTTTCAGACCTACTATACAAGGCACAATTTTACATACTCCGTGCATGAAAATGTTACCGTTTCCAAGAAAGCTCCATGTATGCATGTGCGGGGGTTGCTTTTAGAAAGTAAATTACTATAGGGCTGTCATACCATTCTCACGTAAACAAAGACTAGTTCAACGGCTTTACAAATAAAATCGTTTTGGCAAGAAGTGGAAACGTAAACGGCACCAGAAGCGATGCGGAACACTCCTGGACGGGTATCCCGTGGGAACCGGTCCGCCAGGTACCAGAGCCCGGGGCTCGGAGCCCAGCCCTGCCCTGCCCTGCCCTGCGGGGCGGCCTCGCACCGCCCAGCCCTCAGCGGCCGCTGACCAGAGCCGCCACCTGCCCCGTGCCCAGGCCGCGGCCTCCCCGAGCTCCCGGGGCGGGAGGGCCCCGGCCCCGGCCCCAGCCGTGCCCCGACTCTGCGGAGGAGGAGCCATGGGGACGGGGGGGTCCGACCACCTCCTCCCGCCGCCCGCCCGGCCGCGCTGCCCCCGCCGCCCTCCCGGCCCTGCCCTCACACACATTTTGACGCCATTTGCGCTGCCCGCGCCGCCAACGGGTGCCGCGGCCGCCGCCGCCGCCTCCTCATCCTGCGGCGGCTGTTGCGGCGTCTGTTGTTGCGGTGCCGGCTGCTGCTGTTGCTGCGGCGGTGGCTGTGGCGCCTGGCCGGCCGTCTCCTCGGCTCGGCGCGGCGCGGCCGCCTCCGCCTTGTCGCTCTCCGCCATCTCGCGCCGGGCCGCGGCCCAGCGACCGCCGGTTTGAAACGGGCCCCGACCGCCTCGGCCTCGCCGCGCCGCGCCGCACCAAGTCTCGCGAGAGCGCCGCGCGCGGCCGGGGGAGGGCACGCGCGCCGAGGCTTTGTGCGTTGCCATGGCGACGCGCGGTCGGGCTGCGCCTCACGCCAGCCTCCCTCACTGAGTCACTGAATCACTCCGCCGCAGAAACAATTCGGTGGGGAAAGACCTCTGAGATCTTCAAGTCCACCCTTTAATATAGCACTGCTAAGTACACCACTAAGCCAAGTACCCAAGTGGCACATCTTAACGTCTTTTAAATCCCTCCTGCAATGGTGACTCCACCACTTCCCCGTGCAGCCTGTGCCAGTGATGGACAACCCGTTCCGTGAAGAAATTTTTCCTAATATCCAACCTAAACTTCCTCTGGTGCAAGTTCAGGCCATTTCCTATCACCCTATCACTTGTTTCATGGAAGAAGAGACCAACTCCCACCTGGCTACATCCTCCATTCAGGCAGTCGAAAGCAATAATGTCCCTCCTGAGCCTCCTTTTCTGAGCCTCCTTTTCTCCAGGCTGAACACTCCTTCAAATGCTCCTTACAAGATTTATGCTCCAGACCCTTGATCAGCTGCCCTTCTCTGGACACGCTTCTGCACCTCAATGTCCTTCTCGCTGTGAAGGGCCCAAATCTGAACACAGGATTCATTGTGCAACCTCACCAGTGTGAGTAGAGGGGGAAGATCACTATTCTAGTCCTGCTGGCCACACCATTTCTGATTTAAAATATCTTGCGTGGTCTTTTTCCAAACACTTCAGTACCCCTCTACATTAATAAGATCCCCACATTCATCATGAACTGAAGGCTCCCAAATTCTGAAGGATTTGGACACAAATCAACCCTAAATCTGTGTTGAGACAGCTCAGCCCAAATATAGACTCACAGAATACGCTGAGTGGGAAGGGACTTACCAGGATCATCCAGTCCAACTCCTGGCCCTGCACAAAACACCCCAAGAGTCACACCGTGTGCCCAAGAACATTGTCCAAACACTTCTGGAACTTTTTCAGGCTTGGTGCTGTGACCACTTCCCCAGGGAGGGTGTTTCAGTGCTTAATCACCCTCTGGGTGAAAAACCTTCTCCTGATCCAACCTAAAGCTCTCCTGACTCAGCTTTGTGTTGTTTCCTCCAGTCCTGTCACTGGTCACCAGAGAGAAGAGATCAGTAGCTGTGCTTCTGCCTCCCCTTGTGACAATGTTGAATATCCCAATGAGGTGTCCCCTCTGTCTCCTCCAGGCTGGCCAAGTGACCTCAGTCACTTCTCCAGACACTCCACCATCTTTGTTGCCTCCTTTGGACACTCTCTAATAAGCAATATTATTAAAAGAAGAAAAAAGCATTTATCATTTGGACAAAGTTTAATAATTTTACTAACAACAAGTACAAAAGCCTTTCTAAAGAGGTAACTAAATATTATATAAATATCTATTATATAAGGAAAGCCATTCAGTCCTCTGCAATGAATTCACATCGGTGGCTTATGGTTGCTAACCCACAGACCTGTACTAATGTGGCTTTTGGAAGTAATCTCCTTATGAGCTGCTGGGACGCTCTTTTTATCTGTCCTCATGACTGTCATAGCAGGTGTTGGTAACGTGAGATTTTGGAGGAAGCACTCAAAGCTACTGCAAAATACCCCAGTAACCTCCATTCCAGATGAAGGTAGAAAAGCATGTCCAGAGGTCTGATAAGGGATGTAATTCTGTTCACACATTAACCATAATTAGATAAATATCTTGGTGTTTGCGATAATAATCACTGCTAGAATAGTTAATGTTTACTTGATATTGCTGTCATTACATTTTACAGCTCTCACTTCTTCAGGATGAAGGGGAGTAATTCCCATGTTCAGGTTACCAGACCCTCTGTTTGATTGTGCTTTGCACAGAGCATCTCAAGTGTTGGAATCCTGTACTCCCTAAAGCAGTATTATGGCACCAAGCAGCTGACACTGAATTCCTGTGCTGATGGGCCTGTGGATAAAACAGGAGTTGCTGACTTTCTTACACACAGTTTGCCTACTTGTTCTGAGTAATCTACTGGCTGTGTCAATTGCTGCCTCCCCATGTTTGTGTGCCTTTAGGGCCCGTGGGTCTGGCTGAGGTGAAGTCAGTTTTCCCCAGAGCAGCCCTCAGTGCTGTGCTCTGTACTGGTAGCTGGAAAGGAGTTGGTAACACGTTGGTGTTTGCTGGGACAGCATCACAGCTGTATCTCCAACATTCCCCTCTCACCAGTAGGCTGAAGGTGGGCAAGATCTTGGGACAGGACATAGCCAGGGCAGCTGACCCCAACTACCCAAAGGGATATTCCACATCATATGACATCTGCACAGCAATAAAAGCCAAGAAAAAGGAGAGGAAAAGGTGAGGAGAGAGGGCATTTGTTATTACATTTGTCTTGCAGAGCAACTGCTATGTGCACTGCTTCCCAGGAAGTGCCTGGACATTGCCTACTGATGGGAAACAGAGAGTAAATCTGTTTTCCTTGGCTTCCATACACAGTCTTTGCTTTATTCAACTGACTTTATGTTGATCCATGAATTTTTTCCATCTTGTTTTCTCCCACCCCATTCTGCTGAAGAGTGCTAGAGCAACTTGGTGGGTACCTGATGGCCAGCCAAGATCCACCCACCACAGTCCAGTGTACACAGTTTTATACCACTAAACTCCGCTGTCACAGGATGGGTTTTGCAATAAATACTCAGAACTGCACAATCCATACACATCCAAAGATGAAAAGGTGTTTCGTATTAAAGCTGCACTGGGGCATAATCTGGCTAAAAGCCCGGAGGAGTTACGGTAGCTTTGCCCTGTCTCCCTCACACCACAACTCCAATTTAGAGCATTCTGTTCAGCTCAGTTGCCCGTGTCAGGATTTTTATGGGAGTCTTGCCTCCTATTCTCTAAGTCTCATATACAACCACTCAGTATTTCTGTCTTCAAAGAACAATAATAAAAATGGGAGAGTAATGCCACAAAGAGCTGTTAGGGACCTGACAGGGGTGAATTGGAATTAAAAAGTAGAATATCTTTGGTGTACAAAACTGTGTTGAAAAATGTTTAAGTTTTTCCCTAGGAAGACTCTTGAGTATAAAATGATTGATTTTTTTTTTTCTTAAATCTACTTACTACAGTTAAGTGAAAAAAAGGAAACCATTGTCTTTCCATGCCATTTCCTGTGCTGGGAAAGTCTCCTTTGTTACACACTACTGGGCCCTCCTGAGAATATTTGAAAATTATATTTTGATATACGGGCTTCCAACATCTCTTCTGCCTCTGTTCATATTCTTACAGAAGACAGAAAAGATTTCTGAGGAATGTTCCTTTTAAAAGGGGGATCCTTCATTTAGTACAATACTGTTACAAGTGTTCTTGATCTGCTGTCCTAACAAATTCCTCTTATTATTCTCTAACATAAATAGTGTTTCACAGTTATAGGTAGAGTGTATGGCATAATGACTGTACAGTCTAGGCAAGCACAGAGTTGACAGCACTAATTTACACGCAGAGTTGAGGATAATGGAATATTATTAATGTTCTTGCATATATGTGTAAACATAAGCAACTGTAAAGGAACTACTATTGAAAGTGTCTTGTACAAGTATTTTACTGAGGTAAAATAATTATGTCTATTTGAAGTATCAGCATTCTTTTCAAAACAGTAACTCTCCAGTAAATTCAAGTCTCAAGTCCTCAGTGACAAACAAGGTATAGCTCCCAATATGCTAATGAACAGATATGCATCATCATCCTTTTAGAAGGGACCACTTTAATTCATCTTTTGTTTGTCTCAATATTTTTTTTAATTTTGTGTCTGGTGAAGTCATGATCAAAAGCAGTTCATCAATACTTTTATCAGGTGGAACTTGTGAAAAAAATTCTGTGTTCCTGAAAGTCAGTTTGTACGGAACTTCATAAAATGGAAACTTTGATCCTCATTGCTTTTAAATCCATTTGACCTTTCTTTTGTAAATGACTGGTTTCAGTTCTCACCTGTATGATGCCTGCATGGTGGATGTGTCACATATAATTCTTCTTCTTTTGTTTGCCATGGTACCTAAATGTGCTTAGCATTTTTAGACCCTGTCCCTTCTCCAGGAAGGCCTAAGTACAGCTGGAGAAGGGTTCCTTTAGCAATATATTTGCTTTGTAAATATTTTGTACTTTCATACCTTATTTAAAGATTCCTTTTTGCACAGACACAAGTATTTTCAGACCAGTCTGCACTGTCAAAGCCTGGACCCAACCTGCACTGCTTTACTTTGTGCTAAAAACAATTAAATTAACTCTATTCTGCAACTCTTTTGCATGCTTAGAGTGGACCTATAGTAAAGCAAATACTATCTTCCCCAAAGGGTCTCTTTGCATTTAAGCATTATCTTACTGGGCTGAGAAACAACATGGTATCAGTCAAATAGGAGACCTGCTCTACTCGATCTGCAGGGACCTACTTCTTTGTCCCCCATGGCAGGCTTACATCTCCCTGAGTCTCATAAAATTTGTTTTCATTGTTGTGCAACCCTTGACCAGAGCTTGAGTCTCAGTCTTAATCACCTATACCCCTAAAAGGCTGCGTAAGACCAGACTTTTGGTAGCACTTTTACTGGTCCTAGATGGGAACAATTCACATTATCCCTCTTCCCCCAGACATTACTCTAGCTGCTGAATTACAAAGGAAAAAACTGAGCAACCTGCTTTTTTGTTGGTCCTTCTTCCATTGTCAGGCTGAGTGCCCCTACCGTACCCACCACCTCTGCCTTTCAAGTGAGGCAGCAAACACCTCCCTCCTGCAGGTCTAAGGGGAGCTCATCCTTCCCTTTGCCCTCTCACTAGCTGGCCGAGGGCTCGCCCCAATGCTGGGGTGGAAGAGCTGGAGATGCACCGGGCTCCATTTGCCTCCTCATGGACGAACTCTCCCGTCCCACCCACACAAGGTGGCACTGTTGGTTTTCACTGTATTCATGCACTCTTCCACCTTCCCCAACACTGACACTGATTGAACTTAAATGGGGTGATTTTCAACCTTCTTCAGTCTCTGAATCCCTACACTTTTCCTAATTGAAGAGTGGGACTAGTCAGACATTTAACACGGGGAGACTGCTTTGTAGGTCTTGTTTTTCTACCTCATTCCCAAAGTTACCAAAGCAGTGCCCTACAGACCCACAGGGCTGTAGACTCTATGATGCTGGTAAAGTCAGTGTCTACTAAAAGCACAGCCTTTGAACAAGCACAAATAGAACTGCAGATATTTTAAGACTATGTAAAAAAAAACATGGTAGAATAGAAATATTTATTCTTTTAAAAATGCTAAATACCTTGAATCAAATTACATAAAATAATTCCAAGTTGCAACTGTGATCAATACATAAATTTATATATAATCCACCCCCTTTTGCGATGCGCCTCTGTTACTGCTTTTATCTTCCCTATATACTATTGCTTTCTGATTATGCATATTCTCAAAAAACTTGCTTAAATTTGCTTAGGAGGGGAGTTTCAACTTGATCTGTTTCTTCTGTGCACAATATTCTTCACTGACTCTCACACTTCAGCCCATTTAAAATTTCTAGCAATTGAAGGGAGAGTTTGCTTGCAAAGGAACATGCAAAGAGCTGTTTAAAGCTAAGCTGAAAAGCAAGTTACAAGGGAGCTAATTATCCCTCAAAACAGTTACATTTTCTTGACACCTATACCACTCAAGTGATCTTTAAACATTAAAAGTATTGACCAGCTAATAGTTCTAAGACTTCCACATTGCCTTTCACTCACTGGCACCCACTTGGCTTTAAGTGTCTTGTCCAACCTTAAATTAGGCCAGTTGAATTTGCCAACTCAACATAACAAATTACTAGATGATTCTAAAATCTCTATTTGTGATCAAGGGCTCTCCTTTGAGGAAACACAGCACTCCCTAAATAAGGATCAAATCAACAGCAAATATGATTGAAGTCAGATGAAAGTGATAGTAACTGTTAATTGAACACAAAAGATGGATCCTGATAAAGAAATTGAAAGCAAAGAGTAGCGAATGCTCCCTTGGTCCATATATCCAGAATGAGTCACATACACTGCTTCTTATTTGCCTTACCAAAAAATCACTTTTCCCATGCAAAAGAAAAACTTGTGAATTTCAAGAGAAAAAAAAACAAAATGCAGAAAAATATTGTTATTCCGTCACTTTTCCATTTTAAAATATACCATCTTGACCAGAAAAACATTGCTACTTGTCTGCTGACAAGTGGTAGATGAAGAAGGAGACTCATTCCCTATTACAGGCTGTCAGTTTCTTTTCCAGTTTCAATTCCAGAAAAATGGATCTTCAATACATAAAGTCAGAAGTCTTCGGAATAGAATATGAGTGTCAGATTCTTAGAAATAAACACACAATTTCAGCAACTTCTACCATGCCAGAGTACAAGACGAACAATTATTTCAGTGTTAAAAAAAAATTCTTTCAGTTCAATCCTCTAAGAATAAAAAGACAAAAAGATAACGTATCTATAAGGAGTAATATCCCACAAGTAAACCTTTTCCAGGAAAATGGTAGTGAAAGGCCCCGCATCCATGCCTAGAATCTGGCAGAAGAGGAAAGATGCATCCCCTCAGAATGTGTTTCTATTGTCAGGGCTGTCCCTCGCTCCCAGCCACAGCAGTCAGAGTGGTCCTGGCTACTTCCCAAGTCATATTTCCAATAAGGTTCTCCAAGTATCGCAATGCTCAGCAATTATTAGAAATCCCTGGATTTCTGTCACTCTCCCTTAACAATTATGCTAGGTTGATGAGGCACTCTGAAATTCTGAGAACTCCCAAAATTTCAAACTACAGCTTTCTGTCTAGTGAGAGACCTTCATGGGGCCCCCAAGTAAATCAGGAACAGGGCTAAAAAAGAAAACTAGGGCTCCTTAGGAACAGTAGGGGTTCTATATACATATTCTGAAAACACAGTCTTATACTATTTAAAACTATCTATTTATAAAGTCTTCATGGATCTTTAAATATGAGAGGCACTTCAAAAATTAGCTTGATTTACAGACATTGTTTGTCACATGACTAATCAGGCAGCATTAGGAAATCAAACCAATAACCATTAGCAAGTACATAGTTAACCATCAGTTTAACCATTAGTTTTAACAGCGGGAGAAAGCTGTATTTTGACTCAGTGCTTGGAAGTTCACTGCAGTCACAGCAGAGGAATCAGGCATTAAAATGGCAGGCAAGACAAAACCCTTTTTTTCCCCAGATCATTTCAGGAAGGGTTAACCTATCATAGTGTTATTGCATGTAGCAAGAAACATGAGAACAAAATCTGTTAGTAGGTCTACAGCAGTCTCATAAGTCTCGTGATGCATGACAGTGTGATACAGTCCTGTTCCACTGACCCACGTCCATCCCTGCAGATGATTTACAAATATGGAATCACTATCATTTGAAACAGATCTGTGATTTATTAATGCAATATATACAGATCCAGCTTTGGGAAAATGAATCTTCTTTCCTAATCCAACTTAAACACCTGCTGTTGTGGCAAATAGAAACCTCACTAATATACAACCAGCATCAGCTAAACGCAGCTAATGAAAGGATATAAAGCGAGGTCTATGCTTTAATCGTTATTACTATTAGAGCTGCTGGGAGGACCCGAGGCCACTCTGCGGGCACAGCCTAAGAGGCTTTCGTCTCAGCACGCCCCACTGAGACGAGCGTGTGAAACCCTGCCCGCTGTTTCACGGCGAGCAGCGGCCCCGCCGCACCCAGCGCGGCTCCACAGGTCCTGCTCGGCGCCGGCGGCGGGGTCGCGCCTCTCGGCGGTACCGAGGCCCGGGAGGGATGCAGCCCCTCCTGCGGGTACCGCAGCCCCGTCCTCCATCACTGCAGAGACCACCCGGCCTTCGAGGCCCCGGTACCCGGCCTGGGCAGCGGTAGCGGACCGGAGGAGGGAGGGCTGCTCCCGCCCCGCTCCGCAGCGGCCCCGGCCCGGCCCTTACCGATGCACCGCACGTAGTGTTTTGCAGGAAGTTTCCACGCTCCTGGGTTTAATCCGCGAAAAGCGGGGCTGGAGAAGAGCGCGGCTGAATAGTGATGGAAAGGGGCGGGCGAAGAGGTGGAGGAGGAGGCGGTAGCAGCAGCGGCCGTGTTTAATTTTTTAATTAGGGCGGTTTGAGCATCTCCCGGCGGGGTTGCATCGCCGGGCGGCGAGGGGAGCCCGGGCGAGCTGCCCCCGCCGCCCGGGACCACCCCGTGCCCCGAGCCGTCAGGACTCCAACCTGGCCTTTCGACAGCTGGCGCGGCGGGCCGGAGGCACGGAGAGCTCCGCGCTCCGCCACCATGGGCAGCGCGGACGCGGAGGACAAGGGTTCGTAGCGCGGGCGGCGCGGCGGGGCCGGCGGGCGGGGCGCGGGGCTGACCTTGCGGCGCCGCCCGGCCCGGCCCGGCCGCACTCCGGCGAGGGCAGGGAGGGACGGAGGCACCCGGGGCGGCGGAGGGAGCAGGGCAGGGTAAGCGCCTAAATCTGCCTTCCCCGGGATAGCGGGGCCGGTGAAAGCGAAGGCTGGGCGCGCCATCCTACAGCAACAATTGCTTTGCAGGTGCTCGGTCTCTCTCAGCCTCCATACCCTGGGAAGCAGGCAACACTTTTCCACATTGCCAAGTTAAGGATGATGCTAGTAAACGTTTTATTTTCCTGCATCCCTATATCATCCAAATCTAGACCACGTATATGAATTCACAACACAGAAGCTCTTGTACTCCAGGCTCATATATTTGCTACAGATAAAATCTTATTTTGCAATTCATTCCCTGTTGGAGGGCTGGAAGTGTCACAGCTCGGCTGCTGCTTCTTTGCAGGGGAATGCTGTTTATGTGGAAAAGTGTTGCTTGCATCCTGAGTTACCATGCTGCAAAAACATTGTGTGGGGCTCTCTTTGCAGAGCTGTAAGCCATGCCTTCATTTGCTGAGCATCCATGTCCTGGCCATCCTACCTTCATCTCCCTAAATGTCTTAGAACCCATACCCTAAAGATACAGTGTTCTCCCCAGCAATTTAGAGAATACAGGCACGCAGTGAACACATGAGTATGACAAGTCGGCTGTGTGGTCACAGTGCTCCTTTTGCAGCATTTCTGGCCCTGTGTTACTAACTCAGGTAGCTCAGACTCTTCAGAGAATTCCATATTCATGCTGATTTCTATTTCTAGTCTATTTTATAGGACTTCTCCATTGTTAATCTTTTCATCTTGCCACCTTCTATTACCAATTTCTATAACAGCATTTCTGGAATACAGTTTTGTTTCCCTGAACAGATTGTTAAGGGCAAATGAGGTGCTTCCAATGCTCCCAGAGGATGCCTGTTTATATGTCCCTTTCCAAGTCAGGTTCGCTGTTACTCAAGCACAAGCTCTGGACTGAAGCTATTCAAAGTACTTTCAGAATAACCACATCCATGAACCAGCAGCTGGGCTGTAGACATCCAAGAAGAGAACAGATGGCCACTAACATGGTCAATTTTGTTACAAACTCTCATTTAGGAAGTGAGTTTTTATGCATCTGAGGCTTAGTCATGCCAAGAGGATGAATGCTCCCAGCTTGAGATCCTGTAAAGATACTAGTTTCCTGAGTACTGAGCCACTAGAAAAAAAATCCTGTAGGGGGTTCTGTGAGAGAAGGACTGAAAGCCAGAACCCCAGGAAGATCCTGCTTACTTTCTTGACCTTCTTAAATCTCTGTAAACCTGAGAATAAAGGCTAGGTCCAAAAAAAAAAAAAAAAAAAAAGACACCCTGTCACCCCAAACCACCAAATAGCTGAGGCTGGGATCTTCAATCCACACCAAACACTGGCAGAGTTGCGCTGGTGATTCTGCTAGAGAATAAGAATCTTGACATCTTCCTTCCAGCTGCCTCACTATACCTAGTGCCCATGGTGTTCCCCTTCATCCTCCCATAGGTGCAGCCAGCATCCCCAGCTCATACCTCCATTTTTCTTAGCTCAGAATTAAGCTGTTTTCCTCATTCCTATTTTCTTGAGGACTCTGATTGTTTCTTCTGGCCTCAGAAGGACTTCCAGTGGCCTTCTTTTATTTCATAACAAGATGTTAAGGAGCCTTTCTTTTTGCCAGTGTTTATATGGGTAATGAGTCAAAGGAGGAGAAGAATCCTCACCTGTAAAAAAAAGATCGAGCTCTGTCTGGGGCTAGCCCCCACAAAATGGCTCTGCAGATTATAAATTATACAATGCCTGTCCCATGATGCTGTCCTAAAGGCTATCTTTGAGGATTTTGGGATCCAGGCCAGGTTAGTTAGCATTCAGAGTCTTCTGACTCAGGACGTTGATAGATACACTGCAGCAAATGAAAAGGTGTCTGACTAAAAGGGAGAGGACATCCAACCTGTGAGCAGCACTAAAATGTGAAACCAATAAAAGGTACTCAAAATACCATGGGTTTGGGGATACATAATTAGAACAAAATTTCCTGTGAACTTTAAGGCTTCAATTACAGCTTCTAAAATTCAGGACAAGGAACAGAAGAACACAAAGCTGCACATTAGAATTTCCCAGAACCAATCCCACCCCAGGCAAAATACAGTTTTCTCCTGCAGTTTTTTCAGGCAAACTTTTGTTAAGTAAGTCTAAGATATCAATTTCTCCACGTTTCAGCATCAATCAAGCTTTGCACAGAGATTTGTCCCATAATGTCTCCTGACAAGCACATAATGTACAAACAAATCTCATCTAATTCCAGTGTGTAAGCTGCAAAATTACCAAGACTGGAAGTCATATTCTTGGAAAATTACTCTGTGGTGAAGAAATGTTATGTCAAACACAAACCTATTTGTCTGGACTCAGCTCAAATTCAGGGTTCTCTATGGCCAGCCTACCCCTAACATTCTTATCAATGTCTTTCAAGAGAGCAACTTTTGGGATTTTTGGGTCTGGTTTTTCCAGGTAGTGACTATGTGTCATTTTCCTGTATAAGCCTTGCTTTTAATTTTTATAACCCAGTATCCTAGGACTTTTTGAAAGTACTTTTTTTTTCCTTGACTGGCTTTTGCTCAAATCAACTGACTTTTAACAGAAATTTGTGATATTGAACTTTCTGTAATTTTTTTTTTCCTACAGAAGGTAAAACTTAATAGAAAAATTGGAAGTATGCCCAATGAAAATCCATATAGCAGGTGGGCTTTACTTATGATGTCTTTTCAGAAAATAAATATGGCTTGTTGTTGACATTATTTCTAATTCCTATAGGCTGTATCTGGATCTTTCTTCCAGCTTAGAAGGAATTAAAACAGCATGACCCAAAGAGCAGAATATATTTCAAAACAAGGAAAGATCTCATACACAGGTCTATAGAATAAACAGAAGATTGGTTGCTATGCTCTGGTTAAGGTGTAAAGACTAACAGGAAACATTATATAATATCTACTGTACTGAGCTTTATTGCAAAAAAAAGGACATGCTTGTGTTTTGCCCTTTTGCTCCTTGCTCTAAAATTTTTGTTCTTTAGGATAATAGTCAAAAACACCACAAATTTTGAAGCGAGAAAGGAGATACCAAACAAGATAAAAGTTCTGTCCATTTCTGTCAGCTTGGGAATACCAAAAGTTATTTCTACTTTTTCTGCTGTTTTTACTTGTAGGCCGACTCAGAGTGTGGCTCCTCTCAGCCATGGCTGCAGTAGAGATACTGGAACTCCCTTTAACCTGGCTGAGCAGTGCAGGTACCTGAAGCAGTGTAGCCATGGCAGCACAGAGCTCTGAGCGGCCTAATTACTCTGCCAAGAAATAAATGGATACTGGCAATTCCCTGGGGAAAAAGAGGTTGAATTGTTAACAAAAAGAGTTTCCCCTGAGGCACATTCATTAAATAGGTGTTAGCAAGAGCCAGAAAACCTCAAGTTCTAACCTTAGAATAAAAATGTCCTTGTCCTTTGGCACTTTTGATGTCCCAGCCTTCCAATTCTCCCACTGTCTATAGATACAAAAGAAAGATGTGATTCCAATATTTGATGGAAAACCTAACATAAAGCAAATGATCCCCACCCCCAACTAAAATCTATAGGTAAGATCTCCTTAAAAAGACAAATACAAGAAGTTTCTCCTTTCTGGAAGCATGCAGAGCTCTCCTGGTGGCAGCAGTGAGGTGGAGCTGCTTGAGCATCCTGCTTCCCTAGGCCACACGTCAGGGTCAGTCCCCGAGCAACGTGAGGAGCACGGGCAGATCTCCTGTTTACTGTGCCTGTGAAAATGGCAGGGTTTGTATGGGGAAGACCAAAGAGAAGAAAGAAATGAGAGCAAGATTTATGGGAAAGGAATTTAATTCTGTTATCTCTTCGTCCACCAATCTTTGCTCATACACAAGGGTGGACGAGTACAGAGCAAGGTGAAGGGTTTTTAGCAATCTGCTCACTTTCTTACAAGCTCAAAATGCACCCAACATTTTTTTCTGAAAATGGAGCCCAAGACTTCAGTAAAATTGCACACAGAGTCTTTTATTTTACAGGTTGGATCTATTTATGTAGACTCTGAGCTAAATCAAATTAGTAAAATCCACATTATTTAGCTGAAATTGCCTTTGAGGTCAATGCAAGTTTAACTAGTTTAAGCACAGAGATGTAAAGCCATTTCAGGAAACATACCAGGTTTCTGCATGTTAAGAACATAGAGAGTATTGCCAAATCACAGTCTGTAGACTTGTGCCCAGTTTGACAAAATGCTGTTTGTAACAACTGAAATTTCTGTTTTGAAAAGACAGAAAGCCAGAAAATTGTGAGTCTGCTGTCTCAAAACAGAGGCCAGTAAGTGAATGGCGCATAGAGGCTAATAGTTGCAATTTTATCACATTAATTTAAATGTGAAAAAACAACAGGACACTTCTAAAATCCAAGCTGGTTTTCATTTTCAAATGTTCATATGTTGCAGCTCAGATATATGCACCCCATTTAGAGCTAACCACACTGATTTGACATTTCTATGCAGGCAAAGAAGCAACAGAGGTGAAAATCCCTCAGAGCCACCAGGATGTGATGCCCAATGATGAGCAGTAATTACTGCAGCAACACTTCAGCCAGTATGAGTGTCAACGAAATGTCTGCCTTCCCTCTGACTTTAGAGCAAAAAACTGGCTTTGCCTTTGTGGGGATTTTGTGTGTTTTCTTGGGACTTCTAATTATCAGATGCTTCAAAATCTTGCTAGACCCCTACAGCAGTATGCCTTCTTCCACGTGGGAAGATGAAGTTGAGGGGTTGGATAAAGGAACATTTGAATATGCTCTTGCATGAAAACTCACAGAATATCCTGCCTTAAATTTGATGTTGATTTCATTTTGGAAACCAACTGTTGTTACATTTGTTATACATACCTGCATTTTGGAGATATGTTGGTGGCATCCATTTTGTTAAATACATATTTATTGCAAACTCAAAAGGTACTTCGTGTTGCTTTTATTTGATGAACAGCAGAATGGTAGATAAGAAATGGCTAACAGCAAACAAATACACAAAAAATCACTAGAAAGTTACCATGGCCAGTATTTTAAGGATCAGATGATATCTGGCTCTTCAGAGGAGGATCTCGTGTCTACTGTGTCTCATGACAGGCTGAAGAAAAAGACAGGCTCATGATGGTGAATGTTTAAGTGGTAGCCCCCTGCCCTCCTCATCCAACACAATTTTCTGAAACTCAGTGTCTGTACTTGTACACTGAGGATAAAAAAGTGGAGGACAACAAATGGTTGTGGCTTAGAGGAGGTGCCTGCAGGAGGTGTGTGTCCATGTTTTTATTCCACTTGGTTACAGGAGATGATTCACTTTGAAGTGGAACTTAAACCGTCTGGTTAACAGCTCCCATCAGTAATTACACCAGCCTGGCAAGGCCACAGCAGACACAATCATGCTGCTTACCCATTTTTACCCAGCCCTCAAGGAGGGATGGGGTCCAGAGCTCTGTACACTCCAGCACGCTCCACAGCTGGTTCTTCTGCTTGTGCTCCTGCAGTTGTGCACAGTGTATGATCTGGACTGTCACTGATGAACTGGTCATGGGAGATCCTATCAAAGCAGAAGTGGAAGAGCAAAAGCAGAGATTCAAGTCTGGATATTCAAGGTCACCCTCATACACACAGCTGTTTAGCAAGTGTGACAGTACTTGACAGAAATTCAATTCCATTTTTAAGAAGGCTGGCATTAGAATTTTAGGCACTGTCACTTTTGCTAAACAGATCTGTTTGCAGTGAGGAGCTAAGACAAGGAGATCAGTTACAGCAGTTGTTTTCTTTTTCCTGTATTCTGAAAAATACATGTTATTCCTTTTGCCCTATATACTAGGCAGAGGCAGACAGTGGAACAGCAGACCACAAGTAAAATACTCAATTGTACAGAGAAGAACATTAATCTCCTGTCTGAAAAATACAAGAGATGAACAGCCAATATTAATCTACACTGGTCCATTTAAATTATAAAACATAAAAAATGTTGTGAATGTAAGGGCTTTCAACTGCTTCAGATTATACATAAGAAAAAAATTCCAGACCCTCAGTGATTCAGTATATTGCATTTATCCTAGTTAATTTAGCCATAAAATACAAGATAGATATCAGTACAATGATTCATGTGATCTGTTATTGCTGGATGGGATCATCCACTGCAGAGACCCGACACTGCCATTTTTTTTAATGTACATCTAATCAGCACAGCTGAGCTCTGCGCTGTCAAGTTAGAGTGCTGAAGGTACTTATGTTATCTGGGTTAAATATAGTTATCTCTAAACTACACTGCAAACATATCCAAAGAATCCCAATATTGTCTTATTATTTTTGGTTTTGACCTAATCTATTGCTGGAAGCAAATGATCTAATTCTCTTCTAATTACAAAGCTTCATCATTTCCGGCCTGCTCTTTTCTTCATCACAAAAAGACTAGGAAGTCAGCCTTCCCAGAAACAATACAGAGAACATAAGTTTTCAAAGGCTTCTTAAATATACAGAGTAAAACTTTAAATAGGGTCAGGAGTAAATGGTTTAAAACTGCATGTAGGACAAGAGGACCCCCCAAAGAATGATCCCACTGACTTCACTGAATCTTCCGCATAAAATGCACTGAGCAGATCCTGTCCTGAACTCTTGTTATCTGCATGACTATATAGGCAGAACTGAAAGATAGAGAGAGTATGATCTGTGCAGAATCAGGCATAGCAGGGAGGGAAATGGAGATAACAAAAGTATTTTCAGGCCCCCTTAGAAATTTCGCAATGCCATAAACCCAGTAATTGTAATGGATAGGTACATTTGCTGGTTAAAAGTTAACGAGCTAGAATGCCTTTCTAAATCACCATCTAGAAATGTTTTGAAAGAGAGGGATTGGATGGTCTACTCAGTATATTAAACAGGAGAAAAATCTGGCCAATAAGGCAAAGTCTGTAATGCCTCAAAGAGAGGGTCACACTAAATGCGTGAATAAAAGAGGCAGATTGTCCTTCCCTAAAAACACAGGATTGAATGGTAAGTTAAATTACCCTGAATAAGGTAGACTTGATTATATATGCATAATGCTGGAAAACTAAATACAAAGTTAATGGCAAATAACAGAGATCTCTGGAAATAAATACACTATGAAAACCTAAGTATTATTTTCAAGAACAGCAGAAAGGTAAGAGATTTTACTTTTCCTAGCAAAACACTAATATGGAAATAAGACAGTGAAACGACAGAATCATTTTACTTGGCAGCAAACATTTCATTGTCATTAAAGAATCAGGATTTCATTCAGTCATGGAGGTGGAAACAAACATAGTTTCACTGACCTCAATGACAGAAGATTTGTCTTTGCTCCTTCATGCCTGAAGATGAAACAACTTTAAAAGGCTGAAGGAAGCAGAATACTATGATCATAAATGTGTAATAATAATAATAACAATAATAATAACAATACAAAGCCAGTAGAAGTAAAATAAACTAAATAAATGTAATATGTTGCTGTGAGGCTTATATAACATTAAGCAAGAAAACTAACATAAATATGCAGAGTGATAAAGAGGTGTCTTAGCAGAGAGGTGACAGCAGAATATTACCTATAGCTGATGGAAGAAATAAGAAAATATGCTTCAGCTTCATACTGAAGATTGAAGGTATCTGATTACCAGCTCTTCAAGTTATAATTTGGATATGTGATTTTAGAGAAAATTTACATTGCTGAGCTATAAATATTGATGCCATATTTTATCTTTCAGTGCCAAAGGGACGAAGAATTGAGAAATTTAAATTGAAAAAATCTTAGGGGTTCATTTAGTCCAACCTCTTGCAAAAATATGGAACTTTAAAAAAATGTCTGTAATGGGCTTATTTTTCCAAATTTTCAGGTCATATATTTGTTTATAAGATACGTTTTGTTTCTAAAGCTTTCTGCTTTTACAAATGCTTGCAGAGTTTCAATGTCTAAGCATGCTCTGGTTTAGTGCCTTTGAACAAGTTGGGCTCCTACTGAATTATACAAGTCTATAAACCACACTCCCTAATCTCCTTAGAAATATGTTTCAAGAGAAAAGATTGCCATCATTTCAATAGCTCATTTCAGGGCTTTCTAAGCCATACTTTAAATTGCTGCAGAGGTACTTAGCCTACTAAAGGCCTTAAATAAACATACCCCTCTTCTCTTGGCATTTTTGTTTGCTTGTGTGTTTTCTTTGAGGAGATCAGTGTGGAAAAGAGGAGGTGAGAAGCAGATTATACAGCTGAGTGTTCACCTCTCTATGGGCTGCCACTCAGGGGGACCTAGACAGGCCAGAGGAACGGGCCAGCAGGAATCTCATTACATTCAACAAGGACAAATACAAATCCTGTACCTCAAACAGATTTAACATCTGCACTGTACAGGGAGCAACTCTCCTGGAAGGGATTGGAGGAGCAGGCTACAGAGGAGTGAGCTCCATGCTATCCATGTGTTAATTGCACGATCATGTTCCAAGCTTGTGTACATGGATGCTCACCACGTCGCCCTGATCTTCTGGGGGTTTTCATAAAACAGATTGAAACTAGAGGAGTTCTTGGCCCATTTAACAGCTCAGGCCTTAACTTCCTCTGGAGCTTGTACCAAAATACTGCTGCTTTGGTTAGAGGGTCAAGTGCCTCAATCACAGATGGAACATCTCCACAAGCTCTTGTCTTTTCTTCAACTATGTTTTTACTCAACAAGTCATAGGATGACAGTCTCATGGATACTTGGCGAGGCAGGGGAGAGGGGAGAGCTTGTGGTGGAAAACTTATCTAACCATGCAAGATAATAGAAGTAGTTTAATTATATCTTTTATAGCAGTAAACCAGCAGCCAACATCAGGAAGACTGCTTAGAGATTCAAGAGAAAATTATCAGCCCTTCGTTACTTGAGAAGCAAAGATCTGATATGCAACAGCACTAAACCCTTTGCTGTATCTGCAAGTGTGTGGCTGCAGCCACAGAAGAGTACACGGATCAGTGACCTAAGTCTGTAGCATCCCTGAAGATGTCAATGAACAATGCACCAAATGTATTCTTGGATCCAAATGCAAATCGGTTTCAAGTTAACATAATTAATGAAGACCATGACAACAATGAAACAACCCAAGAGGATGTGGGCTCTGACCCACCACATTATGAAGAAACATCTTTCACTGATGAAACACATAACAGACTACGAATCAGTTATAGACCGGGAAAAAGAGAATTATATGACAATTTCCGGCAAAATGGGGAGAAAACAGAAGCTAGCTTACATCCCTATGATACTCACAGTAAAATGTATTATCTACAAACTTTTGGCCACAACACAATGGACCCAGTTCCCAAAATTGATTATTATAGAAACACTGGCAGCGTCAGTGGGAATAAGCTCAGCAGACCAAGCTTATTAGAAATTCATGAACAACTGGCAAAGGTAAGTGAAAAAGAAAGATATAATTTTTCTCTATTCCATTTCCAGACTGTTAATTCTGTTTATTAATAAGAGAAAGTCCTTAAGTTCACGGACCTTGCCCAAGAGAAGAAGTACAAGTAACTACTTACCATATTTCCTTTGGTAGCTGCAGTTTGTTCTCTGCTCTGTACCCTGCTCAAAGAAAATATTTTTATTAAAAGGTAATTTC
Source organism: Vidua chalybeata (assembly GCF_026979565.1). Classification (NCBI taxonomy): domain Eukaryota; kingdom Metazoa; phylum Chordata; class Aves; order Passeriformes; family Viduidae; genus Vidua; species Vidua chalybeata. The sequence goes on from NC_071542.1 coordinate 10,034,256, forward strand.
AATGTACTTGATAAGCAGAAAAGCATAGCTTAATCTTGTCTAAAAGTATGGATCTACCAAATCTCTTCTGTTTCACATAAGAGTTGGGATGGCAGATGGTGAATGTCAATTCATACTTTAACCAAGCTACACAGTTCACACTTATTCTGAACTTGAATTTTACATCAATGCATACTAATTTTGACAGATTCCTCCATTCTACTCATTAACCAATATAAGTATTATAAAAAAAATTATGTGAAACAAATGCAATTTCAGTTAATCAGATATCCAGAGCACTACCTGTTTATTGCTGTAACAAACCCAAACAGCAAGAAAGAATCAAGAAAGAGGGTGTTGAGGGATAGCAGACAGCACTTCGCAGGTGCTGATTCAGTGAACAAATTTGAGGTTAATATGCACTTATCAGGGCAGGGCTGGAAAGAGAAATATCATTGCTATAGTTAAATTGAGACTAAAAGTGTCAATATCCAGCAAAACATGTTATTTTGTTGAGTTAGTCAATTGTGAAATGAGAAAACTTGAGAGAAAACAAGCTCTCACCTCCATTCTGCTCAGTTCTTCCTACTTCTGAGGCCTGAATAATTTGGACAAGCTTCTGATTTTTGAATGCTTGTCCAGATCTTGTTCAGACTTCTGTTCTCTGGCAATTCCTCTTTCCTATGGAGGGTTAATATAAAGTAATGAAATCAAGAAAAAATATAGCCATTAGTAAATTAGGACCTGATTCTTTAGGATCCTATTAGGGCAGCTTCCTAGTTTTGGCCTTTTATTAAGCTTTATTTAAATTAAGCTTTCCATACGCCTGTGTAAAATGGCTTAAAAGGACAAACATTTCCAAAGATGAAAACAAAGCAGATACGAAAAGGGAAACATACTAATTTTGTATCCCTACTCATTTGTAGATGTACAAACTGCCACTCAAAGGACTAAACACATTTCCATGCTCAGAAAAAATATCATCTTATAGAAATAATTTACTTCAGTAGTGGCCAGAAAGGAGTAAAACTGTATCTTGGCTTTGAACATAATGCTGAATGAACATGTACTGAACATCAGCACATTAAAGGATTTTCAGTTTTGATGGTAACCAGAAAATTCTGGGTTTTTTACTGTTGTATCTCTCAATGGTTTGTATATTTTAAACAAAATAAAATTTTTTAGGTTGCTTTTTTAAGGCTTTCACTTAAAGCTGATTAAAAAGGCAGATTATATCACAGAGTAAAATGAAGAGAAAATTGTTTCACATGTTGGGACCGTTAGAAAAAAGAGAAAAAAGCATAATCTAACCTAGAGATTTCCAGACTTTTTCCTGTATCCATCTTATAGAAAGATAATCTTATGCCTTTCAAAATAGGAAGGTGAATGTCATAGGTAATGGGATTTTTGTTACACTGGCAACCTGCTGTGCCCTTTTGTGGGTTGTGGCCCTGGTCTGGGAGCACAACCACAGCTCTGGAACAAATGATGCCCCATTAGCATGGCTGGAGCCCATTCCTGCCTGTCCCATGATCTCACTTGCTGACCTTGGACAAATCACTTCTGTCTGCAGAGCTTTTGCTGAAGAATAAATAAACACGAGGTCACCAAATAGGAGCTTAGTAGGAAAGGGAATGGAGATGTCTGAGAAGGCAGAGCTCTCTCAGGAGGCACAGGCTGTGCGTGCGCTGGATGGGGCCCCAGCCCCTGGCAAAGAGGGGGGGAGAAGCCACACTGAGCGTGGACAGGAGTCACAGTAACAGCCCAAGGTGCACTTGTGAAGCAGATGCTTTATTCTTTTTTTACTTAACCACTAAAATCTGGGTTTACCACACCATACCCCAAGGCAATCCCACCCCCCCTTGCCCCGGCTTTGAAACTCAAGTTTCTGTTCTGTCAGAGCCCATTGCAAGATTCTGATAAGAAGTGGCATTATGTTTGACTTCAGATTGCTAAACATCACATAAGCACATTCCCATTGTGCTTTGATGCTGGGCTTAACATCAGAAGATTAATATTAATATTTAATAAATTTTTTAATATGTAATTTTTCAAATGTCAGAATGTAAGACAGGCTGAAAGGAACTTCAAATATCTAGTTTCCACACTGCTGGAGTCAAACGTGTGTCATCTTTTAGCAAGACGTGTCAGTTTTTGCACACATTAAGCCAATTAAATCCCTAAAAAATAGTCTAAGTGCTATTTCACAGCTGATGGCTGGTGATAATTACTTGGGCTTAATATTTACCCTACATAAGAAATAATCTAACCTTTCTTCCTCTTGGCTATTCTCCACACTTGTTATGAAGATCTGATGAGCTCATCATCTTTAGCCCCAGGAGAGATGAAGACTAAGCCATCCAACAAGAAAATGAAAATGTTTGGGTTAGGTTTTTGGGGGGGTTTTAAAGCAGCTAAGTTTTTATTTTAGTAGCTTTTCAAAATGTTCTGTCACTTTTATTCCACATCCTTAATGCATGAGTAGCACAGGTATAGCTGCTTGGTAAATAACCAATCATTCACTAAAGCACACCAATTTAAAATGCATTTATGGAAGGTTTAAGGCCATAATTTATGATAATGGCATAGAGAGGACAAATTAATTCAAACTACAGAGGAAACAACTTGTTTCAAGTACAAAGACCAAGCCCTTTTAATTTTTTGTCTTTGAAATTCTAACTACTGTAGCAAAAGCCTGTCATATTATTCTGCTAATCTTCCTTCATTGACTTCAATCATTTACTGTATTTTGAGCAAACACAGACATTATTATTTCAGGGCCAGAATTATCAAAATTATCTAAGTATCTCAAAGGAGCTCAAAGTCACAGGCTTTCAACAGATCTTGTATTCCCACTTTTATTAGGGCCAGCAGGGAAATAGGCACCAAGTTTAGCCCATGTTAAAACATATTATCCAGTCATTTATTTTTCAATTGTGAGCACAGTCCGGGATTTACCGTGTCAAAGGCATTCTAAAACCTTACATCATTTTGGCTAGAGCCCCCATCCTTGAGGGACAACTCCAAACAGTTGTATAAGAGGCATATACACCTGGTCTTTATGTCTGTTTTGGGTTTGTGTGTTGGCTGTTTTTAAATTTATGGACAAAATATAGAAACAACCTTAAAGTTAACCAAGACTTAAAATCTCATGTTTCACAGAATCACAGATGTCTTTCCTCTTTGACCTGCGAAATTAATCTGGAAATATCTTCATCACCTTCTAAAGCCTAAAAGCATCTTGATTCCTCTCCAGGAGTGGTACCCACTCCTGACTCTCTGCCAGACTATGGCAACGTGCAGGGTCCTTCCTGAAGGCCTTTGAGAAGGACCCAGAAAAAACAGGCAATTGCTAACCTAATGCCAATTCCTCACAGAAACAGTGAGAGCTCCAAATGAAGAAAAATTACAATTAAAAGACAATTACAATGAGTACAAATCTCAGCACCATGAGTAATTCCTATTCAAGCCACAAGAAACACATCATGGGGCTAAATTGCCTCAAAGATTCTGGGACAAGAGAGCTGAAGAGATAAAATACACATTTATGTCTGTAACTGATGTGAACAATCTAAAATTCTGGGCTACTTATTCTGGCTGCACCATAAATATGGCAATTCCTAATCCTATCTACTATGGTAACACCAGTTGTGCCTAAGCCACAGAAAAGATTATTAAATTTCTACATTTCACTGGTGTTTCTCTAATTGTTTTCAGGACTATGTTACCCATCTGCTGCTGCAGTTATGTTTGTACTTCATTCAATAGGAAACACTAGATTTCATCACAGAATTTAACCATGCTGCACTCAGTTAGGTCTCTTTTCATTGTTTGTAATTATCCCCATTTCTACACTTAATGTTATTCATAAATTGTTGCAAGAGCATGCAGAGGCCAACCACAAGACCCTCATTATATCAGACGCTCTACTAACATGTCAAAACAACATATATGTGGAATAGCTGACAATAAAAACAGGGTAGTGTCAGATCAGGTAATTTATTTACTCTGCTTAAGTGATTCTTTCATCTCCTCCCCTTGTTAGCAAGCCCACCTGCTGATGTCTGATGTGAGCAGAATATTGCTCTCTACTCCAGTGACTGTAAAACATGATCTTTGCAATTCTTTTCTATTATGTCTCCCTTATGCAGCCAGGTGTCCTCTGCCTGGCCCACAAAATGTATTTGTTTTCTGTGTGATCCTCCAGAACATTGCTGTGAGCACCGGCTCAGTCGAGAGGGTGGCAAATGGAGAAAGCACGGCTGGAGATGAGACAGCGGGCAGCAAGGACGAAGAGAACAAAACAGGATTTGTCAAGTTCGGATGGGTGAAGGGTGTGCTGGTGAGAAACCTACCTGCATTTCTAAAAAAATAATTAAAAGAAAATAAAATCAGTTCTGTTACATTTAAGTCTTTGAAGAATTAAGAGAGGGACCAGAATTCAGGGATGTTTGGGGTGAAATGCATTTTATCACCCTTCTGGTTTTAAATATTACTTTCCACCTTGAACTAATGCAGTAATTTTTCTTTAAAACCTAGGTAAGATGCATGCTTAATATTTGGGGAGTGATGCTCTTTATTCGACTTTCCTGGATTGTAGGTCAAGCAGGAATCGGTATGTATCTTATTCAATATCATTTTCAACAGTGAAAGGGATAAAGAGGATAAACTATACATGATCATGATTAATATATAATCTTAGATGTGCATTTGCATGTTGAACTAAATAATGTTTTCAAACGCTTGCCAGGGTAAAAGACATTAATCCTCCAAACTATTGGAATTTTCCAGACTCACAGCCAAATTACTGCTTAGAGGCATAGATCTGTTAACTATGCATATGATCATCACATTTGAATATTTCTGAGCTTTAGTGAAATTTGTATTTAGATCCTGTAACAGATGTAAACTTTATGACTCGGGCCAATATCTAGTATGTGCATACAGAGTTAACCTTTAAGAGTTCACACTTTGCTTATCTGTGAAACCAAAACCTTGTATCTACATATTATAAACAACACTTCTTCACACTTCTCTGCTAAGATGAAAACAGAACTGGAAGGAGGTCTCATCTCATCAGGATTTCGTTATTTTTAACAGCGCTTGATACTAGGGTGCTACGAAATACTAAGTTTTAAAAACTCTGCTACAGCTTTCATATAAGTGAAATAAGTACATTTCATTGTGTGCTGTATCTTTGCTTCGTCATTGTGCAATTTAATTAATCCAAATTCCAGATCCCAGATCCCTGGGAGACTGGGCTCCGAGGCCTCCATCCAGTATACTGCAGAGTGTTCAGTGAAACCCGTGAGAGAGGGAAATGCTGCAAGAGCAGCTCAGGTGCAGTGTCCCACAGCCAGGTGCTACAACTCCCTTTTCAGAGCTACTGCTCTGGGGAAGCACAGAAACCTGAGCTGCCATGGCAGTGTCCCTCTGTGATTCCTGATCATACAATTAGACCAATGGGACCCTGATCTTTGACTGGCACCCAGATGTTATAAAAAACAGCAAAGGCAGGATGGCAAGTAGTCCAGTTTGGATGTTCACAGAATGGAAATATTCAGTTATATTAAGGGGTGTCAGCTCTGATGGACTTGAATAAAAGTCAGTGCTCAAAATCAGATTGAATATAGCTATCATTTATGTCCTTGTCAATTGAAGTGAAATGAAACCTCTCCAAAATTTTGCATGGTTGAAGTCTCATTTCCAATAAAAAGTAGTAACCTCATAGAAGTTCACTTAAGCAAAACTGAGCTTTTAATAAAAAATAACAAATGGAACACTTATTAAGAAAATATCACAAACTTACAGAGACACAAATAGGAAAAGAAAAAACAGCCCAACAATAAAAGATCTAGAACTAAGCGGAAGAACTTAACTACTTCTGCAGTGCTCCATGCATGGCTCCAGCACTGTGCCTGACAAAAGGGTGCTTTCTGATTTTATGATGCATACCAAATGAGCACATACAGCCCAGGGCACTCATAACTATATGCCTTGCCATGAAAATTCTGCATCTTAATATTGCCAAGACTTTGCTCTAGGGTTTCATGCAAAATTAGTTTTTAAGGGCAGTTTAGTAACTTATTGAGATCATCAAGAAGTATTACTTTGTTTTGAGGTGTGAGAATAGCCATAGGCAAGAGTAATTCATTTTGGAACAACTTACTTAGGAGCCATATGCCTGGTTTTCAATCTAAACTTTAATCAGATTTTAACATTAATTTGCACAAACATCAGTTACAACTTTTCTGCTTTCAGTTTTAATTTTACCATTTTAACTCATTGATAAGAAGGCTCTTCTTTCTTACAGTTTATTGCTCTGCTCTCGCTTTTTAAAATTGCATGTGCTATGCAAGGGGGTTACTTTTACTTTTGAAAATGAGACGTCAAATTCCATTTGAATAATTTCTCAATGCATTTTTGGAATGCCTTATAAGCAATAAGCTTTAAGTCCCCAGCCAAGCTGCTTAAGGAGAACAGTGATGGAAGCTCATCATCACCAAGGCTCAGGGATTTCACCGGGTACTGCTCCTAACATGGAAATTAAATGAGACAGTTAAACCACCATCTGGGCACCATTTACATCCCCATCATTAGAGGGCCAAAGAGAGATAACCCAATTATTTCCATACTCTGATAGGCTGTCTTGGGCAAAAGCTCCTACAGGGGAAAAAATAGGATTCTGCAAGGTTCTCTGGCTATCATCAGCTAGGAAAAAAAAAGGGACAGTATGGTTCTGACAAGATTCCAGGTCCAAAACTAGTCTGCTATTTCCACCTAATATCTTGGGACTCTCTGAAATCTGTATTTGTGCCTGTACATGGAATGGTTAAACAAAGGCAGGGAAAACCAACTTTATGCTACCTGCAAATCTGGCCCCAAATATTAAAATTATGTTGCGTCACATTATATTACAATGATGTTTTGGTTGAGACACTTCATTTTATGCACTTTTCTTCTTAAATGCTAAAATATTGTTTTTTAAATTATCATTAAAGCCTTCCCATGAAGATGTTACATCAGATTAGCAAAATATCTGACCGTATCTATCACATACATGTTAACAATATGAATTGTGAAATGCAATAGAACATCCCTGAAAAGTATCCTTAGGATGCTTACATACACTTAGCAAATAGTTTTAAAACTGCTTTGAGAATTATGTGTCTAACTTACTCGATTTAAGAGTTAACAGCTCTTGAAGTCTGTCCACTTCTCAGACAAAAAATTTGCATGGTTGAACAATATCCTTCAAAGCCCATCCTGCTCAATGGTAGCTGATCAAAAGGAACGACCATTTGGAATTTTTTTATACAGACCTGCACATAAAACACTTGCATGACTAGTTTTAGTAAGAGTTCAGAAATCAGTAAGATAAACATGATTTATTAGAGGCTCAAATCACTTTAAATATCCCACACTATGTTATATATCATTTATGGCTCACACATTACATTGCTTTATCTTAAAGGATTGTGATAACATGGCTATAATTTAAGCAGCAAAGAACATTAATTCAGGGACTAGATGTCTATAACCAGCCAGTATGAACTGAACTCAGGAATCTGATCTGTAAGTCAGATGGTAGAAATACAGCAGATAAATCAATAAGTTTGTAGCACTTCTAGCTCAATGTCAATTGTAGGAGCTAAGTTTCAATTTGGATGAGCCCTGGCCAATAAATACAGCTACAAGCAATGTATATTCTCCAGTTCCACACTGAATGTCTATGTACCCTATGGAAACAAGACATTTATTGCATAAGCCTTAGCAAGTTCAGACAAAACTAAGAACTGCTTCCATGCCTGGCACCAAACTGTAATTCTTTTTTTTTTCCCCTGGTCTTCTCCCTCCCTTCTCATCGATAGAAATCAGAATAAAAGCAATAAAGTTGAGAGAAAAACATTATATATTATTTCTTTACCTGACTTGAAACAAAAAGGAAATCTGGAACTACAGAGTCAAACTCCTCTAGATAGTGCCATAAATGTAACAGCAATGGCTGTAATTGTACCTTGGGAGGTGCAGGTTGGACATATTTTATTGGGCAGATAGTCTAGCCCTAGAACATGTAAGCCAAAGAGGCTGTGGGATCTTTATCCGTGGAGGTTTTCAAGGGCCAGCTATCCAAGGTCATCACTGATTTAATCCTGTGTTGGCAGTAGTTCTGCTATGACTGGGAGGATGAGCTACAGACCTTCCGAAATCATTTCAAACCAAAGCTTCTATGACTCTAACTCATACAACAAAGCACACCCTGCTCATATCATTTCTAGCAGTTTTACAAAGTTGAAAGAAACCCAGCCATTTAGCCAAAGACTGGAAACATTCTCAGATTTCAGTCTTACACTGAAACCCAGTTACCTATAACTAATCACCTATCACTGATATTCTGTTTTTGATTATCATTGTGATATCAGCTAAAAAAAGAAAAATATTCTAAGTTCTCTATGACTATACATTACAGGTCACCTGTTAAAGTAAATGACATCCAAAAAGCAGTATTTCCATTTTCAAGTGTTTGCTCTGTGTTAGAGTAAAACTACTTTTTGCAGGGAAAGAGTCAGAGAGCAGGAAAGCCCAGCATTTGATAATTTTAACAAGTGAGGCTGTAGAAGGCTCCCACTCAGGTCTTGTCCCTCTGCCTGACAGACTCTTTGTCCTCATGCACTGCAAATCTATACAGTCAGTCTTCCTCTGATTCAACATTTAATTAACTGATGAAGCACAACAGCATTATTACAAGAGCTCTGGTTCACGTGCCTATCTCTTCATTTAAACATCCAGGATGTGTGTTAAAGGTAGATATAAGCATTCATGTCAAGGGATGCCTGTTTGTTTACTTCCTCCATCCTTTGGAAATCATAAGAATTCCTGGAGAGGATACTCCTATCAGAAAGAATCACTGCTTGAAGACTGATGGGAATAATTTACTATCGTGACATGGACCTCATGAAAATGTTCTGCAAGCTGCAAGTGGTCAACAAACCATCTTTTCAGTTTATTGCTCTGATTCTGGCCTGAAAATTCAATTTAAAGAAAGAATGATTTGTAGGAAACATGGAACATGAGTAAAATATTTTATCTTCTTATTACTGACAGGTCTTGGAGTAATCATAATTCTTCTCGCCACGATGGTAACCTCAATTACTGGGTTGTCAACTTCTGCAATAGCAACTAATGGGTTTGTCCGTGGAGGTAAAAATCTTAGGGTCACTAATGCTTTCAAGCCCCAGAAGGTATCTATGTATTATTTTCCTATGAGACAAACCAGAGGGACCGTAAACCAAAGGGCACATCTAGTGGAACTGGAAGGTAACAATTCTAGCCACCTCTCATCACAATTTCAGGCGTGTTTGAGCTGTCACTTCTAATAAAGCACGGATTTCAGTTCAGTCTGAGAAGTACATTTCAGATGTTCCTGCCAACTGCTGAGCAAGGGATGGTTCTGGCTTTTCATGGAGCTCTTTCACCTTTCAGCTGGTCTTTCCTATTCAGAGCATTTCAGGTTGGACATTCTTCAACAAACTGAGCATGAGACATCTCTTCCTGTCATTTTGAAGACTGATGCAGATGAGTGGATATCTTCAGTTTAATGCCTTCTTTTTAACACTCCTTAAATTTCAGCCTCTCCTTGGAAGACAGGCAAATAATTTGGCTGTAAAACTCCATATCAGGTATTTTGTGAAACAAAGTTTTGGTGCATTTCAGAGCCTTTCAGTTTTAACTGGTCTGGTCTAAGCCCTGTGGAAAATGGAAAGTTCTTACTACGTCCCTAAAGCAGAACAGGTACTGGAACACACTTGCATATACTTTCTTTTTCGGATCTTTCAGGTCTTGGAATCATAGTTATTGCTCTGAGTGTAGTAGTAACAACATTGACAGGTATCTCCATGTCTGCCATTTGCACTAATGGAGTAGTAAGAGGAGGTAAGTGAATATGATTTCATGAAAAATACAAAAATCTGTAGATTTTCATTAGAAAAATAAGTGGAATTGAGATAACTGTCTTATAAGCAAAGAAGTAATATGTGTATTTGCAGTAATTTCTCCCAGTGGATCAACAGCAAACTGAAATGTGTATAGATTAATTGCAAAAAACATTAAAGATTCACTGCATCACTATGATTCAGGAACTTAAACAATGTACCACAGAACATGACCTTTCATGTTAACATTGGGACAGATCCATGTAAGTTGGAACCTTTTTGGAAGTGAAGTTCTCTCTTCCTTTGTGTTACTATATCATGCGTCATGAATAATTATAACAAGGACCACTTTTGCATGCTAATATGCATTAAAAAGATTTCTGGAATAGAAAGGCATACTGAAAAGCCTGAAGGCAGAACCAGTATAAAGCACATTGCTTTTTTGCAGTGTCCCCTATTAACGTAGGGCAAAGATTGATTATATTTGTGAGATTAAAAGCACAGATTTCTCCAGTATCAGTTATGTGGGGGGGGGAAAGAAAGCAAAAGCTGAGTATTTAGTTGTGCTGAAATAATAATTTGTCTGCAGGTGGAGCATATTATCTTATCTCAAGAAGTCTGGGCCCAGAGTTTGGTGGATCTATAGGACTTATCTTTGCATTTGCGAATGCAGTGGCAGTTGCCATGTATGTAGTTGGATTTGCTGAAACAGTTGTGGAACTTCTTAAGGTAAATACAGATGTTTCATGTATATTATGAGATTGGCTTGGTTTTGTTTTGTGTGGCTTTTCTTTTTTTGGGGGAGTGGTGATGGTGGTGTTTGTTTTATATAATGTATTTGCATAAGTAGTGATATGATTTTGTTAAGGCTTGAGGGGCATCTTTAGCAGGGAAGAAGCTGGTCTGTCTAAATATGCCACAGAGTGCTTCTTCATTACTACTACCTTTTGAATATATTTCATACATTTCTTGACAAGAATCTCAAAATCAGAATAGGAACAGACATCCTATTAGCCAAATAACCCCAACTGCAAAAAGCCAGCTGGAACATGACATTCAAACACTTGGTCTCACAAAGCTCTGAAACTTTGACAGCTTACTGCTTTCTATTTCACCTTGTTACTTGATCCCACCAGCAGAGCAGAGAAAGGCTGGTTCTCATAACATTTCTAACCACTTTCAGGAGAGTGATACACTGATGGTAGATGAGTCCAACGACATCAGAATCATAGGGACCATCACTGTGGTGTGTCTTCTTGGCATCTCTGTTGCTGGCATGGAATGGGAAGCAAAGGTAAACTTTTAAAAGAACATAAAACCAAGCAGTATATTAACCTGCTTTACAGTATTAGTGTGTTAGGAATGCTATTCAACAGATGGAATTTTCAGAAGCACTCAGTTTCAGTTTATGCTTAATCTTTCTAAAAGCAATAGCAGTTTAATCATTACACTCAATGAAAGCAAAATTACTCTAAACTCTTCCTTGAACATAGATTTAAAAGCAAAGAGAAAGTTTGGGTTTTGCAGACAACTCAGTTATATTCATTTTTATAATTCATGGCATCATTTAGAGCCTTGGCTGTGTACCCCTTTTGTCCTTATTTTTGATGCAGCTTGATAGAATAAACAGTAGCAAAAAAAATATGGTGTTATCACTGTACTCTCTCAAGCCCTACTCAGCAGAAGAGCTCTATTTGTTACCCATTCTTTAATCTCTAATGATTTCTACTATTCCTTCACCTGTAAAAAAGGTCAGAATGCAAATTCAAATGGAAATACTTTAGAGAGTGGAATATTGAAATCAGGTCAAGAAATCAGGTTCAACAGTACCCTTGTTGTTGCTGTGATGGAGACTAGAACAACTTGTAAAAGAGATCAGAAAACAATTTGATATTATAAGCTTTGAAGTGACAACCCCCTACAACCAAAAAAAGTATATATATAATAATATAAAAATGTCTTATGCTTGATACTAATGCATTAGCTGTTCGATTTTGCCTTTTCTTGTAAGGAAGCTAACCTAAAATTAAATTATAACTCTGTATTTCATTACTCCCTTAGTAAAAAGCATCTGCTGTTGTCATTAGCTGATTCAGCTATCTTGACTCCTGGTGTTTTCAAAAACTATAGAAATGAATAACCTGTTATAGGGAACAGATACAAATAACTTACTATATAGCCATCTCCACAGCAACAAAGTTAAAAACAACAGGATGATCTCTTTGTTTCTATTAATAGGCTCAAGTTATTCTTCTAATTGTTCTCCTTGTTGCCATTGCAAATTTCTTTATTGGGACAGTCATTCCTACCAACACTGAGAAGAAGGCAAGAGGCTTTTTTAATTATCAAGGTAAGCAACCTTGCTGTCTATCATAAAATTATGTCTGCATTCTTTTGACTAAATAGTAAGCTAAGGATTCCACTGAAAAATGTCACAAGATCAGAATCTTCTGCCCAAGTTTAAGTGAGCTTGCAAACAAAGGGAATGGATTTAATCTCTAATTTTGAATCTGTCTCTGCTGCTGCAGCTGACAGCACAGTAAGATGTAGCTTGAGTCATTTATACATCAATAGAGCACAGGCAAACTTTAACACAGAGCTAAGAGCAAGTGCTGCAGTGACACTTCTGTCACTTCAACATGGATCTGTAGCTCTGAGATGCAGACAAGCACATCCTTCTGGGAAGCAGACTAAGGAAATCAAATTCACTTTGCTTGTGATGTGAGACAGATTCAAACCCAGTTGTACAGATCTGAAAGACTGGCTTACTCACCTCCTTCATTAAGTAACTTTGGAATCAAATCCTGTTGTTATATTTCATTCTTACTCTATTTTCAGCATCAATATTTGCAGAAAACTTTGGACCAGATTTCAGAAGTGGAGAAGGATTTTTTTCGGTGTTTGCCATTTTTTTCCCAGCTGCCACTGGCATTCTTGCAGGAGCCAATATCTCAGGAGATCTGAAAGTATGTATTTCATGAACTTCATAATATTAGCCACAGGTTGGAAAAATAACAAGAAAACCAATCATGAATCAACACTCTATTCAGTTTTAAATCATGTCTTAATTTGGGAAGCAAAGCTCCCTCTTTTAAGTACCTGCTTTATTGTTTAAAAACATCAATTCACAAATCCTCTTGTAATGCATTATGGGTATTTACAGAAATTACTGTAGCTAGATTTGGGTTGCTATATAATTTAAAAGCATGTTTCAATAACCTGTAATAATATATCATTAAGAGTCCATTAGCAGCACATGCTACAAGAGAAATTACATGTGTATCTCTTGGAGCTCATCTTTTGTAAACATCAGTCCAAACATCATCCCAAAAAGCATACCTGGAAAGCTCATGTTTGTACTCACAAGAATCAGTGGAGATGTCAGTTCTCCATTCTCCTCTTGCAGTGTAGCAGTTATAGGAGATGGAATTTCCAGTATCTAAACATACAGATAAATTAAAGGCAGGAATTTAGTTTTGAATGCTCTCTAGTTTTCATGACGAAAACACTCAAAAAACCAACCAAAATAAAAAAATAAATAAAAGTCACCAAGACATGGCTCACAGCTTGATGACTCCACCATGTCAAATGAAGTTATTTGGCCTTATCCTATAAATCCATTGCCTTGCAGACCTTAAAGGATTCAACCAAAGGTCTTCTATTTCTGTACTGGCACAGCAGTCACAAGTTCACCAGATCCCACCACCCCTGAGAGCCAATTCTCTTTCTCTTCCTCACCCTGAGCTGCATGCCTCAGCTCCTTTGTTTTCAGAGGACTGCTTTTCAAGCCAAGCACAGAGAAAATACGTAGAAACCGAGCCACTGATAGCGTCAATGACATTCCATTTTTAATTAAAAAAACAAAAACCATTGTACTTCTGCCCAGTGAGACTGCACCAGCCTCACACAACCTCCATCCTTTTATCAAACAAAAATAATTCTTTTGCCATATATGGTGCTCTGTCTGCATGGCAGACTCCCAAAGCAGCAGCATTTCTTTCATCAGCTGTTTGAAACAGTCCGAGCAGACCTAGGGAAGCAGTTCCCCTGTTGGATCTCTGCAGTCGTTTCAGTCTCACAATAAGTGGACTTCTGTAATCAAGTCCTCCAGGCAGCAGATTCCCCACTGAGCATGTTTAGATGCATGAGACAAGTCTAATTAAATTAACCAGCCTCTCCAGAATCTAAAATACAAGCTAAGGAGTGTTTAAAAAGTGTAAAATTTACCAAACTTTAGAATTTGTTGCAAACACCTTTGTCCGTGCTCCTGCAGCCACTACACACTCAAGTTGTGTCCTACTCCAGAGCCTACTTATAGGGACAGCAGCCTAGCAACTTCCTACTGACTTCAGTGGGGTTTAGCCCCTAAAGTGCTAACAGCATAGTAAATATGGGTTTAAACCTTAAAAACATAAAACATGAAAGTTGTTAAGTTGTAAGAAGCTTTAACTTCTGTAACGTTACAGAGTTTAAGATAACCACAAGATTCTACAAAAACAATTACCTAAAACATGTACATCAGAACTGCATAAAGTCACCGTGGTCTGAGTGCAAAGCCTCTTATGCAGCAGAAGTAACTCCACAATTATTTTTCAGCTCCATAAATCCTTACCTTGTTTAAAAATTATATTAATTACTAATCCAGTTACGCAATTCATGTATGCTTCACAATAAACTCCAAATTTGTATTTGGTGTTTTACCCTGCAACAAGAGTCTGTGACTTCAAATGCATTCAACAAACCTTTGATTTAAAAAAAAAAACATGCTAAACCAACTTAAGAAGAAAATTCATAAAAAAATTCCTCCTAGCATAAACAAACAGACTAAATTGTAAGATTACCGAGCATTAAAAATCCCTTTAAAATGTACACTACAGATCTTTGGACTCTTACTTACAGTTGCATTATCAAAGCTGATACTGTTGTGAGCCAGTCTGTAAGCATTATAATGCAGCCTCATTAAATTACCTAAATTAAGTCAATACAGTAAAAGAAAGCAGCTGTTTTGAAGACCCAACTAACAATTACTGGTTGCAAAGCACAGAAGTACCGGATTCTGTACAGGGTGACTACACCTGTCTTACCAATTAACCAAAAATGGTCCCATCTTGTCATCCACAAGGGTCTGATAGTTCAGTAACAATTTACCCACTACATCATTAAACATTAAAATAAAGACAATTGCAATGTAAAGAGAGTTTGGAGCTCAAGAAACGCAGACCTCAGGACACTTCTTTTGCTATAAACGTGAGCTCTGCTCCTGCAGAATATCCTTCCTATGTGCAGGGTAGGAGTGCTGCATCATGGGAGCACTGCTGTGCCTGCATGCTGGGACCAGAAATGTTGGCTCAGGTCAGAGTGATAAAAATCTGCTCTCTGGGATATCTTCATACCACAGTGTGGCAGAACTCCCAGCATGCAAATGTAATCAGGCTGCAGCACACAAACTCACAGTGTTTCTCCTGTCACTGCTTTGTTTAAGGACCCACAAAGTGCCATACCCCAGGGAACAATGCTGGCCATTCTGATCACCACAATTGCTTACATTGCTGTTGCAATATGTGCAGGTAAGTACAGAACCTCTGCTCCACTTGTATAGTTAAGTTTGAAAGCTTGGCATGCAAATGAATTATTAGCCTCACTGCTTTTTCATGCCACGAGTTTATTACGTAGAGAGACAGTAGTTTTGGTTTTACTCTATGTCAAAACACTGGTTTAAAAAAAGCAGCAATAACTGGAAACAAAGTCCCCATTTGGCAGCTGGACCTTCAGGTAACTTGTATGGTTATTTTTGCATAAGTGACAAAGTGACAAAGACCACCAGCATATAGTATCCATAAGCATAGTAAAAATCAAAGGAACCTCCGATCAATCTGCTGATCTTTTGTTCCTGGTTCACATTGAAATTTCACCTGGCTTCTGCATGCCTTCTTACTGAACACTCATGAGAATCACAGGAACAGGGTAACACACACATTTTGTACATTATAAGTCCAAGACAGAAATTAGTTGCCTGTCTCAAAGGAACTACACAACTACATGTTCTACAGCAGTGGGCCGTGAGGTAACAAAATGGGCATGAGTGAAAAAGAGGCCTGTACTGAAGCCATGAACTCTGTTGGAGGATTATGCAGTTAAATTCTCATTACAAGCATAAAATAAATCTCTAGTCAAAAAAAAATCCATTTCTATTTAATAGTATTGTAAGAAAGAGTTATAAGCAACAGACTTATGAGTAAATACCTCAATATCACAAGAAAGCCCTGCAGAGAACTCCCTTTTCTGGGAGAGGACTCTCAGGTCTTCTTAACTTCTGTGGTTCTTGAACTTTATGCATAAGGCAGAATACTTGACTCAAGCCTCAGCTCAAGTTATTGCACTATTTGGATCAAATTTCACCCTGCAATTAAAACTGAAGTAGACATTCTTCACTTTCTTTTATAAATTCACTTTACATTATAAATTGTTGTTATTTGAGAACATTGCTCTGCTTTCACAAGCAGTAGCTGTATTTCAGCTTCAGAGCTCTGCATTTCTTAGTGTAATATTTCTTTTTTATTTCTTTTTTCCACATTTGCATGTTAGTTTCCTAAACAGCCAATGGGTATTTTGGGACTCTTAATGTTTTGGACAAATTTAAAGATACAATATAAACTTACATTTTGGCCACTGAAGATATTGATATCAATGCTCCAGCTTCATATGTTTCTTCTCACTTCTGTTGGTGTCCTGGTTTAGGGCAAATTTGGGAGGAAACTTCCAAAGGGGTCCCTCCAGAACACAGATTTAAGTGGCCCCTCCCCCAGCTGGTTTGGGAAATGATTTCCTTGGAGAAAACTGGAAAAAAAACCCCATTAATTTAACAAGCAAAGTATTCACAGGCATAAAAAGTGAATAATATTAAACAATAAAACTTCATGGGGTGTAGCTCAGCTCGCTCAGTCTCTTATCAGTCCCTCCTGTGCTGTAAATGCCACGTCCCAGGCTCCCATGGGCCACAGGTGTGAGCTCCTGGTGTTTTTCTGGGTTTTCAGTCCAGAGCAGGTTTGAACAGTTCCAAGAAAAAGAAAAGCCACAGTCCGGGAACTTCTCTGCTTCAGCTATCTAAAAACTAACTAAAAGCAAAGGAGAGCTCTGTCCTGCTGTCCATGCTGCAGACAACACGGTCTGTGAGAAGGAATGCGGGGGAGCAAGTGCAGCTTCCAAAAAGAAACTCTGTGCTTCTTCTCTCCCCCTTCACTCTCAGAGCCAGTCTTGAAGGTGCAGAACTTAATATTCAGCATAAACAGAAGAGATGATTGAGGATACAAAGTCAGCCCAGGACATAAGCAAATAAAAAAGACAACACCATGAGAAACTCAGTCATAGTACACAAAAGTAAATCCCTGCCCAACACGAAATGTTGCTCTTTGGGATGAGCCTAAGGCAGCAGTTGTGCAAAAAGCACGCAATTTAGGAGTCAAAGTGTGGCAACAACATTCTTTCAATGTAACAAGGAGGCAAAATAACAATATATCATTTTTTCCACAGCCTCCTGTGTTGTAAGAGATGCTACTGGGAACGTCAATGATACAATTGTACCTGGAATGAGCTGCAATGGATCATCTGCCTGTGGCCTCGGCTATGATTTTTCCAGATGTGCAAGTCAGCCATGTGATTATGGGCTGATGAATAATTTTCAGGTTTTAGTGAGATAATATGTATTAGCATATTTTAGCATAATAAGCAATACCTGAAAACATAAGTACAAACATCAAAACTGTTATTTGCAGAAAACTACAACAGGACAACCACTTTTATCTAAAAACGTAAACTATAGGAATGATGACAGACAAAAATCCCCTGCATTGCACATTTACCTTCACACTGCCCATCACTAGCCTTCCTAACACCCTGGTAAGGCCTTTATCTCCTCTTTTAACTAGTACCATGCAGCAGAATATGTTGTAACATCTTCAACCTGAAAGCCCAGACTTAAGAGAGACCTCAGGAACTCCTGTTAGATGAGGAACTCCCCTCACTGCTCTTGACACATGGATGTGATTTTACCTCAGGGGTGCTGTGGTCACAGTTAAAGGGTTGTGTCACAGTACAAAAACCAGAGTTCTGACTTCTTTAAAAAAGTATCCAAAAATAGTAGAGCAAAAAATCAAGTGGGAAGTAATGGATTCTTTCTCCTAGGCCAGAGACTGTCTGCCATTTTTATTCTTCAAAATAAAGCTTAGGCTAAGCATCAAAGTAAAGCAGTTCTGCAGCCTGACAACCACAGGTCCCAGATCTCTGATCAGCCCCTGTGCTTCATGGCCAGTGAGAAGAATTCACCACCCACCTGCACGCGCTTTTCAACAAGTCATTTGTAGCTTTTAAAGTCCCTCGCTTTTTTCCCAGCTGGCTCTGCTAAATGACAGGGCTGGGTAACCACCTTGAAAGGGATATGCTGTCCCTTTCATAGACTACTTTCCCTTCCTTCCTTGATCATTTACCATCCTTACTCCCACCTCAGTTCAGCTGCCCACACTCAGGGCACCCCTAAAAACCAGTGACCTCCCTACAGCAGCCAAACTTTCATTTCTTACATTTACCCCTGTCAGACTAGAGCCATAAAACGGTATGACTGCATCTGACAAATCTTCAGGATTCACCAGTTTCTTTTCCTGAATCACTGCCCACACACCACCATCACATCCATATATATTTTAGTTTCCTTGTCTGGTGCTTCTCAACAACCCTTTCCCTTCAGTAGTCCCTGAGGCCAGCCCAGTGCTCCTGGCCTGACAGTGACCATCACTACTGTTTGCAGCACTGCAGTTATGTCAGCACCATCAGGCATTTTCTCTCATTTTTAGCCATATTAAATAGTCAAGGGAAAAAAAACCCCAAACAAAGTACTTCCAACCACATTTCATACATTGGTGCTTTTTCCTGTCATTTCCATTTTCTTGTCTGCTACAAGCTGACTATTTACTCATCAAGTAGAGGTTGTTACTTACAGCAATCAGATAGTAACGCAGTGAGGAAATCTCAGAGTACTCATCTGCCCCAGGACACAGCTGCATATTTGAATAAAAATTTGGCTTTGCCTCCATTGCTTTTAACTAAACCAGAAATAATAGTATAGTTTGTAGCAGATTAAATTTTGAACCATGAAAAGCAGAGACACCTAGAGCACTTGAATGGGTTTGTCATTAAAAAGTGCATCCAAATGCAAGCCTATTCTTTTTACCTTCATTTTTTTCCTAAAGGTGATGAGCATGGTGTCTGGCTTTGGTCCTCTCATCACAGCTGGCATCTTTTCAGCTACTCTGTCATCAGCTCTAGCATCTCTTGTCAGCGCACCCAAAGTTTTCCAGGTAAAATTAAAGTAACCATTTCCTTATACTTGGTTTTACTTCAGAGACAAAGTTGAACAGTGTGGAAAATGTAATGTATATTTAAGTGACACTGACACTGTGGCAGGAAGAGGCAGGGAAAACAATATGTAGAATGTTTTTCAGCAGAAAAAGACAGGTCTTATCAACATACAAGGCTGATAATGTTCCTTTGGTCAGAGCTCAGCTCTGCTGCAGGAGCAGGGGATACTCATGTGCCTGTCATAAATAGCTTCAAGGGTACTTTCAGGACCACTTCTGTCTTCTTACAAAAAGCTACCCTGTAAGCACAGGAGCAACAGGAGCCCTCAGGTCCATAAGATTCAGGTGCTGTCAGGTGTACTCTTAAGCTGTCCAGAAGCTGTCTGGGCAGCAGCAACGTGGACAGACTGGGAGCAGAGGGCATGAGAGAGATAAGCTGTACAAATTACATCAAGCCACTGACTTATGCTTCAGCTTCTCCCAATGTAGACTCTATTTAGCTATTTAATTACCTTTTTCATTTAAAGCACTGAATAAGCATTAAATGCCTGCGAGTCTATTTCCCATGATACAATATCATAGTAGCACATTGTCATATTACCTTGTTTAAAAGTTCACATGCCACAACAGTTGATGTACTTGAAGGACTAAGATTTAACTTCTGTTTAGCAAAAGTCTAGCATGCTGCCACTCACAGACAGTGACTTCTGGTGCAAGGAAGTGCTGATTAATAGAGTTATGTGCTGATTTTCTTACCAGGCTCTTTGCAAGGACAACGTCTACAAAGGGCTAGAATTCTTTGCCAAAGGATACGGAAAAAACAACGAGCCTATCAGGGGATATGTCCTCACTTTTGTGATCGCCATGGCCTTCATTTTGATTGGTTTGTATAACGTTACACAGCTGCTATAGTGTCATGTTCTGAAATTATACAACTGATACTATAATACAATTAGTAGCTGTGGTTTGGAAAATTCCCAGTGGGGTAAGCTCTGACATAAGCATACTCCAAGTCCTAGTAGCAATTCCACTATTCCTAATGAAGGCAAAAAAGAAACTAGCAGGGACTCCAGTGACGTACCACCACCACAGCCTCACTTTCCAAGATGCAGAGTAGCTGCAATTCCTGTTCACTCTGCTGGAAGACAGCAGTGCTTAGAACTCTGTCAGATAAGGCAAAGTCACAATCTTTGAAAATTATTTTCCAGTTTATACTGCACATAGCTCTGAGGTAATTTTGATATAATTAGAAAGCCTATTCTGCCCAAGCCTTTCTCACAGTCAGCTCCAAAGCAAATCCCAGTTTACCAGCACTGGTGAAAGAAAACCCCAGCTACCACATTTAGGGGTGCAGGGATTATTATCAACTTTTCCAAGATTTGAAATTCAAACTGTCTTACACTAAGTAAATAGGATGTCTAGTAGAGAATTCAGATTCCGACTAAGTGGTAACCACAAGTATTTTTTTTAAATGCATCCATCCTGTCAATTATGTATTTAAAATTCTGAACTTTACATCAGATCCACAGCATTAAGAGACAGTATGCTGAATCACAGTATCAAGTATAACACTGCACAGCACATAATGCTATTAAAATCAGGATTAACAGACATAATTCATATGAGTGAAGGTAGTTCAAGGTGGCCTTAAATTAGTAAGACAGGAAAATACCCAAACTCTCCCTGGATGATAAATGCAGACAATGTTCAGATTTAATGCATCACTAGGAAACAGCTAGCCAACAATTCAGGAAACTGGTGCCTCTGTCTGACTTGTGTATGTGTCTTGCAGCTGAACTGAATACCATTGCTCCCATCATCTCCAATTTCTTCCTGGCTTCATATGCTTTGATTAATTTCTCCTGCTTTCATGCCTCATATGCAAAATCTCCAGGTGAGTCTGCACTCAGCAGTGATTTAAATATGGGCTTTATAGTCTGATCCCTGGAAGACTTAGATGGTATATCAGAGAAAATTGCATTATGTGTAAAGTATCTTAAGTTATATGATCTGATGTCTTATTGAATATGATGGCATTTTATTTATCTCCAAAAGATACAAATAATGGCTCTAAATCCTTACAATGCCTACAGTTGTATAGGATGAGAAAAGCTTTGGTGCATCCCACTGGAAGAAAAAAAATTCTCCTCAGGGTGGTATTTTTTCCCCTCACATGTGGGGGGAAAACATGTGGGTAAAAAGCTTATGCCAACTCTGGCCAATGAAGCAAGAAAGGTACAGTGGGGAGTCTTCACTCTCTTCTCCAAACCTACAGCAAAATGCACAGGGAGATTCCTAAGCATAGTAACAGTGCTACAAGAGATGCTGCCTGGAGGGGAACAAGCAGAGCAAGAGCAGGTCCATCAAACAGCACCAGCACAGCTCTGCAGTGCCTAGGAGCAGAATTGTAAAGCACAATTATGAAGCACAATGAGGTCCTGTTCAGGGGTAACTTGGGATCCTCCCTCTACATTTGCAGCAAAGGAACATTCTGGCTGTCAGATTCATGCATTGCCACAGCAGAATGATTCTCACCATCTCATGAATGAAGGGGTGACAACTTCAGGAATAAAGTCAATCAGCTGAACAACACTGGTTTGGCACAGGAAAGACAATTTCCTGCTTTATGAATTAATTATTCAACTCAAGGAGCAAGAAATACATTTTTGATTTCCAGTGTGAAGAAACTGCAGTAGTGACATAAATGCATCAACTTCCTTCCTATAGATCTGCACAGTGCCATTGGTTTAGAGGGCAGAAAAGATGAGCACTTCTGCTAATTACCTGCACAGCTGAACAAATGCAGATCTGCTCCATGCAGCCTTGGCACTGAGTGACAATTACCTCTACAGATTCCATCTGCCTACATCTGACTCTACTCTGCCACTACTTAACATTTCAGACAGAACTGTAGCCATTTTTCTTTTCTCATTTCCTCCAGTTAATTTCTGCCAATTCACAATGATAGATTATAATAATTGCAAGGCTGCGGGACAGAAAATTTCTTCCCAGCAGGTCCTTCCCATTCCCTCATTATAAAGATGATCCAAGATAGGGTTGCTCAGCCTCTTGTATCTTCTGTGTTTTTTCCCTCTCCAAAGTCTGCTCTGTAGAACACCTGGCAGAGACCTGCAAACCATGAAGGCTCAGTGCTTGCCTCATCATTTTAATTGGTAGCACGGGATGGAATCAGTACTGCAGCTGAAAAGCAGCAGGAATAATATCGTTTTAAAGTCAATTGCAGATTACTTTATTTTTCTGCCACAAGGCCAGGCAATTTCCAAGTTTAAGACAGGTGCACTTACAGTATTGGGATAAACACTCCTCTCAGCAAGTGTCCAGCTACCAATAATAAGTTCTGTGTATATGCATCAGAAGTACACAATCATCAATTACCTGGAGTTACAGGTAATCACCTTCTGATGTTCTGAAATATCCTGAACCAATAAACTTGAATTTCATAAAAATACATATAAACAGAATAGCTACTTAAAGCCAGGCTGAACAAAGCAGTAGGAATGATAGAAGTAGAATACCTGTAAGACCAGTATTCTATAAATTTAAACCTACATCAGCCAACACCTCAAAGTATCTGTACATACAGTGCCTAAGAATTTACAGATGTCTCTCCCAACCCTTCTGACAAACTGAACAAACTGCACATGGGATTTTATCAAAAAAAATAATGGATCACCATTTCATCAATATATTTTATGCTCTTCCAATTTCCTCAATTCTCTTTAAACAGGTTGGAGACCTGCATTCAGATATTATAACATGTGGGTGTCACTTTTTGGAGCCCTGCTGTGCTGTGGAGTGATGTTTGTCATCAACTGGTGGGCAGCTCTCATCACTTATGCTATTGAGCTCTTCCTATATATTTATGTAACATATAAGAAGCCAGGTAAGGCCAAACCCCACTATTATTACATGTACATATTGTGCTGCTAGACTGGATTTTAAAGGAATTAATTCTGCTGACTGAACTAGAAATTATTTTTCTGTGCCATCTTTATTTGTAGGGAAGTCTGAAGCATCCCGTTAAACTCCACTTTATATAATACAGATTAAGTTGTTAGTCTGGTGACTGCCTGTTTAACAAGCAGCTCAAGTGTGGTTCAGGGTTTTCTGTAAACATTCCAGCAGACTGGTTTATTCCCACCACATCTTTATGACATTTGGGCTTCTACTTGAGTAGCACTCCTAATTTTTTTCCACCCACTCACAAAACCTTACCTGAATTTTGCAGTGCTCTTAAGCTGACTCATGCAGGGTCCTCACTCAAAATGTAAACCTGCTGCCCATTATACAACAAAAATGCAAGTTGAATTACTTATGAACTGATCATCCTCCAGCACCTCCCTACAGTTCCCCCGTAAATCAAGACAGATGGGCCCACTTTACTGCTGGAAAAAACCACTTAGTAGCTCAGCAAATCATAGGAGCTGTCCTCAAAAACCTGTGTGCTGTAAAAGCCAGACAGTCTGGCTATTCATATCCAGGACAAAACTAACCCAGGTCCAGATTTAGGTGCTAACCACCTGAATTACTTCTGCAGCAGAAAACATAAAACAAAACCAACAAAAAAAAAAAAAAAAAAAAAGGCATGGTTCCCAGCAACAGATGTTATCTTGGGACAGCAACACCTCGTCTGAGACTATGTTATTGTTTCTATTGCTGTTGTCTGTCCTCCCTATCTGTGCTCTCTCACACCCACTGGGATGGTCTGTGCTTCTGTCCCTGTAAATGTACCATAAGCTGCAGGAAAGCACACCCATCTCCAGACAGTTGTCAAAAACATTTCAGGATTTCTGCCCTTCCCTTAAACATTGCCAGTGTCCCTGATGCAAAATAGCACCTTAAAGCTTAGTTAAATTCACTGAAGCCGCTGTACAAAAGCCCTCTGTCTCCTGCTAAGAGAGTGACTTTTGTTCAGCAGTAATTTACCAGCAACTGGAGTGTTCAGAAAAAACTAATACTCCTGAGAAAAGGTGACTTAACACAGACCTCCACTTAGTTGCACTTAATATTGGCTTTGTATCTTGGCATAACAGGACTTGATCTGCATTCATGTAGATCTCAAAGTGTAGAAATACATTTCTTATATGTCTGCACTGACCAAACAGCTGTACAAATAAGAAAAGATGTATATGCCAAAATGGGGTTTGGAGACCAATTTTGGCCTATACAACAGAACAGAGCAAACAGGCACTAGCAGTGCTCCTTCCTACTAGTTTCATTTGCACCTCCTGAAATTCCACACCACATACATGACTCAGGGCTGTCCATTTTCTAAATGGGAGAAGGACACAAAGTTAATGTATTAAATAATAGTTTTTAAGCAGGGGAAGAACATTCCCTACAATATTTAAATAAAGAATAAAACTATTTGCTTGCATGGGGTTTTCTGCATCACACAAGCAAAACCAATTCCTTCTATTATGAAGCACAAAGATCAACAGATCTATATCTATAAAGCACAAGAGAATATACTCTGCTCCTCATAGAGAGCACCATTGCTCATTTTTGCAACAGAATGTAGGGAGAAGCCTGTGGTTTAATATGCATTATTTATCTTTATTATATGCAGAGGTAAACTGGGGCTCCTCTACGCAGGCTCTGTACTTTGTAAATGCCTTAGACAGCGCTCTGGCATTAACGACAGTGGAAGACCACGTTAAAAACTTCAGGTAAGATTTCTAGTGAACAGTAGAATGGCTTGTCCTGAATCTGTACATCAGCCAATTATATACAACCTCTTTTTTCCCCATCAGACCCCAGTGCCTAGCATTAACAGGAGCTCCTATGGTCAGGCCTGCTCTGCTGGACATCACCCACGCCTTCACGAAGAACAACGGGCTGTGTATCTGCTGTGAAGTGTACACGGTAAGGGAGCTCACCCCAATCTGCACACCCAGCACCAGTGGGGGTGCAGGTCTCCATTACACATTCCACTCTCACCCCGCACACGGTGTTCCCACTGGTGCTGACTGCCAGCTGTGCACACCACAAGAGATTTGCACTGAGAATGAATTTCGTCATAATTCTTGACATGAAAGCTATTGACTGATACAAAGCCTGCTGGTAAATGCCTCACTGAGATGCATTTTAAAGTTCATAGTAGGTGAACAAAAAAATGTTTTGGAGGAAAAAAAAATATTACAAGGAAAGATTTTAGGCTTAGAAACAGAAAACTCCCAAACCACACAAAACAAAATCTGAAGTTTGAGTTAGGGTTTGGCAAGTAATTCAGCTCTCTTTGCAGTGGTTCCTCCAAAACTGTTACAATGCTAATTTTGAGGATAAACATGCTCTTCTGAGATTTAAAGAGAGGAGCAAAGCGAATTTCTAGATATAAATACACAGCAAATGATGTATCTTAGAGGATGAAAATCTAGTCTCTCATTAGGACAGAAGAAAAATAGATAGGTTTGTAATGTAGGGAGAAAATGTATTTTACATATTACAGTCCCCTTTTAATTTTGAGAGGGGAAAAAAACCCAAAACAGCTCATGGCACTAAATGGGGCTGCAGAATCTAGAAAATAGTCAGTCCAGCCAATATAATGTATTTCTCTACAGCAGTAAAGGAATAATTCATTTGACACTACCACATTGCAGAAACAGAGTACGGAAGATGCACATGTGATTCTTCCAAATCAAATGAATCTATAAAAAAGGAACGGTCCTAATTCTTCCCTGCTATAATTATTGTTAGATTTCCCACTGCATTCAGTAAGCATAGAACCAATCACAACAAGATCCTGAGACTATGCAGCTTCCTAAAGTTAAGTTTCAGCTAGTTTTCTGAATTCTTAAGCATGTTTCTCTAATATTAGTACTTTCTATGGAAAACTGAGATTTCATTCCTGTCTATACAAAAAAAACCCCAAACGCTCTTTTGTTAATATAAGCTTTGCAATTGTTATGGGGGGGCTTTCTAATTATTTCTTCAGCAACTTAAATGAAATTTAATTCCCTTGGTAATAAAAGCATAACAAAATGAACCTTTAAGAACTACAAAATTGTGGTAAAAAGCAGATGATAAAATTCACAATCACATTGAAGAGCAGCCTGTAATAAATATCACAACAAATACAGCAAGACTATTCAGCCATAAATGTAACACCAAGCACATTCTGCCAAAAAGCTGACATGCTGTTAGCAATGCATAAAGTTTTGAAACACCATGCCAGAGAGAACATCTTCCATTCTTTTCTTCCAAAAGGCAGCAAGAAACTTTCCAGGAACATGGTGATACATAGCTCAGAAATGGACAAAATAAAGATCTCAACAGAGCATAAAGATGATTCAAGTTTACTTGTCTCTTGGGTTATGGCTGCATGTTGGCTTGAACAGCCTGAGCTTCTAGTAAAAGGGACTATTTCTGCTTTTACTCGCTGCCTTCATGTAAAATACTTTTTCAAGGTTAGTCCTCAGTCTGCAAATTCTTGACTCCTTGTACAATTGCACAAACATTCTACAGGTGCAAAGGAGGAGCAGGGGAGGACACAGGCAGGCTGGCACCTGGGAGAGGGGTGGGTCTGGCCCCTTGGCCAGCAGAAATCTATTGTGCAAGCCAGTTGCAAAATCACGTTCAGGTGCTTTCCTTTGAGAGACAGGGAGGAAGGGCAAAGCTTGTTTTTTTGCCCTCCTTAGTCACAATGAAACTTCAAGCTTATTGTTCAAGTTATTATTCCCAGCTCTTCACACATCCAGCATCAAATCCTTCTTAAGTTAATCGATGTTTTGCAACTTGGATATGCACATGGATTTTTTTCCCATTAAATTACCAGATGACCACTGAAAGAAAACTGGCAACAAAGTAATTTGCATCTTTAATTGCATTACATCAACTCTTTTCTCTTATGTCAGTAGACAGGAACTTAACCATGTATACTTAGATCTGCTGAGACTCTTCTACAGAGTCAAGCCAGGTAGGGACTTTATTCACTCTTGAGATGCTTTATCATACCTTAGATGTTTTTTTTAAGATGTTACAATCCACACAGTACTCGTTCCTTCTGTCAGAATCACTGCATTTAAGTAGCATTAACAGCCTCAGCCCTCTCAAACAGAATGTGAATAACATTTGCAGCACAGATATTTTCAAAGGCGTGAATCTCTGTGGACCCTTTTTGGAAAGGTATTTTTCTGACTCTCTCCATTTGCTCCACAGCAGACTAGGTAGCTCCTTCAAAATCACTGTGTGATGTACAATACAAAGCCTTTATAATAATATTTTACTGTATCATGCAGGGACCACGCAAGCTGTGTGTTAAGGAGATGAACAGTGGCATGGAAAAAAAGCAGGCCTGGCTCACAAAGAACAAAAGAAAAGCCTTTTATGCAGCAGTGGCAGCTGACAGCTTCAGAGATGGAGTCAAAAGTCTACTTCAAGTAAGCTTTTTGTTTACAGAACCCACAGGAGAGTGTACATCAAAGCATCCTTTTATGTGAGACATCACTATTAGTTTGTGAAGAAGCTCTACATATATATGGGTAATGTTATAGACAGAAGGGGCATTCTAGGAGTCCATGTAAATTATATTACAGATTATTTCATAAAGATCTAGTTCTGGGCTATGGAACTATGAGACAAGGCAGACTGATTCTCTCCTAAATGAACAAGACACTATTATGAAAAAAAAGAGAAGCATCTGCAGGGCAACATATGAATGTCGATGCAGCTGACACTTGATACACTTCAAATCAATTCTACCGTTTGGTATTATACAGCATATTAAATATCTGAGAATGCTTTGGCAATAAATGAAAACTGAAAATGTGCAATATACATTTTCTGCAAATAGCAAGAATATCATTTAAATAAAAGTCTGCAATATTTTTCTATTACTCTAAGAATGCAGGAGGTAATTTCCAACAGTCCATTTAAAATGGCCATAATGAAGGCACAGACACACTGTTTTTATTTTTCCATCTCCTTTCCTCTCTCACATATATGAATATTTAAACATATAGGTACTGAGGCAAAACGTAGAGAAAATTCATATCCTTTGCACAAAATACACTGCTGAAAAGACACCAGTGTCAACTGAGACAGTAGGGAGCCAACTAAAATACTCCGGGTAAGTCACCCACTGGTGTCCTACCAGGGCTCTTTGTACACTTGCTGAATGGACAGTGCAATTGAGCATGATGAAATGCTATTAATAAAGATCCCTTTGTTCTGTAAAAGCCTCACAAAGACACTTCATCTTATACATTGTCTCAGTAGGAGATCTTTCTGATGTTTTTGAGAACTGCTACAGTCTGATGATCTCTTCCTTTCCATTACTACTTAAGCACTATTGACAAAGTCAACTACTGGACCCCAAATAATTCTCTTCCAGCAAACAGAAGGATAACCATATCATCATTATTGCAACCTAAGGACATCAGCAACAACTGCTGATTTCAACACAAACAGTGCTACTCAAAAAACCCACCAAGGTTGCAAGAGTTTTTACCTATTTTCTGTTTGCTAGTAGTAAAAAGTGGGCAAGTGTAACAACTTTACAAGCTGGTGTTTTGTGCGCCTCCACCTAAAGGTTCCCAATACACTGAATATTTAAATTTCTATAAACACTAGGTTAGGTGAATCTAGATCTGACTTCCCTTACTTGTTGAGATTTTAGCATCCAGAACCAGTTTTGAAGGCAAACTAGTATCTCGACAAAGCATTTCTTTTCCCTGTTTATAAACCATAATTTTATCTACAAAGTATGCTCAGTTGATTTTGGATAATTTTTTGAAAAGAACACAGCAAATGAAACAGCAACAGTTTCCAAATTGAAGGCAGAAAAATAGTCTTAGGAGCCTATGCCTTCTCCGTGTATCTGAGATGTTTTAAGAGACTACAGACCCATTTCATCTACTGAGTATTCCAAAGCTGATAAAAGCTTTATGACATTATATTAGAATGAACATACAAACAGTTCTTGAACTCCCTCTTGATTCCAAGTTATTGAACCATTTTAATGAGAGCATGTCAGAAGAAATGCAAATGAATGCTAATTTAGCAAAACTACATTTCTGTCATCTAAAATAATTTATAGTTGGAATGATTTAAAGCTAATCTTTCTGCTTTCTGCATGGGTATGAGCATGAAAGGCATTTATGAAATGCAATCTAGTTGTGTCTCCAGAACATTACTTCAGTTATCTTTTGCCATTACTTTTCATTTACAGTTAAAGCACGTATGTGTACCTCTCTCAAGCAGTGTTTTAATATTGGCAGGCCTCGGGCTTGGGTAGAATGAAGCCAAACACCCTGGTGATCGGATTTAAGAAGGACTGGAGAAGTGCACCTGCCACTCAAGTTGAGAACTATGTGGGCATTATACAGTAAGCCAGCTCAGTACCTCCTTTTTCACTCCTCTTAGACTAGATTAATGTAGCATTTGCATAGAGAATCTGACGAGTAGAAACAATGCAAGGACATAGGTACAAACCTGGGCTCACACATCCTAGCTCTGTGGCTGAAGTTATTGCCCATCAAAAAAGGCTCATGGGCTTCCCATACCTTGCAGGATCTGTTTAGCAAACACCTGGCACCATCAGAGCTGATGTGGCTTGACAATGCTAAAGAAGCTGCACTGCTGTCAGCAGTGCTTTTGCATTTTCCCATTTTTAGTGGGCAGGAGCTCAGAGAAAAACAACTCTAATGTACATACTAAGGGAATAAGAGAACATCATGGAATTCTTCTTTTAAGCCTATGAGGCAGACGAAGAGCTTTGCTTCAAATCTCATGTGTGCCTAAGGTTCAGCAGCTCTGTGGGTTGGGATTTAGCTAGGAAAGTCATTTTAGAACAGGCTTCTCATAGATGCTTGCTCAAAATTCACTTGTAAAGCTGAAGCAAGTGACAGAGCAACAAAACCCACCTCAGCTTTGTTATTTCCTCAGAGAAGGGAGGAAAAAAAAATACCCTATAGCAACCTAGTTCCTAAAAAAGTGCTGTCTGAAAGACCCATTTCAGGAATAGCTGATCTGTTCCCATGTCCAATCAAACCTTTTTTTAAATGAGGGAAGGTAAGTACTACAAATGTATGTGGGACAATTCCTTCTGCAATTTTACCTAGTCTGTCCTCTCTGTGAACACTTTAACTGATGTTTTCAAAATAGCTTTCCTCATCAACATGCACAATGTAAAATCATGTTTACTCTTCTTTTTCTTTCTTTCCAGTGATGCCTTTGATTTTGAGCTCGGCGTAATTATTATCAGAATTAGCCAAGGATTTGATATATCTCAGGTTCTTCAGGTTCAAGGTATGTAGTGACTCAACAGCTGAATATCTCTGCTGGTTAGATGCACAGCATAAGGAGGACTCTGACACTCATAAGGGTCACCATCTGCTTTCTAGAATAGTTCCTACACTCAGAACTTCCACAGTTTGTCCTTGCTTGTGCAGTTTAAATCCTGCCTGAAATCCTTGCTGATCACTGGCAGTGACAGGAGTCCAAGCCCGACACCTTACGGGGCCTTGCACACCAGAGAACTCAACTCCCAAAGCAGTTCCAGCACAGGCACAGACTAAAGCAATAAAATCATATTGTGCCACAGCCACCAGTTACCCTGCTGCATGTTTTCTTCCTGGTCTTGGCACACCTTCCTCCATCTGCCTACCTGATATCTCCGGGACAGACAGGAAATGGGAAGCTGCACTTTTGGTACCATCTCCCACAGAGTTCCCACCCATACAAAAATCTGAAATCCACAGGAAACGCCAGTTCTCTCCCCCGCTTTTTGTTCATTCTTCCTTAGCTTAGCAGTGCATTCCTCAGGGGGAGAGGGCAACCCTTCCTCCATACCACCACCATTTCGGGAGACACGCCTTTGGGTGGCAAAGGCGGAACGACTCCCCGGCTTTCCTGCCTCCCCAGCTTTCCAGCAGGACAGCTCTCCCCGGCTTTCCTGCCTCCCCAGCTTTCCAGCAGGACAGCTCTCCCCAGCTTTCCAGCAGGACAGCTCTCCCCGGCTTTCCTGCCTCCCCAGCTTTCCAGCAGGACAGCTCTCCCCGGCTTTCCTGCCTCCCCAGCTTTCCAGCAGGACAGCTCTCCCGCCGGCCCGGTTTGCCCCGGAGCAGCCGGGCCCGCGGCTCTCTGCTGCCGCCTGCTGCCCGCCCGCCGCCATGGCGGGATCAGGTGGAGCGGCGAACGCCCCGAAGGGAATCGCCCCGAAGGGAATCGCCCCGAAGGGAATCGCCCCGAAGGGAATCGCCCCGAAGGGAATCGCCCCGAAGGGAATCGCCCCGAAGGGAATCGCCCCGCAGGACGGAAAGGCGCCAGAGACTTCTTTAGGAACGAGGGTAGATGAACATTCAACTCTGCACCGGCAGCTTGATGTGCTTGGAGACCCCACGGGGCAAAACTACGGGGACTCAGAAAAGATTCCAAAATAATCAACCTTTTCTTCACCCCCTGGTGATTTCTGAGAGGTATCTGCCTGTCTCTGCTTGATGCGAGTCAGAAACTGAGTGCTCAAAATATACAGTCATTGGAACACCTGTAAAAATACAGTGAAAAACAACTCTGCGATCTTACAAATGAGCAAATGTTCTCCAAGTGTTATGACACAAGGAGTCAGAAAGAATTAAGGGAGGGAACCTCAAATACAAAGAAATGTTTTGAAGCAGATACAGAGTCATTGTAGTGGAAAACAATTATCATTGTGTTCTCTTACACTTGGTATAGCATTCTGTTCAACAGAAAAACTGAAATTTTAGTTTTGAGTAACCATTAAGCTTGTAGCTATCACCATGTCTATTAATCACAAGTATATGACTGTCATTGGTTAAAAAGTAAAAGAAAGTATAATTTTCTGTTGGCAACAGAGTGCTAACAGAGCTAATAGTACCTAGCTAGCGAGGGTTTATTCTACTTTTTTACCACAATGTCTTAAATGAACTTACCTGATATTTAGTTAATGTATTACTCAAACAGAAGATCTCCTTATGAAAAAAACTTTTCTGCAGGCAAATGCCTGGATCATCTTAATTACTGCCTCACCATAATATATTCCATAATAACACATGGTACCCTTTTTCTCAAAAAAGCCTAATATTGCTAAGATTAAATTTTTCTTGTGTACTACTAAGTTTACAGAATTGATTAGCTAAATCTTACATCTTTGCAACTAATGCTTTAAAAAAACCATGAAAAATACTTCTGCATTGAGAATGTTTGTATATTCAGAATCCTTATATATTTCTGAGAATCTCAAAGTACAAACCATGAGACTTTGTTCTAAGAAAAGAGACCCACAGACTAGAACTAAATACCTCTGCTTCCTCAGTATAGGAAAACAGCTTTCCTAATGTCTTTTCAAATTCTTGGCTAAAGAAACCAACTAAGCATCCACAAACATAACTCAATAAATAATATCTCATGCAACTATAAAATGTCATAACAATGAATTTGATTTAGAAGAGGCAACCTGAGAGCACCTGGCACACCACAGTGCTGTAGGCACAGGCACTCCAAGCTAGGGTTTCCAGAGGTGAACTCAGCTTCCTTCTCCCTACTGGTTCACAAAGAAAAAGCATTTTAAAAGAAATTTTTATACCAGGAGCTTTACATTGACTACAAAGTACCACAACACAAATTGCATCATCACCATTAGCTCAGTAATGGATTTAATTTAAAAGACAGAAGTGCATTACCAGTTCTCTTACTTTTTCTAATATACAGAGGAATTAGAGAAGCTGGAGCAGGAGAGATTGGCACTTGAAGCCACCATTAAAGAAAATGATTTTGAAGAAGGAAAAAGGGGCATCTGTGGATTCTTCAAAAAAGCCAGCACACTGAATATCTCAAAACACGAAACAAAGAAGGGTAAGTTCCAAAATGACAACTTATCTCCAACTCTTCAATGCATCACACTTTTATCAATATGCAAACTGGAATTTGCTCCAATCCAAAAACTCCTGAGCCACACAGGAGCCCCTGGAGCAGAATCTCCCTTGTGCAAACCGTGGTGGCCACAGCCCTGTAACGCAGCACAGTGACAGCCTCTGCTCACAGGACATGCTGTCTACAGCACAACCACTGCCCCTCATTTGCTGATAAACTTCTCAGCTCAGCTTATGTTCACTTCTACCTGACAAGAACAGAACATGGTTATTAAAGTTTGAGGAATTCAGATCAAGTTTGTTCAGGGGTTTTGGAGTTGTTTTTGTCTTTTTAACAGTGCTTTAAGCCTTTAAACAGAGGCCTTTTTTCCTCCTCTCTAAAGAAAATAGGAACATATGCACAATATGCAGGGAACAAGCATTCTTACTTTACTTAACAAACACACACACTCAGTACACAGCTGAAAACCAGGTAAAAATAGCACAACTGCTCTACAGTCTAAGTGTGATTTCATAAAAATGCACAAGTGAAGGTGGTAAAAGTACTGAAAGAACATATACGGCATATTGTCAACTGACACATTAATGTGTAGGTGATGAAGTCAATATTGCATTTCAGATATAGTGAAATGATACAGACCCAATTTAAGGTCTCATTTCACAATTGCTAGGCTGTAATGATAATGACCCACCTGAAGCCATGCTTGTACACAGACATGTATTTTGAGAGTTTTTACCTGCAGAGACAATTACATCTGGCTGTGCATGCAACTCCCTCAGGTGCCAGGAAAATCTACAGACTGGGAACATAAAATGCCATTGTTCTTCAGCTGGCAGGCTTCAGTTGATTTTGTTTCAGTAGAACATGTTTTTATGAAAAGTCCACCAAGACTGTGTACCCGTTTCAACTTCCCCTTTTGATTTAGTTGAGAAATGCATGAAGTAAATACATATTACACATTTTGGCTCTCTGTATTAGATAGATGATGTTAATAAATAGCCCCATCTCTCTGTTTTGTTTTTACATTCATACTCCCTAGAGTTGTTCCATCTCCCAACAGAGATGCTAGAACTCTAGAGGAAAGCCAGTAACTGCTTTGAAACTATCCTGTACACACTCCAGAAACACAGGAAAACCAAACAAAGCATTTTCAGAACCTAGCAGATCAGAGTCAAACCTCTAAAGAAGCCTGTTTGTTCCACTTAGAATACTGCTCTGACACCATCTCTTTGAAATCGTTGAAAGAGAAGCAGTAATAAAGCCAGAGGCCTCAAAAGGTGGAATGAGAGAAGGTATTGTTAGTACAGAGTCAAGACTGTGTCTTCTACAGCCAGCCAAGCAAACAGCAAGAACCAAAATTTATTTCCAATTAACAGTGACCATATCAGCATAGAGAAACAGCCACGTGTGCTTGTGTTTTCTAACTTACAGCTTCACCTATGCTACCCCTGCACCCCATCAGCTCATTTCATCCACTCTGACTGTACCTTTCAGGGAGCTCTGTATTTTACAAGACAGCTGAGCTTGTAAATGATGTAAAATGACACATTTACTTCTAAAATCTATCAGGTATTTCCCAGTTGCTTTTCAAGGCCCCAGTGAATTTTACATTAACTAAAAAGAGACAGAACAAATAATCAGGTAACCTTTTTCAAAATGTTATAGTCTGACAATATGTTACACAAGCTTTGGTTCGTGTGTATGAGAAAATTAGAAGTCCAAAGCATCTATTCTGTACCTTCTTTTTCAGATTTAAAGGGTAGAAATTATGTCAGATACAGTTCATTTTCCTGAAGCTTTCCTTCCATTTGTCTCCCTAAAGCTACTTATTGCCTCACTTATCAGACATCCTTCCACATTTTTTTCTTTCTCATTACAGAAAGCACCATTAACACCATGCAGTCAATGCATGTGGGTGAATTCAATCAGAGGCTGCTAGAGGCCAGCACTCAATTTAAAAAGAAGCAAGGAAAAGGTACAATTGACATTTGGTGGCTGTTCGATGATGGAGGTAAGGAATTTGAGTAAGAATCACAGGGAGAGAGAGCTTTCTGTTACCAAATACAAAAACAGACTTGGGAAGTTGCATAAAACTGTTTTTTATTAAGCTCACATAATCAACTTTATGTCAGGCTTCAATGTTTTAAAATTAACTTACATCCAATGCTGCTGAAGTCAAAGATGGTATTTTTACCATACAATGCACTAATTTGATATTCTTCCAATTTTCTCTGTTCTTCCAGGTCTAACAATCCTAATTCCTTACATTCTAACTATCAGGAAGAAGTGGAAGAATTGTAAATTAAGGATCTTCACTGGAGGAAAAGTCAATAGGATTGAAGAAGAAAAACTAGTGTAAATATAACTTTATTTGTCTCACTTGTTTAAAGAATTAGACTTGATGCTGAATATGCATATACAGCAGAAAGGTGGGAAATTTTCAGCACAACTGGTTTGTTGTCCTGTGGGCAGCATGAAAAAAACTGTACTTGATTGAAAGGTGTTAAGCTTATGGCATAGCCCTTAAGCTTCTGCAAATGGTGATTACCAAAGGAAACTCGCATCCAGCACTTTTTCACATTAATAGTTCATATTCCCTTCTCTGAGAAGAGCAGTCTGCACTCTGTAATGAGAATATAATTACTTTTATGGGATTTACATTGCCCAGGTAACAGGAAGTGAAATTGCACATGAAGCTCTCACATGCAAATGGCATAGACAGATAACTCACATAAATGTGATTAACTGTGGTAAAATATAAAGAAG
Organism: Vidua chalybeata; assembly: GCF_026979565.1. Lineage (NCBI taxonomy): Eukaryota > Metazoa > Chordata > Aves > Passeriformes > Viduidae > Vidua > Vidua chalybeata. The sequence continues at coordinate 10,070,134 of NC_071542.1, forward strand.
TTAAAGAGCAAGTTAATCAACTCTAAGGCCAAGTTGATTTTACTCAGTGTTTTAAAGAAAGTCTAGATTTCATAATCATCATTTGCCTTTGAGCAAATGAAAGGTACTAATACAAATTTATTTTTATCACCACTGGATGTAGGACCTTTCCTTCCTAAGCACTTTACCACATTACAGGCACAGCCATTTCAGCACCAGTGGAAGCAGCTCAATTTGGGATAAAAGTCAGTGACTGCTTAACAAAGAGCAGAAGCACCATGCAGAGAGTTAAAAACATCTCCAGCCAAAACTCCAGAAGCCAGCAAGTGAGAGAGGTGCAAAGACAGGAGTTAGAATCACCAGCTTCACTAGCACTACAACACAGTGCCTTGGAAAGGCAGCTGCCACAGGATGCTCCCTTAAAGAAAAGGGAACACATAGAGCAAACTTCACTGTGGCTCCATCCATTTTAAACAGTACCCCAAAGTTAATGTACCTCTGCAGAACAGATTCACAAGTGTTTGTACAAACTACCCTTATAATTAGGTAAAAAAGCCCTAGAGCTGCTCAAGGACCTGCTGGGAAGTGTTCTCTGCCCCCTGTCCAGAGTCTGCCCAGTCTTGGCTGCTCAGGACTGCAAACAGGCTCCTGAACCTGAACCCTCTAGCCACCTGATTTTGCTGGAAGTAGGAAGCTTTGACACCAACTGGGATTTGTCAGAACATGACAGTTTCCACAGAGGCAGTTCTGACACCTGCATACACTGCTTGTCCCACACAGGCCTGAGTAAACAGCATGGCCAGGACAGCTGACAAAGACCCAGCTTGTCCCCAAGAAAACAGTATGTGTCTGTATTGCTACCTAAACACCAGCCTTCCTCAAAACAGGGCCTATCTGCCACATGCAAAAGCCTTCAAAGAGACAAATCTGGGCTGGGTGGTTCCTCCATTCCCTGGGTAGATCCAATACAAAATCATCCAAGTACAATTTCAGACATGTATTTTGAATTCAGAAGTCAAATTTAACTGGATTTTCACTAGCATGTAAATTCCCCAAATATTAAAACCTTTTCATAGAAGTTGAGATTTTGCTCTTTATCGTGTTCAAAACAGGGATTGTCACCAGGGACATCCAGATTTATACAAGCTGTATGTTATTTTTATATAAATACATTAAAAAGAAAGAGTAAACTCTCAGGTCATAAACAAATATGTATTTCTACTGTGGTTTGCTCCTAGGAACTCTCTGACCTTTTCAAAAATCCAAAGCTTACATGCCAAAATAGGAACAAAGAAGGAAGTGGGAGAAGGAGGTGTGGATAAGAACCACAAGATCCCAACCATGGTTTAAACAAGGGCAAAACTGACCTAATTAAACCTCTCTATCCTCAGCACAAACACACAAAAAACCTATAAACTATCCCTTCTGCCAAGTGGGGCAGAAAAGCAAACTATTTTTTTATGAACATGTGTAAAGACAACATTTGAGTGGATCAGTATAAACTCATAAATGAAAAAGATTATGATTCTTTAAGTATTGGACCTTCTGGACCAAATTTTCACCAACACATGCACTACCAGTATTATAAAACTCCATCCACAGCATTCTGACAGTAACAGAGTAACAGAAGCCTTCTGTAAATATTGGAGAATTCTGACCTACTGTATATTGTATATTGTATATTCCTTTATAACTCAAGCCTTTGGGAATACTTAAACTACCATTGTTTTTCCAAAATGTAAACATCCTGCCCTCCATCTGCTATTAATTTCTTTTTATTTTGTGATTTTCATCAATCATCAGTTAAATGAATTATGCTACAACAATCACATTAATCCAGTTCTGTAATTGGAAATTGAAACACTAAAGCATTTAAAGCAATTTGTCATGTAGATATAAAATGCAGTTGTCTAACTCATTTACAAGTGTTCTTTGATATAAGGCACTCCTAAGTACAGTGATAAAACATTCTCTTTTGTTTTCAGGATGGCTTCACTCCTAAGCAAATTCAGAATAAAATTTGCTGATATTAATATCATTTGTGATATCAATATAAAGCCCAACAAAGAGAGGTAAGAAGCATTATTAAAATCCACTATTTAGCAGCCAACCTTTATCTAGAGCTTATTTCTTTCATGTTGAAAATTAAAAGGAAAAAAAAAAACAACAAAGCACAACACAGAAAATAACACTGACACTTCATTGTAATAATTTTCTAAGTACCAAGAGCAGGAAAAAGAAAAGAACCTTTTAACAATCACAGATTAAAGGGTCAAAACCATATGTAGTCTTTATGTTGTAAAGACACCATACTTATGAGCCACTAAATTTAACAGACATTTTATGACGACTTCTCATATTTATTTAGACTGCAATAGACTCCAGTCAGTCACAATTCTCTTGTAAATTTGCCATGACTGTCAACTCAGCCTTCTGGGTTTTACAATAAATTCATAACAGTTTTCTGGTCAAACACAAGCATACTTCCTCTCTCCCATTAGGTCAATATTATAATGCTCCCCTATCACTCAGATCTAATGAGGGCTTAATAGTTTTAAAAATTAACTCATCTACATAATTAATGCTCTTAGGCAGAGGTTGGGAAGTTGGTAAAACAATGCTCAAAAAGCTCCACCTCCAACTGTGTTAGCTAAATTTAAAAAACAAACCAAAAAAGTCCTTGCTTTCTTAAACATATCTCCATAATCTGTTTGTTCTGCTTATGTAGAAAAAAGTATACAGCAGGCTGTACAGGGGATAACTGAATCCTAAATTCAATTCACAGTATTGCGATTAGTCTTAAAACTCTGAGTATGTGCCCACCTTACCATACTCTCTGCCATCCCATCCCTTACTCCAACCAATGTCTTTCCTCTGGGTTCAAGTGCAACCCCAGATTAGGCTCTTCATCATTCTGTTTCATTCTCTTCATCATGTCCTGTTTCTACACACGCACAGAACTTTGCAAAAACAATATAGGATTCAGCAGAGTTTCTATGGAGCACTGGAGATTTTGACTGAAGAAATGCAGCTAAAGAATATAAAGGTTTTCTAACTAGATAACCTAAAGTCCCCTTTTAGTGCCCTCTTGATCTCTCGGGTAAAATGTTTTAATCATATAAAGAACTGTGCAATACATATCTTGTTTTTCCTCCAGTACAATGCAGTGATTTTACATAAATAAAAGCTATCAAAAATAATTAATATCTGGCATTAACATAAAAAAACCACAGATATTTGCTGCATCAGCACTATCTGAACTGAACAACTGAGTTATATGCCAGACACTTCCTAGACAGACCACTGGATCTCTCTTCCAGCTGGCACCCCATCTATTTCATTAATAATAAGAGGATTATCACTATTTTATATACTGAAACAGACAGTAAGGATGTTGACAAACTCTGACAACTTAGCAACAGCAACACTAAATGCTGCATATCACAGCCTTTAACCCATCTTTTGGCTTCCTGGCCATACAGCCAAGGCCAGCCTGTGCCCAGTCTGCCACTTCACAACGAGGCCTGTCAGCACCAAGTGCTCAGGGAAATACACTCACATCCATACAAAAGAAACTCCCTGAGGTCTCTGTGGCATAGTAGAAATTTTCAACAATGGGCAAGCAAGGAAGTACTAAAGGACAATAAGGTTCTCCAGATGAAAACATTCAAAATTTCAAGAAACAACTTGAAATTTAGAGAAAATCTGAACACAATTCTGAGTCCACATACAGCAAAAAAACCTACAATGTTTCCTTCTGCCCCTTGTCACAGGAATTTGTATCACCTGTTTATCCATTGCATTAAAACCATCAGTAAACAGTAAAACCATTTCAGTGAGGTGATTGGTCCAGCTAGTGCTGAAACAATAATAAAATGTTCTGTATTCACGAGGAGACCCATATTCATTGTTAATATTAGTAACCAATATACTGCAGTTTGCAGTTACTGTAAAACTCATTTCAGTATTTTTGCCAGAACCAGAACAACACAGAAAATTCTCTGCTAAATGCAGTGTTTAATTATCCTCAAATAACCTTTTAATTCTTCTCAAATAACCCAAACACACAGAAGTGGCACAGATATAACTTGGGGCACAATGTAGCAAAGAATAGTTAAAGATTTTGCATGTTTTTCAGCTATAATTATTATCAGTGAGGCCCGTCATACACAGTGACTGTGAAATAAGTTAGTGAGTTCATACCCTGCAGCAAGGCCTCCTTTGTAATTCCTGTTTCAGCTGGAAATTCTTTGAAGAGATGATTGAACCATATCGCCTCCACGAAAGCTGCAAAGATATAACAACTGCTGAGAAATTAAAGCGAGAGGCTCCATGGAAAATTACAGATGCAGAGCTGGAAGCATTCAAGGAGAAGGTAAAGCCTTGCCTACCTCTTTACATATGCACCTTTTCTTACCCTCCAGCTGTTTGAAGCGATTAGTAAGAAAAAGTGAAATACCAGATATGGCATTAGAAACATGATATGTACAAACCTGTATTTGGTATTTACAGATTGGATTTATATTGTAAACACTGCAGAGGTGTGTTATGATTGCATTATTGAGCTCTCTCAGACCTTGGCATGTCTACACAATATTTTTTAGGCTGATGAGAAGCTCTGCCCACATCAAAGCAGCCAGATGAAAACCACCTCTGAACCAGAAGCCACAGTTATTGCACTGAGCCTGAGCTAATTGGGTCTGCTGAGGTTTATTAAATGGCTGCACTGTTTTGGAGCTTGAATCTCTTAAAGGGTGCAGTTCCAAATATTCACCACTTTGGGCAATTTAGAACTGCATCCAGACACTTCAACTAAACTAGAAATTTCTCCAAAGGTAGGGTTGAGCATGAATTCTTACTTCAGTGGCAGAGTGAAGACTAAACCAGTCTACCATCCAGAAGCTCTCCTGCAGTTCAGAGGAACTTCAAGGCTGATGCTGGCTGATCCACTGGGTGAACTGCAGCCCAGTCTGCTCTTTATATTTGTTGGAAAAAAACCTTTTCCCCAATGAACCACCGGGCTTCATCAGGCCAGTGACAAAAGGATGCAAACTCTTTCACCCTTAAGAGACAAGTTCTCCTGTAACTCACAGAGAATTAATCTAGCACTTTTAGTTATGGTTCCTGTGGAATTACCCTGAGTACACTGGGAGTTTAATTATCTCCACTTTATGGTGCTGGTAACTTCCTCAACAGAGCAAGAATGAGCTCAGAGCTGCCAGAAGTCACAGCCTGACATATTAACATAAGCAGAAATCAATAATGATTTAAGATAACATACAGCACTACTGACTGCAGCAGCTGGGAAGCAGACTGACTGCTCACTGTACTACCCTCGTCATGGAGCTGATAATCAGCATAAGGTTATATTGTCAGCTATGGGCAGAAAACCTTAGAATTATTCTCACCTTAAATTATCAGAGCCCTTAAAACACCTCAGTGTACCTCAGTATAAAAGACAACAGGAATATAATCACAGACACTTGCATGCAGAACTAGTGAGGATACAACAGAAAAAAAAAAAAGTGATTAAGCTTGGTCTTGTCTAGGTCACTAATTAAGGAACCAGAAAAATTCCTCAAAAGTAGAAGAGAGACAGCAATATGAAAATGCCAAATTACTCTGTAAAACAAGAACAAAATTTTAGCTTACACATCTGGAAAGACATGCCCCTTACCTTCAGAAGTAGGGCAGTTCTGGGAATTTTAGAGAGGACATTAGAACACATTTACAATTCAACAGATAAAAAACGTGGCAGCACAGATAAAGGGTGACATTATAGGATGATTCTCATGAGGTAACAGCTGGTTACATTATGAGGGTTCTTACCTATATAACATGTGCAACGGTGACATTTCCATAAAGAAGGAAAATTTAAGATCTGAGTGGAGAAAAATCTGCTTTTTACTTTCTCCAGGGAAAGAGGAAAAAAAATTTACAAAATCAGTTAAAATATGTCTATCTTACATAAACCTGCCCTGGTCTCTTGTTCCCTATGACTTGTGGTTAAGCCATAAAACTATTGAGGGCTTGAGCTCAATCATAAAGTAAGTTCAGTACAAAAACAATTCCTATCCCCAGGAAACCTTACATGGGGTGAACCATTAGAGGGGCCCTAATATAACTACACCAATCAAAAAGTGTGGCTTAGCCTCATATTTTGCCATGGCTGAGACTCTGGACCCCAGAGCAGACCTGGCTTCCAGTGCTGCCAAAGCAACAGCAGAAAATCTTGCGGGCAAGGGTGAGTGTAAAAGTCCATAAGGCACCAGAGCTGAGGATCACTGACCTGATATTTTTCTTTTCCTGTTGTGTTTTAATCAGAGTTATCGCCAAGTCCGTCTGAATGAACTCTTACAAGAGCACTCGAGAGCAGCCAACCTCATTGTCCTGTGAGTTGCAAGATTTTTGATTCTAAGAATAATGTGTAATGGGATTCTGAACTGGAGCTACAGAAACCCTTGTGTTAATTCACTGAGCACAAAGTAATCTTTTAAGTACCTTCTGGAGGACTTGCATCTGGACTGATGCTTCTCTGGAACTGCATTGAGTATGAATCTTTCCTTGTGATGAAGCAATTGTATAAAGGAAAAGAGGCCACCAATAAAATTACCCAAAAAAAAAGCCCTTTCCAGAATCTATTTTTATTTACAGACACATTTTTATACACAGCTTCAATAAATTAGCTTGCACTTGTGATGCACAGATAAACCTCTACAGTTCTACTAATTCAGTCTCAAAAAAAAAAGGATGGTCATATAGTGCTTACCGTAAATTGACCCAAATTTTAAAACTCCCATCTCACAGCATCTGCAGATCAGAAAATAGGCTGATGGTCTGAAAAACTGTGCATGTGTTGCCTTTTTATCCTCTTTAAAAAAATCATACTATGTGTGAATTTTATGACCCCAAAAATATTCTTTACCAGTTTAATTCTACAACCAAAAGCAATTCATATCCAGTACAGTCAGGTGAGCAAGGGTTTGCAAATTAAGGCCTAATGATATGAAAACAGTCTTGTAGAGTAATTATATCAGAATTGTATATGAACAGTGATGTTTTCTGCTTAGTATTTAATGAGAAGCCTGGGCTACCCCTGCCTTCATAATGACAATTTTATTTTTCCCTCTGCCCAAACAGGAGCCTCCCTGTGGCAAGAAAAGGAGCAGTGTCTGATTACCTGTACATGGCTTGGCTAGAAATTCTCTCCAAGAACCTTCCTCCAATCTTAATGGTCAGAGGCAACCACAAAAATGTACTGACTTTCTATTCTTAGAAAAATATCAGTGCCTGGAATATGCCTTGCTTGATTCCAATAGCTATGTTTTTAATGGCAATGGTTCATCAAAGACACACTCATTTAATGCAAATCTAAAATTTTAATAATTCACAGATTTTTTTTCAAAAATCCAAAGCAAAGAATTAGAAAAAAAATGTAAATGGTCCCTGCTGGTGTTACACCAGAAGGAATATCTACCTATATGTCATATGAGACAGCAAATATTTTGAGCACACAAAGAAGAAATTCTTCTGATTTTATAAAGTATTAAAAGGTTTTTGATATTTATCCTAGTAAGCAAAAATTAACTGTGATAAAACAGAAAGAATTAAATCTCTAGATATTTTTTTCAAACTGCACTATCATAGTTGCTAATGGGCACACAGTAGGATTAAAATGAAATGCACCAGCTTGTGAGACAAAAACCTGTATGGCATCCATCAGGTGTAACTCCTGAACTGACAGAATGCAAGTAGAACACATGCAATGATTTTTGATTGTAATATTGTCAAATTAAGACCTATGCATACAGCGGATGCTGTTACCTAAAATGTTCTGCTAATTTAAATTAATTCAAACGCTTCTAATTTAGTCACAAAAAAATTAGATATATAAAAATATGGACTTTTATTACAAGACTTGATAATGCATTTTCAAATTCTGACATGCAATGGAACATGTGATTGAAATAATCAAATGTTTTAAGTAAATTTCACAAAAAAATTAGTAAAACATTAAATATTCTGACAATTTTTGCTATGAATGTTAGGTTAATACAATCTAACATTATACATTAGGATAAGTACAGTGATTTATGTGATTAGAAAACAAAAACCCATTAGCCGAGTTGAATGCCTTACTTTTGATTTATAGAAAAGATTTCTCTCTTTTTTGACTTCCTAAATAATATTAATTATCCACTAACTTAAAATAAAGGCAATTCATTAAGTTGTGTAATTTTTCTATTTTCTACTCTGCAATGTTATGGTACTTTATAATTTCAGCTGTCAAGAAAAACAGCTTCTCTTTTTAATGGGTAAAGCTATATCCTTTGTGTAAGCACTATTTAAATTAAAGACCATCAAGGAACATTTATTTATTTTCTGTAGTCCTGCAACTCCTTTGCAGAGATCAACCAATATGAAAGTCTCATGAAAGCCAGGGAACCCTGAATTTCACTAAACGTATATTTTAAAGCAAGCCTCAGCTTCCGTCTTGATTGAATTATTAGAATTTAACTTGTAGTGGATTTAGTACTCCATCTCCAAAAATGACAAATATTTGATATTCATATTTTTTCTGAGTTCAACAGCAGCAATTCAGCAGAACATGGTAATGTAGCCAGTAATCCATGCTTTATTTTCTCTATCAATTAAAGGCAGGATATTAAATATTGATATTTTCTCATAATGTTCTTCCTTTGCTTCTCACGTATTTACAATCAGGCTGAAGGAACAGTCTACAATCTAGCTGCATTACACAGAAGTTTTCCTCCATATACCAGACTTCCTGCACAACTCTGAGCAAACCAAAGCTCACATTCTGCACCTGCAAAACAAGATTATTCTCATCCTTCACAATGATGTCAGCAGTGATACAGGAGCTTGCTGCATGCTGCCAGGTCCTTGCAGCTCCTTGTAGAATTGTAATGGTCACCATGCTCTCCACCTCACACAGATACAATCTGAATGGCACCCAGCCAAAGCCAAGCTTTTAGGGAGGCTCCACTTAGGCTTTGTGGGTTTCATATCACAACCTACACAAAGACCTGGAGGGATTCTACACCTCTGTTAAGCCCTTTAATTATGCATATGACTGGGGATTGTTTCTTAGATATTCCCAAGTACTGTAATTCTCAACCTGTAGGGAACATTGACCCTAACTGTTCTGGGGGACCCTAAGCAGATCCAAAAAGAGAATGAGCACAAAATGAACCAGCAATGGCACTTTCAATACTACTTACACTTCTCTCTCACAAACACACTTCTGTGGGCATTGCAAAAATAAAGCCCAAGAGATACCTTTCTAAATAAATAGTCATCAAAAAACGAAGTACTAACATACACATTTCTATAAAATTTCCTGCTTGCACTACAGTGACTAATTAGAAGCTGTACCCACACAACACTGTAATAGGATAAACTCAGGATGCAACAGCACTTAACTACCTGAAGGTGTTATTTCCACAAATTCACAAGTAATTTTAACAAAGTATTTTCCTAGCAGCTTCTACTCTGTTCCTCACCATGACTTCTGAATGCTTGTGGACCGATTTGGAGAGTGTATTAATTATGAACTATCTCAGATTGCACCTTAGATGACAAAGTTTTGTTAGTTCACCTACCTCATTTCCAGCTCTGTTAGAGACAATTCTGTTGCAGTTCAGACAGCCACAACACACAGAGCAACACCATACCACTTCAGAGGGCTGCAAGCATCAGCCCTTCTCCTTCTTCAGCCCAACCTTTCATACCCCCATGGTTCTTGCATTGCACCTGTGTGCCCTCTGTTCCCTTTGTGGTTGGTCAGTGCCCCTGGGCACTCCATGGCTCATTGCTGTCAGTGCTGCTCACCTGCTTCTCACAGCTGTGCCCACTGGGGATGAGGCTCAGCCACAGCCCCACTCCAATCCCCACAAACTGTGCCACAACACAGCCCCACTGCCAATCCCCACAAACTGTGTGCCTCACAGTTCTTTATATAAGTTATGCATAAAACAACTGCTGAATTTTAATCATCAAGTTAGTAACTAAATTAATTACATGTCTGACATCTCTAGGAAAAAATACAGCTCTAATGCTGTGTAGCACATTTTTAGATTATATCACACTACCAATTCTACAAGTTTATATAGTTTAGGCTGGATTTGGTCAGTCACGACAAAAGCAAGCATGGGTAAAGTGACATTAAGTGACACATTTAAGTGTGAAAATACCATTGCTATGAAGCAAAGACAAAGAATATTTTGAATTTTGTTCAAAAGCCTAGGCATCCTGCACAGCTAAGCTTGTGCCTAAGGGCCTGTTAAAATGATCCACTATTGTTCCTCTCATCAATGAATCTTACCTTTCCCTCCTAATGTTAGTGGAGCTCCAACAGGTACCACAGAAGGCATTTCATCATAGAGACTACACTTTCCTTACATCTTTTTACAATCACTGGCAAGTTGCCCATCTTGATCACATACCCCTAAAGCACAGTCCAGATTATGCTGTCCAGAACAGTATTCTTCCAATGTGTTTTTCACTAGATCACAACAGAGATGCTTTTTGAGGGGATTGTTTCTTTATTTTATTTTTAAATCAGCTACCCAACAGTGCAAGTAGAAAAGCTACCTAACCAAAAAGGCATTGCATTGTGAGGATTAACAACTGTAACTACACTGCAAAAAGCAAGTTGTTATCCTACTTCACACTCGAAGGAGTTTCCACTCAATCTTCATCATCACAAAGCTCCAGCATAGGAAATTTCATCAAGTCTTAAACCTCAGCAATTTTCATTACATCTTTGAAATGTCCTACCAAAAGCCTTCCTGACTAAGCAATACTAATCCTCAGAAAACCTAGACATTTGTCATTTTTTTTTCTCTTTTTCTCTAATTCAATATGGGATTTCAAGATCTTTTTGGCAAAAGCAGTTTCAGCACCTGAACAGTAGTTTACAAGCCAGAGACATCAACAGGTAAAGGAATCTGCACTGCAGTTGTACATATGGGGCAAACAGCTACAAGCAGTCTTAGCTACTACTGACTCATTTAACTCCCCTTAGCTGTTTGTCACCTCCCCTCAGACAGAGGTCCTGACCTGTCAGTAAAGCTGGGGGAACAGAATGTGAGTAACCCTCAGTATTTTCAGCTTGTATTTCAGGGGTCTCCCTCAAACTTCTTCTTCTGGTGGTTTGGTGTCATTGGACTTCAAGGAAGTGAGTGTGGATCACTCTAAGATCCTGCTCTGTCTCCCTTGTTACCTCTCCAACTCTTGGCAGCAGAACAAAAACCTTCAGTACTGCAGCTCTTTGCTAAATGAGTGACTCATCACTCAAGTTACAGATGAGGAAAGTCAAGGTTTTGCAAGTGTTGTGCTTCAGCAGAGGTCAGGCCACTGTTCAAACATCTGTTCATGCTGGTACCTAGGGCACAGCCCCCTGGCAGCTGTGTGGGCCATCGAGACCCTGTGGCCAGCACTGCTGAGGGAACACCTCACACTGGCCTTGGCTCTGCAAGGAAAAATGGAAACAAACAAATACAGCAAGTTGCAGCTCACATTCTCCACAAACAAGTGCGATATCCCACAGTCGTACCATTGGCTGGAATTTCATCAGAGGAAATTAAGTTTCAAACAAAATCAAACACACTAAGGTTGTCTGGAACAGAGTAAAAAGCAATGGCAAAATTCCACAACCCCCATGCTGTGCTGCAAACATGCAATCAAAAATAGAGTTTCATTATAAACAGACAACATCATAACAGCTTTTTTAAATTACAAACCTTAATCACTGTGAAAGAGACAGCTGTGCTAAGTAAGAATGAGGTGGGAAGTAGCTGTTTTAAAGCCAGGGTTTTCTTCTAACAAAAATCCTCATTTTAACACCAAAACTTCAATGGGGAGAATTTTGTGGCTATTACCCTGAAAGAGGCTCTGTTTCTTTCTGTGTACAACAAAGCAGCCTCCACTCCTGCTCTCAGTCCAGGCAAAAAGGCAGATGATTTCAGTTTATCTCAGTATTGTTTTTCAAAGTCAGGAGGAAATGGCCAGTGGAGAGCAGCACTAATCAGCGATCAGGAATGCTGGAAGGTTTACTGACTCTACAGAGCAAGCAACACACTCCCAGAACCAAGGTAAACTTGGGTTTAGACTTCCAGCATAAGGTTGGGGGCGTTCCCCTTGTAAAGATCTGGAAAAAAACAGGTGTCACTCAGCTGAGTCCTTTCTCCTTAATAATATTTTTGGATGAGTCCTCCTCTCCATTATTCATGGGCTTCCAGGCTACCTCAAGCAGAGTTTAGAACCCAACCTGCCTCACCAAGTCTGGCCAGTCATAAAATTGGTCCTTTTCTATGCTCTAATGCAGGATGCAGTTGTAAACACCATAAAGTCCTGCTTGTATAAATAAACATTTACAATTAGATATTAGTTTGATACAACTTCAATTCCTATTAACTTCAATTTTTGGATAGCTTACATCAGAAGCCATAAAATATTTTCAGTAGTTTTTTCACATGGGTCTGTGTTACACATATCCTTCAAACAGTTCATACTATTTAGACTGAAAATACTGAACAGGAATAAAAGAAAGACAAAACTGGGACATTTTTAAAAATACCTTTTGCAACTGAACTGCAATGTGTAGTAAAGGTTTCACTGCCATCTGGCTGCATTTAGAAAACATAACCCAACAAGGACACAATCCCATACACTTATGAGTTTAAAACTAAAATCACAAAGACTAGTTGTTTGACAAAATCTAGACCAGCAAAAAGTCTGTAGCTATTATGCAGAGTCAAATAACTCCATTAGCCTCACCAGGGAGTTTTGAAACTATGAATCCAATGGATAGTGTTTTCAGCCCATAGCAGAGCCATGGAGCAATTCAGGAAATTCCCTACTTATAGGGTTACAGGTATGTCCTGTAGAATATATCCATATATAGAGAGATATGTAGTGAGAAAGACATAGATATAGGAAAAATAGGGGGGAAATTACATCATAAATCAAATGGCAAGATGGCTGAGTGTATTAAAGACAATGAAATAATCTTCTGCTTCAAGACAGAAGAACAGGGCAGGCCTAGCATTGAGAGATTTTCCCATCCACCTCATCATCAAGAACTGTTCTCCTCTCGTAAGGCCACTTCTGCCGTGGCCTGACCATTTCTGAAGGGATCTCTTTCTGCTTCTACTCTGTGCAACGTGCTCTAAGAAGATCTGCTTTAACAGCAGGATTAGACTGGATGTCCTCCAGAGGTCCGTCTCAGCCCCAACCACCCCGCGACTGTTGAGGACAGCGGTTGTTTGCCAGCCTGGCTGTGCGGGGCGGGCAGACGGGCAGCGCCGGGGCTGCCCCGAGAGCGCCACGACCGCCCGCGCCGGGCCCGGCCCCGCCCGCCCGTGCAGCCGCAATCGCGTCCCCCGGCAACGCCGCGCGGCCCGCGGGGTCCGCCCGCCAGCCTGAGGCAGCGCCGCCGCCGCATCCCGAGGGGCGCCGCGGGCCGGACTGCTGCCCGAGGGGTAGAGCAGGTAGAGCCCGGGCAGGGGGAGAACGGGGCGCCGGCGCCTCCGCCCGCGCCCCATGAACCGTGCGGACCGCGGCGGGGAGCGCCGGGCGAGCGGTCCATGGCGCGCTTCCCACACGGCAGCGGCGGCACTATGTTGGCCCGGTGCCTCCGGTGGCTCCGGCACGCCTGCGGGCGTTGTAAGGAGGGCTGGGGGAGTTGCGGGGCAGCACACACTGCCCAACCCGCAGCCCTCGGGGGCTTTGGGGGATACACGCTCCCCAGCCGCACCACGGGCCCGCTCTGCTCCCCTCGGTGCCCGCCCGGCTGCGGCGCAGTGGCCGCGGTTTGGGGCGATGGGCGAGCTCCGCCTGAGACACGGGGCGGGACCCTCGGCGCGGGCGCGGGGTGCCCAGGAGGAGCTGGGCGAGGCCATTCTCACCGAGGGGGGAATTGGGTTGCGCCGCGCGCGGAGAGGCCGCGGACGGGCCGGTTTCCCCCCCCCTGCTCCCGCCCCCATGGGCCGCGCCGGGCTGTGGCGGGTTTTTGGCGCGCGGGTGGCCGTCCCTCACAGCGTCTCTCCCGGTCCCTCAGCCATGCCCGCCTCCGAGGCCGTGCCGCAGCCGTCTCCCAGCAAGAGGCAGAAGGGCTCGGGGCCTGGAGAGGTCTCCGCACGGCTGCGCTTCACCAAGCTGTCCGAGAACGCCTTCGCCCCCTCCAGGGGCTCCGCGCGGGCTGCGGGCTACGATCTGTACAGGTGAGGGAGGGTGAGGGTACGGCACCCGCGGCGGGAGCCCGCGCTCGGTGCCGCCCCGCTCGGCGAGCCCTCGGCAGGGGGCTCCGGCGGCTGAGAGGGCCCTCGTGGCCTCTTGCCGAGCTGAGCCCCCGAACAGTTTCGCTAGCCATGCAGGAGAGGAGGCCAGAGCTGATCTAGTCATAGCTTCCTTGCTCCTCCATCCCGGATCCTTTTCGGGTATCTGTAGTCCAGCAGGAGTATGCTGTTCAAATGACACTTCTGGAATCTTGCCATCTGATGGATGTTGCCATCAGAACGGCAACATCTTGTGTTTTAGGATCTGCATTAAATTTCACAAATCTGTAAGTATTTGCTGTTTAAATTTCATGGTATAAATTCCCTGGCAGATTAATTCTGGGTAATTTTGTACCTTAAGTTACAGTAAAGAAACTTTAAAAACTATTCTATAGAAACTAGTGTTTCTTTCTTTAATGCAGTGCCTATGACTGTGTGATACCACCCATGGAAAAGGCTGTGGTGAAAACAGACATTCAAATAGCACTTCCTTCTGGATGCTATGGCCGAGTAGGTGAGTACACAGCTGTCAAAAGGCTGCAGAGTCATTCTAGAACAGGTTTGACACCGTCTTCACATTTAGATTCTGCCTAAAGCTTTCAGAATTAGTCAACACAAAAAAGAGATGCCACGTGGCTGTGTGATTTACAAAATCTTGTAGTATTTTCCTGTTACCTGTTGTCAGATACATTTGAGGTTTGGTGTATGTCGGGTGACCAAAGGATGATCAGCAAAAATGCCTGTACTCTACGTACAGCTTTATAGGCTCCACAGTAGTTCATTATTTGTATGCAGTTTCAGAATTCAAATCACAAAGAATAATAGGTATTGGGCATAGAGAAAATGCATCCCTGGTTGTTTAAAAATTAACCCCAGAGCACCAGTGTAGTAGAATTTGATTACATAGTGTGATAGAATAGTTGAGAGAACCTGTACAATATATTCTGTTTATTTTGTGCATTCTTTATCTGAATTATGTATAAATTCTTAAATTAAAAAAGCAATAGCCACTCCAGTGGAAGAAAATTATCAGAATTTGCCATGTCCTTTTATGTAAAAGAACACATGCATTTCTCTTATTAAAAAAAAAAAAATTTAAAGATAATATCATTTTTAGTTCCTCATCCCAGTAGACTAAGGTAAGTAAAAACCCAAATCCCCACATATAATTTATCTGTGTATAAGACTGCTTAGGAAATTCCTTGCCAGGTGTTGTTTGCCTACATAACTTAAATAGATTGACCTAATATTCTTCTGAGATGATGCTGAACCAGTGGTAGTCACCAAAAATCAAGATTAGACAGTCTGTCTGCTCCAGTTGCCTCCCTTGGAGAAACCTACTCTGCAATTGCGGGTCAAATAAAGATACGTTTCAATTACTTAGAAATTGCAATTTTATTGCAGCTGTTATTCTGTTTAATATATATGTAAACTCGTACAGTAATTCCTGTAATATGTTTATTTTAAAAAGACTGTGGAAACAATTGTCATTGCCAAGACTGTGCAAACACACTGTATAACCTATAAATACTGTCTTTTTAAAGAAATAAATTGTAATACTTGAGAAATTCTTTTCTAGCACCACGTTCTGGTTTAGCTGCAAAACACTTCATAGATGTTGGAGGTAAGCTTTTTGTTCTTTTTATTAAGACTTGGTAAGTATTGCTCACAGAAGTGCCTTAGTTTCAAACTGTAATGTGCAAATAAATGATGGTTTCTTGGCAAGTCTGGCAAAAGGAGATACCTGGCTAACACCTGAGAGAGACAGATCATCATAATTATGTTAAAACTTTCTTAATTATAAAAAAATATTACTGATTTTTTAAAAAATAATAACTGTATCATACTTCTGTAGGCAGTACCTGCCATACTTTGTGGCTTAGGCATTACAGATGCTTCTTACATGCTGGTTTCTCAATTTTTTAAACCAGCAAGTTAACTTGAGAATTGCAGGTTTTTCTAAATTTTCAAAACTCAGGAGAAACTCCCAGTGTTGCAAGCACCTTAAGTAGGAAGCTGTTCAGAATGCCATTGGATTAACCCAAAACATAAGAGAGCTGTGTAAATACCTTTTCCATGCTGGAACTAGTGCAGAGATTGCAGGGTAACTAAGGGGTCATTTGCACTACAATTTTTTCAAAAGCTGAAGGAACTACTTTTAAAAATAGGTTTTTATTCTTAAATGTGCATTTTGTGGTTCAACATTAAACTTGGAGGTACACTCATACTACAGTTTCCTCTGGTGTTAGGAATCTCTAATTACATTGTATAAGCTGGGGACTGTCTCGGAATGGCATTTAATTTTAGTATTTAAATTATTTCTGCAAGTAGACTACAAAATGCATATTTGGGACCACAGGGAGGCCCAAACTCATGTTTTCTACTGGCAATACATTTCCTCTATCTGAGAGAAAAACTCTAAAGAAGTAGAATATAATTGCTTTAATGTAACAAATCTTCTGAACTGGTAGCCAATCTTCTGAGCTATGTAGTTAATACAGTGATACAAAATACAAGAGTAAGCTAGTTTTATAGTCTTGGTACTAGAATATAGCTGTATGACAGTCATTTCCTTACAGCTCTGATTCTGTTACCTTGCCAGAGGCACAGGATTTGGATCTGTGCAAATCCATAGCTCTCAAATGAAATGTTAAGAGTTAAGAACAGATTTTTGCTTGACACTGAACAAGCTGAAGTTAACAGAACAAATGGAGCCTGAATTTAGTCCAGCTGTCTTGATTTCAGAAAAGGTATTACTACTAAAATTAGTAGTATAGTGATAAAGCACTTCCTGACATGTGATGGTGTTTTTCAGTTCCTTTTGCAAGACTGATTAGCATTTTTAGATGTCTCAGTATTGGCATATATATTTTTAGTAGTGCATCAGAAGTATAAAAGATGTCATTATAAGTTACTGTAATCATTTATTAATCTAAACCTTTTATTATCTAGTTATCTCATACACTGACATTTACTAACTGGGCATCTCTTAAAATTCTTTCTCGTGACAGCTGGTGTTATTGATGAGGATTACAGGGGAAATGTTGGCGTGGTACTGTTCAACTTTGGCAAGGAGACATTTGAAGGTAAGTGTTAAGCCTGGCAGAGCCTATTTTCAGCCATCTGACTGGGAACAAGAAACTAATTTTTTTTTTTAAGTTTATGCAGAGGTAGAACTAGCTGGGAACATTTTTCTTCTCTCAGTTAACAAAAACATAGGTATTTCAAAATGTCCTCAAGGGAACATGTCAAGATTCTACTCATAGCTAATTAAGCAGCATGCAGAAAAACTGCTCCCAAAACCACCACACCACCACAAAAGCAAACCAAAACATCCCTACTTAGCTAAGCGTTAGATTCACAAGCTGTACTGAAATGCAACTTATTAAGTTACTACCTCTCTCTGAAAAAAAAAAAATTAGCTGAGCAATTTGAGAGAAACCTTCTCCAGAATCTGGAAAACATGAGTAACAAAGACAGGATTTTCCCTTTATTACACTGTCTTTCTGCAAAAAGTCAGTTTTAAGTTTCAGTGCCCAGTTGCAAGAGATGTGCTTTTGTGGCCTCTTCTGCATCTCCACATCACAAGCTGCTTATGGAAGTTCTGTGAGCCAGATTAGTTATTAGTGAGAAACTCGGTTTTCCTTTCATCAGTTTGCCTTTTCCCCCCCAGATTCCTGGGTCTAGTTCATAAAAGGAGCTACATTATTCATACAGCTGTCTCTCCCTCTCTGCAGTACTTACACATAATGAACTTAAGATGCCAGAGAATGACAGCAGAATGAATGGAAAGGCCTTGAGCTGGTACAGCTGCTGACAGTCTCCATAGAAGGGCCAAACAAAAGTTTATCTTAGCCTGTATTTTTCTGGGTCTGTTAACATCTGTTTAGATAGGTTTCTAATAAGTGTTTTCAGTTTTAGTATATTCTGATATTCTTTAAAGGAGATTGTCTAAAGTCTATATTCATTGTTCACTTTTTTGAAGGAACTAATAATTTAACTTCTCTGCAGTTAAAAAAGGGGATAGAATTGCCCAGCTCATCTGTGAACGCATTTATTATCCTGAGCTAGAAGAAGTTGAAGTAAGTTGCCAAAAGAAAATATTTCTGCTTTTCCAAAGATTATTACTTTAAGATACTTGTATATAAGATGAAATTCATTATAGAGATAAATACTTGGCTAAAATTACTTTCAGTGGTAAAATTGCATAGTAGCAGTACTACCTGAATGAAAATCTTGATGCTTTGTACATAGTTGCATAGATTTTTTTTCTTTTTTGGTAAGTTTTCAGAGTTTTTGAGGAACAGTTCAGTATATACTAGAAATTGTTGTCTCACAAGCATTTGTTTAAGCTTGTACAAAGATATTCTAAAGAGTCTTGCATACATTTTTTTTGTTTCTTAATTATAGCTCTTGTTACAAGTAAATGATAGACAATATATCTTGTATAGAAACAAAAGGCAAGTTAAGGCACTAAACCAGCTTATCATAATCGATGTCTTTCAGGCTCTGGATGATACAGAACGTGGCGAAGGTGGCTTTGGCTCTACTGGAAAGAACTGAAAGTTACTTGAATACGCTTTCTGTTTTTGTTTTTTTGTTATACTATTTCTAAATTTTCATCTGAATTAGAAGTAGGGTTTTTGGAGTACATAAAAATATTTCAAGTTTTATTGAGACTTCTCCCTATCTATCCTCCAGTGAATTTGTCTGCATAATGAGGAAATATGCATGACTGGCTTGACATACTAGTTGAAGTATTATTTTCTCTTTCAAGATGTTTGGTCCTCAGCAATAAGGACGCATTGTTTATGTGGCAATTATACTGTAATAAATGAAAAAATAACTTAATGATGTACTTTATTTTACCTAAACTACAACAGCCAATTGTTCCCTTCCCAGATTTTTTAGACTTCTGAAAGCTATCTTCAACATGGTTCAGGATTTCATACTGAGATCCTATTTCATACAGCATCAATGACAGCATCGATAGGACTTCCCACTCTGACACCAAAATCAGAATAAGACAAAGATATTTAATATTGCATCCTCTACAACCTGTCCAAATACTTGTGTTTCTGTTCAAAGCTAAAGTTCTGAGTTTGATCTTTAGCTCATCTTCAAGTGACAAATTTTTCAGCTCTCTTACATTAAAAGAAAAAGCAATACAGTATTTGAGTTAAATAACACAACTCATCTGGAAATAACTTCTATGTAGTAACTAAGACTGAATTACACTTTTGGAATATTTGTTACAAATTTATCCATATGTTACTATATGGAAGAAAAGATCTGAATTATTGAAGCAGTGCACAGTTTGTTTTTTTAAGTTCACTTTTGTCCAGTTAACAGAGAATTTTTTTTTAATCTATCCTAAACCTGATCCAGTAAGTGTGTGGAATTTCTTAAATGGCTCTCTAACTTTTAGGTGAAAGAACATGCAAAGAGAAGAAACAAAAAAGGAAAGAAAAGTGACTATTCTTCCACTTTACATAAAAGAATTAGAAAAGGCTCTGAAGCTCTCAAACACTTTTTCCTGCAGCTGTCTGTACTTTTAAGATTTTCTTATCTGGAAGATCACAGGTAGGAAACACCGTGCTTTAAGTTTTAGCAGTGGAAAGGTGTGCCCTTTGTAGGCTGATGTTCATACTGCTCTTCTGCTAGGTAGTTTCAGCTCAGGATAATCCTGTTGATATTAATTTCATGTTCTTGTCTAGGACTATTTTTAGTGAAGTAGGCCCAAAATACTACATTTTATATATTTTATCCTGCCCACCCATGCAAGGAGCTGGAAAATAACTGTATGTAACAGCATTCAAATCCCTTCAGCCATGGGATAGGCATTACACTGGCTTGGCAGTGCTGAAACAAGTAGATTCACCTTTGTCTAGGGTAGAAGCCTTTTCCTCTAAGTGCATGATATGCTGATCAGTTGGTTTGCTGTTGAGCCTTATCCCCCATCACAGCACTGTACTTGGATCTGTACACCCAGACAGGAACAGGCACACCCTGCAAAAGGCAACTGTAAGCAAGGAGCACATCATACCAATGCAGTCTAAATGAACTGGGAAAGCTGAGCTTGACACTAATTTTATTCAGTTCTGTAACCTGCCAAAAAGGAACTTAAAGGCTGTTTAAAGGTGTTAAAATCTATGATCCTTTTGTGAAAAGCTGTTTCATCTTCCTGGACTGTAAGTCAAGAGAAAGTTTTGCTGCAATTTTTAGTTTCCACCTCCCAAAGCAAAAACCCACCTCGCAGCAAAAACAGGACATGCAAGTCCTTTTTTAAAAAAGATGCTACAACAGACCTCACTTGGAACAGCAACCTACAAGGAAGAAGGTGGAGTTCAGGTGATACTCATTATTTGTTGTACCTGATGGAAACTGATCTGATTTCCATTTTTGAAAATAATGCTAATACTACAGATTTTGAGATAAGTATTTGCTTAAAAAAAAGCACAATCTCCGGAGCTATCTCAGACATAGAGGAAAAATGAAATTTAAATATGCATGCCTGCAGTAACTTGTCAACATTAAAACCATTATCTGTCATTACCAGAAAAGGCTCACTTGTTTTGAAAATCCATGTGGTGGAGTTTCTTTTCATTGTTTTTCACTACTTCTCTAGAGAAGCATGTCATGAGTTTTAGATTGCTGCAAGGCCCTTCCTAGTAAGGACCTTGGGAATGTTTATCTGAAAGGAGAAATGCTTTCAAACTTACCTCTACACTGAGCTCCTCTGTGTGCACCAAGCCAGTGCACATGGGTAAGGAATTCTGGTAATTCCTGTTAGAGTATTAGGGTTTGCTTTTCTTCAATAGAAGTAGCAAATCTATGAAAGACAAATATTTCTACCCAGGCATCAGGAGTTACCAATGTACTGAAAGTTCTAGAGTTGATACTGCTACTGCAGATCAAGGCCTGCATTAGAGGCTTCTTAAAATGGCATTTGCTACTCTATGGTTCAAACCAAGCTGTCTGCATATTTTTTATTTATAGTCCCGTAATTTCGTTAATATAAAAAACAATACCCCCCCAATTATTTTCATGTTCCCTTTTTCCTATAATATCTACATTACAAAAGTGTATTATCTTGGTATCTGGCAAGAGAGAGGGGACCAGGAAACAATCTTTTTCATTACTTTATCCGACACCTGTCCTACCTACATTACCTAGTTGTAAATTAGTTTTGTAATTCAATGGCAAACTGCCTAAGTGTGTCATTGAGTGCACATGCTTCAGCTCGGGCAAGTAACTTCAGAAGTTACCCAACAGTGTGCACAGGGCTCACTTCTTTGTAGACAGATTCATGTCTCCAGAGCCTGCCACTGGGGTATGATCCCCAGGGCTCACTGCTGGTATGAAACTCAAGAGATGTAAAGCTATTTCCAAAAATCCCCAGGGCTCACTGCTGGTATGAAACTCAAGAGATGTAAAGCTATTTCCAAAGTAGCAAAATGAAAATCACTTTAAGTAAAAATTACATTGGGCTGTTCTCCACGATCACTGACCAGATCCAAGCAAAGCTACTCTAATTCAGCTACTCACATTGGCGAGAGGAGTTACCTAAAGCTTGAAGAACAATATTTTGGAACATCCTCTGTGTAAATGAAGCATGAAGCCTTTATAAATTAAAAGTAATTTGTTGGGAATTCTTATCTATAGCAGAAAAGAACATTTTCCTGCAAGGAAAGGAGAAGGACATTACTGACTAACAATCTACTTCCTTTTTTTTTTAGAAATGGATTTGACTTGTTACAGGGATAGAGAAAATCTGGCCTTTCGCCCCAGGTGAATTTGGAAGAAAGTTGAGATGCTTAGCCCCAGATTCACCTCCATGGTTTGAGTTCTGTTATGAGATCTGAGATATAGTTTTGATTTCAGCTGCAATATTTACGATAATGTCTATGTCCTTAGAGAGGCAGAGGATCATAAACTGATGAGGGTTTTGAAGGAACATGGGATTCCTATACAATTCCTACCACTTGAACTCTCCAGTTTTGGACAAAAATCTTAAAACAAAAATTATGGCAGTAATACCACTGCTACCATTGATCTTCGGTTCTTTCTTTCCCCCAGAGTGTTAACCTGGTGTTTAGTAGTTGAGAATTTAGGCACTGCTTCTTCAGCTCAGCTACTGTTATATTACTCTATGGCATGGTAGGCTTTTTTTTTTAATCTACATAATGTTTTCTAGATCAGCCACTAGATGGCACTTAAAGTTTGCTTTCTTTTACACTTCTTTTTCAGAGGTATTTTTCAAAGCTCTCTTCATCTATAATTAAGAGTTGATGACTCCCACTGGGACTATGTTGGTGGAAAGAAAGATGCAGCAATATTTGAGTGAAAGCAGGCAAAAGTATAACCATTAAAGGGGGAACAATGACAATAATTTAAATAAGATTTGGGTGGTTGCAGTGTTTGCATAATCCCTCCTGGCATGCAAGAGCAGTAGAGAAGCCTGTGGCTTTTCTCTCCTGCTGCGTTTCAACAAAAATGGAAAATTGTAATGAACAGCAACATTTTTCCTATCTTTAGTATTCACTGAGTTCTTACTCTCTCTTCCTCCATTCCTTTAAGTGGAATGCAGACTACTTAAGGATTGCATTGTAATGAAAGTAATGTATAGCCTAGTAAACTCAGTTTGGATTTTCCAAATCAGATGCCTCTGGCTGCAAGTTCAGGACATAAATTAAAACTTAATTAATACAAGTTAACTCACTAAGGATGAGTGATATGTAGTAACCTGAATTACTTAAATTAAGGATCCCTAGTTTCTGTATTGATTGCTGCTCCTGTAATAACACTGTTTGGAGTCTTGTATTTGTCTTCCTCCTAGCCTTCTAATTTTTTTTTTTTTTAATAACTATCATTATATTTTGGCTTAAAGATAGTTAAGTAAGTTTTGGTATAAAGTAAACTTCTATGACCCTGCCTATTTCCTGTCCTGTCAAACCTTTCCTTGTAAGAATAACAGTGTCCTTTTATTTGGTGGAGTGTAGCATGATGTTTTTGGCAGGCCTAACATTTTTGACTTGCATAAATTTGTGACCTCAAGTGCAAGAAAAGTGAATGCTTGCTTCAGTACCTCATGGTTTTTGCCTAAAAAGAAAAGTGTCCACATGGCTAACCATTACAATTTCTGAAGGAAAATTATCAGCACACTTATTCCACCTGATTGCACATGACTGCACTTCCAAAGAAAAGAACCAGAAATAAAAATAAGTATTTTGCACCTAGTTATGTAAGTTATTGAAAGCCTGAAAATATAGGGCAGACTGTACTGCCTTACTGGTTTCTAGAATTGGCACACATGGCATTTCCCTCACTAACAGCTATTTGGCAGTCTCTACCTCAGTAAGGATGTGATTCTGCAAAGTGTATATTCGGGTCTGCTGCTGGGCAAAGAATGTCATTGCATGGTTAAAGGTTGCAGGATCAGGTCTGAAGTGAATTTACGTAATATTTTCCTAAACTTTCCCTCCATTAACTGTGTGGTTATTTAGCTCTTTACCCCTGAAGTGATGCTTTTCCCCTACTCAGAACACAGCAAGAAAGCCTTTTACCCTGCCAAGTCTGAAAACCCAACAGATTAATTTTATAATTCAAGAGCTTTCATCCAGAAGGTAACTACTGTATTTTAACATGTAAAGTATGTTTAAACAAACACATGTGAGCTGTGTATGCCTACTTACTTGTTTCTCCTTAGATTTTAATGTTTTTTTTTTTAATTGTCACAAAAATTTTATATTAACCTTCTGTGTTTTAGAGAACATTTGTATAGTATAATTCGTAACAAGAATTTTGTATCAATCAGTACTGCTCATAGCCTTGAACTGAAGAAAGTTACCTTTTGTCTACTATTGTTTGTAGCAAAGGAATTAGTTTGCTTTCATTTTGTAAAAGGAAAATGAAAAACAGACATGAATGTAGCATCCTTGGCCAGATTCTTTTAACATGACTATTTTTGTTTATGAATTCCTACTGTGAAAGGTTGTCTCTAAATGTCCAAGACAAAATAACTATGTGTCCTTGTTGGAAGGAAACATCTTTCCTTTGCAGCTAAACTAATTGTGCCATGTCTGGCAAGCATGGTAGTCATCCAGTGCTGTCTTGCTAACACACCTCAGTCCTGATGACAGCCTTCCCACCTGCTTAGCTTACACTCTGTTCACTGCCAAATTCCAGGGACCCTTCCTTAGCGTGCAGGAGAGCATCAAGGAATCCCACTTGTCAGGTTTTCCCAGCAGCAAACACAAAAACACCAGTCTCACTATTCCACGTAGGAGTTACTGCTGGCAGCAAGCCAAGCTGATCAACATTACAGGTAATTCAAGCCATTTAAACTCTGCAAGAGTGTTGTACCACACAGAGTATTTTTCTTTTATCCTATATATGATGCTGTATCTTAGCAACATATATAGGCTAGAGCAGCCATAAAAAGTAGGTGTTTTGTTAGGGGAGAAAGTATATTTCAGTCCTGTTCTTATCTTTCTTCTCAACTTGCATTTAAGTCGTTAGTAACGTGAGAAAACTGAAAAAGGAGCTGTGACAACAACAGGATATCATGGATTCATTGAGAACTCATTGCTCTCCCTGGATATGAAGAGCAGGTGACTGAGAGCTCCACTCATCTTGGTGAGGGTTATTTTGTTTGGGATGGGATTTTTTGCCTGGTTAGTTGGGTTTTAGTACTAATCATATCAATTAAGCTACTAAAAGTTCTCCAGGAAAAACGGGATAGAACTCACTGCCTGGAAGACTGCCACGAGATGTAAAGCCAAACTGCTGCACCAGGGAGGCAGCAAGGTACTGGATTTTTTTGTCGAAAATCTTTCTTTATTGTACACTTTGTTATCAGTTTATAGCCAAGAAAGGCTTTAAGAGTGGCTTTTAAGAGGGCCTCATATTTCTGAAAGCCTGACAGATGTTGTGTCCTGCCCTAGGTCACCTGCAAAGAGCCCCCAGACTGCTGTTCATAACTTTCCCAAATGGCAGCTGAGTAAGACTGACTAATAGTCAAAACAGGCAAGCTTTCACTATTGTATCTTGAGCAGGCTGGAGGTCTGCTGTGTGGGAGAAAGAAGCCTCTGTTTGCATTTACTTTTTATTTGGATGACCTTTGAGATGCTTAGCATTTATGGGACAGCCTAGACTGAGCAGAAAAACACTCAGGCACTTCCAGGTAGTTTGGATCCTACAACAGGATTTTTAATTTTTCAATTCTGTCTGCTCCTGGCCACCTGCTTGCCAACAGAACCTGCCTATTTATTTTTACATCATTATTTTCTGCTAATAAAGTTGATTTTAAAACTATGAGAACCTAAACTAATAGCAATAATAACAAATTGGACTCTACCCCCTCCTCCTGAAGTTTGCTATTCAAATGTACAGAACTAATGTCCAAGGCATGGCTGGATATTTATTACAGCATGCAAATGATCACTGATTCCAGAGCTGCATACAACCTAAATGAGAAATTATTACTCATTTGCAATTATTCCAGGAAATCTTGAGTAGCTGCCAAAATAATAGAACAGCTGGATGAGAAGAGGGATAGGATCAGTTTAAGCTGGCACTCAGGCTAAAGAAACTCATGCAAAGTCACAGCCATGGGTGTCTGGAAGACGCAGCTTTATCCCACCGTGGAGCTGCTGCACAACAACGTGCATTGTTACGTGCTAGCAATATCTGCCCAGAAAATGGACTACTCCTCCAGTCTCCATTGGAGAACACCAAGTGCCTCTAGAGCCACGGATCAGCAAAACCAACACTGCATCAAAATCAGAACTGTGATAGGTTTGTTAATCAAGACAGTCTTGTTGATACTAACCCAGGTTAGAAATTATATAAGTGGAGTTTATTACAAATACTGTGACTGCACAAATAGAGTAGATGTGGAGAAAGCTAAGGCTAAAGTCTTATTTTATGATTCCTTAGGATCTCCCTGGATAAATCCTTTTCTCCTCATGCTGTTGCTCATCGATCTCTACTGTCTGGACTACCAAACTTTCATCTCCAGGTGTGCTATCAGCTAGCAGGCAATGGTAGGAATGATTAAATAAGAGGTTGAAAAATTCATGTGAAACTTGCTCACTTCTAATGAACAATAGAGAAATAACTTTAGCTGTATTTATCTGGTACAAAAGAAAAGTGCTTATAAGGTAGGCATTAGAATCAAAAATTACACCTAAGAGCAAAGCTCCTGGCTTAGCACTATAAAGCACATGCCAATAGTCCAGGGAAAACTCTTTTCTTAAACTCCATCATAGGTCCATTAAAAGTTGCCTCTTCTGCTGATAAAAGTGCATTCCATGGTCTCACTGGTCTGTGCATATTCCCAAAATCTGGTGCTGTTGCTGGCAAAGCTTTATTATATTCCTACATTACATAGAGCACTGTGCAAATGCTAAACAAAAGAAAATAACGTCCAACTGCTAACAAAGACTTACCCTTTCCCACAGCCAAAGTGGCAGTCAGACAAAGGCTTCCTCTGAATCCTTGCTCATTGTGTGAAGCACAATTCAAACAATCACCAAATGGTATTAATCACAGCCTTCCACAGCTCTATAACTAATATCTTTAAAGTTATCCTCCATGGTAAATATAATTTTCAGCAGCTGAGAACTGTGAAACCAATACAGCCCTCATCAGAATGCTAAGAGTATTGGCATTGCTTTAAAACTATCTCCATACTCAAACAGTTTCTATGCACAGACATCTTCAAGAAAAGTCAGAGGACTGTGTGTTTTAATAGCTATGGAAGTACGTTATTCCCTCTGAAAAAACTATTTGGGTTCATGTTTATTAATGTCCAATACTCAAGATCAAAAAGAGCATTCATATATTTGAGAAGCATTGCTTTGCATGAGATCAAGATGACAGAAGGTTATACTTGATCAACAGTAGGTGCCCAAGGGATTTGAATGAAAACATTTGGAGGTATTAAATCAATAGCTGTCAAGATTCCTCTATCTATAAATACAGTTGGTTTTAGTAAACATGTGTTGAATGGTTTTAATTCACCTAAGGAAAATATGTTGGAATTATGGGTTTTTATGTGTTTCTGGGACATGAGCTCACAAATTACCAAAGAACTTTGGCACAATTAAAAGGAGCGAGAGTCAGACAGACACTTCAAACACTAATGAGGGCAAATTTTGAATGTTTGCCAAGTGAAATGCAATTAATCAGGGTCTCTGTACTATTTACTACTGAGAGATGACAAAAATCTGTCTAAGGAATAATTACTGAAAGAGACAACTGTGGGGTGGGACACAGCATTGGTCTCATATGATCTGCATACTAGAAGTCATTAATATAGAATTACATCTGAGATACAGTATAGTCATAAGACTGAAGGACCTTCTTTCAGAGTTCCTTTTCTCCATCAAAATGAAACATAGAATGCTTCTATTATTCCAGAGGTTCAGAGATCTTCCTAAGGGCAAGAACTAGTCAGCTGTGTCATACTCTCCCTAGGAATGCTGTGGAAAC
This sequence comes from Vidua chalybeata, assembly GCF_026979565.1. Classification (NCBI taxonomy): domain Eukaryota; kingdom Metazoa; phylum Chordata; class Aves; order Passeriformes; family Viduidae; genus Vidua; species Vidua chalybeata. The sequence continues at coordinate 10,097,910 of NC_071542.1, forward strand.
CCCTCTAGCTTGATCCACATAAAGAAAGGAAAAAAGCATAGCACCAAGGACAGCCCAGCATTGGCTGGTAGGTTGAGTAGATGACTTGACAGGTCTTTTCCATCTATAATTTTCTTCTGTGGCTTTGATACTGAAGGCCCTGTGGACATCCACAGTGCTCTTGCTTTCCTGGAAGCCTTAATAAGATCTGGTTTATAACTCAGAAATACAACTAATACCACTGAGCATATTATTCTAGTGTGGGGTGAGAGGCAAAAAGAATGCCAGTGGGAACATGCCCCATCACGCTAGTTGGGTTTATTCTGGCTTTTAACACCAGGATTCCCAGATACACTTGCATCAATGCATTCTAATAGCAATGGTTGTCAGCATGCTGCTTACTTCAGTGCAGAAAAACCCTGGTACATAACCAGTTATTGTTCTGTTTACCCAAGATAGCATTTGGATTTATAAGCTCACATGTCTGGCCTGGTCCCGAGACTTTGGTTCATTAGGAGATGCAGAAACTAATCTAGATAGCCTCACTCAGCAACAAACGTGTCAGTATTTCTTCTCTTCACCTAGTCTGTGCCTACCAGAAGCCTCTTCTCTATAGCACATCCACTTGTAAAGTTGGTGCAAGCTCACAAAAGCCTCTTTATCAGGTTTATTCATCAGTCTGAAGACCAGACTTTCTACTTTACCCTGCTGCCACTGGAATTACTTAAGGGGAAAACACAGTTCCAGTTCTGCCTCAGAGTACAGCAGGAAGATTCGCAATCTCTCTTGTCACCCAAAACCTGGTCACTTGCTTCTCCACGGCAGGTACACCATAAGCCCCTAAGCCAGAACCAGTTTGTGAGCAGTTTCTGTTGGTGCCTGAAGCCGAGTTCCTCAGCCAGCAGTCAGATTTTCAACAGTTTGCAAAGCCGAAAGATATTTTGCCAATATCTTAACTAGATGAAATAGGGTAGCATATAGCCTACAGCAACCCAGATCTGAATCTAGAAATCTGGCCTTTGGAGGACTGGTGGAACCAGAGGAATATTCTGACTCAGCTGGAGCAGCTTCTCAGATCTGAAGGAAACTTTGCCCAGTGGGAACTCACAGCAGGTCACAGCTCAGTTTCTCATGAGATTGGCCACATCTGTTCTCTTTTATGCAAGAGAAACACTTCATTAGGGCCCTATGTAACCTTCTGTTGGGCAATACTGGGCACTCCTGGTTTCATCAAAAGATGAATCAGTGGGTTCCATTATTGCTTCATACCTCAACAGTAAAGTTTTGGGTGGGTTCTTGGACAAGAATCTTGGCTCTGAGAGACATGTTTGATATTGTAGCCTTGGACACAACCATATAATAATTCAAGCACTTCTTACAAAGTGCATGTGTTTACTTACATCAATAAGCATAAAATGAAAGCCAACATTTTTGCTATTGTATAAAATAGGATACCGCAACACTATTGTATCTCTTGGAGTTCAGGGGGACCTACACAGAAAAACATACCCCTGCTATGTGACTTAGGAAAATATCTTAACATCCAGACCTTTTCATGTGCTGCAGAATGACCCTGTGGAAAAACCTCTTCCAGAATTGAAAGCTGACTGTAAGGTCTACCACAGGCCAGTATCCCTGATATTCAGTGAATCATACTGCACACATATGGAAGGCAGAACAGAATCTGGCACTTAGTAACATTTAAGTTGCTCATTTTAAAGGCCATGTTGGTATCTTTTTGAATGTTTCTTATGAATTTAACAGTTTATTTCTTGGCTCTATCACAATCCAGTTTACTCTACAGAGTAAATTGGAAGTCTGAATACAGCAGCATTCTATTACCAATCAGTCTCTCACTACAGAGAAAAGTTCTTGGTGCTGAAATAGTTTTATTTGTTCCCATTCTTACCCTAATGTAATATTGCTGCTATATGTTGTGTTCCAGAAAGCTGAAACACCAGAGACTGTGGCTTCGCAGCTCTCTCTTTCCGCTAAATGTCTCACACAGATGACACACCCTAGCAGTGCTGGGCCTGAGCTTGGGAACATCTGCCTGTTCCAAAACCCAGAGTTCCCACATAACTACATAATTCGCTGCTATCGAGTTACTGGGCTAGCCACAAATTGACTAATGCAATAGTCATCAAGGATCAGGAGGTTGGAGCATGAGTGCTTAAATTTCAAGGGAGGGTGATTTTGTCCTTTAGTATCACAAACACTTTATCAACACACAAATGAGGAAAATTCCCCATCTGCCAGCCATGAACAGTACAAAAAGAAAAGAGAATCTACATACAGCCTTTCATTTGCAGTGATGTACCCTAGACAGGGCCTTTCAAAATCTCCAGCTGTGGGGAGAGCACCTGGGCCTTGGCACTGGACAGCTTTGCTTGCTTTACTGTGACTGAGGAATATCATTCTCACAATGGATATCACTCTCTCTCCCTTAGTCTTTTCAGCATACAAACTAAACAGCAACAGCAGTCAAGAGCAATTAATTTTTCCCCCACATACCTGACTGATAAAATAAAACTTTCCTGAAAAATCCTCTTGCGGAGTGGGTTTTCGCTCTCCCCGGCTGCACACGGCTCTTGGGAGCCCGGCTGTGGCGTAGCTTCCACGTGCTGCCAGGGTTTGCTGCCGCGGGTTCCCGGACACGGCTCCGTGTCTCGGGCGCGTGGGCTGGCCAGCCTCTGTTACCGTGCGCTAGGGATCCGGTAAAGAGGTAAGGAATTTGTCCATTGACTCCGCGCTCGGCAGGAACGGTTTATCGGTCACGTGGCGCGGATCGATGGAAGGACGCGACCGCTCCTGGCACTTGCATGGGAGAAAATGGCGCCTGGGTGCCGGTGGGGTAGGATTTTATGGAGGGGCGGGGCAAGAGGATCCACGGCCTGCCGGCCAATAGGGGTGGCTGCCCTGGCTGTGACATCAGCAACAGCGACCAACCAGAGAACCCCGCAGGGGCGGGCACCGAGCCTCGGGCTGAGTGGGATCGTGTGGATTGGGGTGGCAGGCACGGGGTTTCCCAGGGCCGGACGGGCGGGTGGTTACAGGAGCGGCAGAGGGGGAAGACCCGGCAGCATGGGGCCAGAAACCGCGGGGGAGGAAACAACACGGGGGAAGCGCGGGGGTACACAGGACTCGACTAGCTAACACAAATAAGAACCCCTAAAACCCAATCCCAGGATGCAGCATCCTCTCAGTCTTAACAAACCAAATTAGTCTTTTTCTAAGCTAGAAAGATCTTCTGAGTTGCTCCTTAAACTTAAGCTTCACATGACTCTTTGTTTATTTCTCATAGTCTTTTAGCAACCCAACCAGCCCATAACCCACAAAGAGAGACTATAACAACAGGTTAGATTAAATGAAAACTGAACTTACTACTTCAGTAGTTTAAAATACTGAACACTCTGATCATGTTCTCTTCACTAACCCAGCAATGCTACAAACACTCAGGAAGCAGGCAATGAGAAGAGTCTGTAATTATTGGCTGCAGCTGTCTGCACCAGCCAGTCTCCTCTCTTTAACTGCCAGTGTCACAGAATCATAGAATGCTTTGGGTTAGAAAGAACCTAAATATTACCTAGTTCAAACCCCCTACCATGGGCAAAGACACCTTCCACTAGACCAAGTTGTTCAGTGCCTCGTCCAGAACTCCTCTGGGCAATGGTATATACACCAGCATGAGTATCTGGTGATGATCTGCAAATGACTGCAGAATAAAAGACAGTCTGAATTCATTGATGGGAAACTAATAGGGAAGGTTCATTCAAAGTCCGCCTGTGCTCTACTAGAGCTGCTATCTACTCTCTAGTAATCTGTTTTATGAAAAGAGTTTTCTAAATGTTAAACCACAATATCTAAGCTAGAAAGTTATTTTACAATAGATCTTCCTTCTCTGGATATCCCAATACCAGCAATCATTCATATAATTTGATTTGCATAGTAATCAGTGAGGAATGTAGTCCTAGAACTTTTTTTTCTCCAGCTAGCTGTTGCATTCACTACATTATTTTATCTTTTTCATATGAAAATGCTTATGATTTAATCTAGAATGAATTTATTGAATCTGTAACCAAAACTCATCTTAGTGGTATATATAAAAAAATTAATTTTGGAAGAGGCAATTATTTAACAGCATTGGACTGCCACTCTCTGGGACAGAGAGGTTTTTATTGCTTAAGGTGAGCAAATAAACACATTAAGCTTCCCAAATAAGGCAGAGACAATAGGACTACAAAGGTTTCATGTACTTACTGTGGACTTCATAGAATATGTTTCTTTCTTTTTAATCCCTCACTGTATTACAGTTTGACATTACCTCTTCTGATCTACCACGAAGACACATTTCATATGCATGCTTATAAACCATTTAGTTATTTGAGCTTCTCAAGCTCCCAGTGCCATAAGCACAGCTCACCTTTTCCCACCCATGTATATATCCACCAATGTTAACTGTTCTGTCTTAATATCTTGAAGAGAAGTTGAAACAAGAAAGTCAAACCAAGTCCTAGAATAGGTTGTAGACAGTCTCCTTCTGCCAGCTCTGCAAAAGAGAATAAGCAAGTGCTATTTGTTTTGTGCAATATGCACTGAATATGCAGTACAGAATTAATAGATCAGTTTCTATTCCTATAATTCCTGAAAAGAAAATTGTCTTCATGCCACCTGCTTCTCCTGACATGAAGGAACCAGGTCCTGAGGAAAAGTGTGAAGGAATTCAAATGCTAAGCTGAGTGGCATAGTTTTGGGAACTGTTTCATTCTTTAGAGCACTGATTCTTGTGCCATATACTGTCAGCAATCACAGAAACTACTGTAAAAATCAGAAGGAAAATCTGTAGTCAAAGGAGCAAAGGGGAAAATAAAAATAATGGACTGATTTTCAGAATCCAACCTGATATGTATTTGGCTCTAAGTAAAAACCTCTGTGATATCACACCACAAAGTGGTTGAAGGATTTTTTTTAAAGAGACATTTACAGCATTTTAGAGGGGGAAAATAAGTAAGAAACAATTTTTCTAATTAGCTTCTATAAAGAAAGAGAGGAGTAGAAAGGAACCCCTCGTATAGCATTGAGATTAAAATTGTGTCAAGTCCTTGTTCCACTGTAGAACTTTTTCCACAGTGACTATAAGCCATGAGCTAACCTTAATACTCACTTTTGCTTTCTCTGTATATGTACTTAAATGTCTTCCAGTAAAAGTGCAAAGCCCAAAGTCACTGGTCAGCATCAGCCAGACTGAAGCAAGAGCTAAATGTTAACCAGCTGCTGAGCTCATAAATACCTTTCAGGAAAGAAGGCAGAGAAGGAGAGGCTGCATTAGTTGCCACCCAAATGAAAACAAGTAGGATAAGCTTCACCTGTATTAGACTGCAGCAAATAGGAAGGAGCTGCTACTGAATGTCCTTGTGGGGACTAGACCTGACTGAATCTTGGCTCTTCCTAGACATAGAAGTCTTGCCTTTAGGGTGCCAGACTGCTCTTATTTCAGATTTGAACTGCCACCCCAATATTAGTGTTGAAAGAGTTCCATATATCAGAAATCCCACAGCACAGTTTAGAGATGAGCTCACCTGTGATCAGTGGGAGGGCAACTCTAAAGCAGCTGTCAAAGAAAATATTGTTTAAATCAAAAATTTGGGAAAACCTTTCAGTCAGCTTAGCAAATAGTAAGGTATGGGAGAGTTGGCAACACCAGAAACCAATGGAATAGTTCTTATATAACAGCAATTAACTTCTTCAGTTGATCTTGTTAATTTACTCAGATAGATGGTAAAATATTGTCACTAGAGGTTGTATGCAGGGGTGAAAGTGTAAGAGCAGGAGGCAGTTAAATGGTTGTAAAAGTGGTGGGCAAAATATGACACAATGCCAAGTCCAGCTAATGAAACTGCCAGAATTTATAGCTGGATAAACTATTTTAAGTTATGGGTCATTTGAGTTCTCAAGTGACAGGTCAGATCTGTGGAGTGGCAAGCACAGCAGAATTATTGAAATAAGCATTAGCAAACTTGTCTGCCCTTGTGTTTAATAACATTTAATTTTATAAGCAGTTCTAGATGATAGCAAGTGGCTGTTCAGTCAATTAAATGCACACAAAGTGACTCTGGAGGCTGCATTATGGCACCGGCTTGAGGCATTATTGGGTGGGTGGGACATCTCTCCATCTCCATACATAAAATTTTTATTTGTGTGTTACTTATGCTCTGACCCTCAGGGAGCTGAGAGCAGAACTCCAGTGACCTATGAAATTCTGCTTCTGAGCCAAAGTATCTGCACAGCACCTATCTCACACCCAGGCCTGTCAGTACTGCCAAAGTGATATTCTCATATCTATCTAAGCACATCCATCTGAGCAGGACACAGGCTCAGCTAAGGAAGCACCAGAGCTATTCTCTGCTCTTTGTCTTCCTTTCCTCTGCTGGAGCTGAGGATGGCTGTGTCAAACATGGGTGAGATCTCAGGGGCACTTTGAGGATTCAGGGTAAAATCTTGTTCCAGAGAAATCAATGGGAGTTTTGCCATTGACTTTGGTGGGGCCGGACTTCATTCATAAAGTGTTGACTGTTTTAATAGATTTACCAGCCCTCCAGGCAGCCCATGCAGAAGTGTAATAGATCTTGCACTCTTGCTTCAAGAAATGAATCCCCTGGCTCAGGCCAAGGTCTGCAGAGAGCAGCTTCCCTGTGCCAAGACTTTCATCTGGGAAACCTACCAAGCCAGTATTGCACTATAAGTTTGCAGCTCAGTGGGACCGACTTGTGCCTCCACCACAGAAGCATAGCCATACGTGCTGCCCAGCTCTGAGAAAAGCCAAAAGTCCCATGGAGATGTAGCCCAGGTGGTTCTGCCTCTCAGTGGGCTGGGCCCTCAAGCAATAGCAGCAAGGGTGGACTTTGCCAGTTTGCACCATGGCCAAGCTGGCCCTCAGCAGCCTCAGCACAAAGCTGGCCGAAGCCACCACCCAAGCCAGCAGCTGCACTAGCAAAGGGATGGAGCCTGGCTCGTTATAGGGCCAGGCCCCTGCTGCAGTAGCCAGCAGTGACCCTGTGCTAAAGCTGCAGAGAGGACTGTGGTCTGAGTGCTGCCTGCCATGCGTACTGCCCTGGCACAATGGTCATTTTTTAAAAAAAGAAAAAAAGGAGAGAGGGACTCCTGCTCCATTGTCCTACTGCAAGTGGAAAAGGGCTGAACTAATTCAAACCAAACTCCAAACAGAAACTCCTCCCAGGCGGAGACATTTTTCTGTCAAGTTTCAGCCCTGGGAGAATTTTTACAGCTGAGCAATAAATTCTTGAAACAGAGGTTAAGGCCCTCAATAGCTCCAGGCTTTTAATACAAGGAGCAGCACAGAGCAATGGGTACTCAATGTGTAGGAATGTGTCAGACTGAAGGGAGGCTGGATGTACTGGGGAAAGGAGGGGGTTAATTACCATAATTGCCCAACAAACCTTTCCTAATATTGTCACTTTTTACCCAGAAGTTACAATTTCTGTTACTATAGAAGCAAGATGTTGATACTGGATTCATTTTCTGGGTTTTATTCCTTTTTGTCATTTTTCCCATGAACTAATAAGCCACAGTGGATTTGAAAGTATGAGCAAATGTGAACACTATACAAAGCACTTTTATGTTCTATTGACATTTTCTTCCCACCCTAATAATTTAGAGCTGTTAACATAAAAAAAAAAAAAATTAAGATGATCATACTTCCCATCACTTTCATTTCCCATGTTTATAAAGGAAGAATTGTGAGTAATTTCCCATAGTTATTGTTTGCAGCACAACACATGGTCTCAATTACTGGGATAAAAATCACAGAGAGGGTATTGGTGAGGATAAAAGATTTATCTGTGCATTTCATTCAAAATTCATTTTCCATGCCATAGTTTATATTACTTTGATCAATATCATCTTTCTTGTTTGACTTTATAAACATAATTCAACTATCCTGAGCAGGACCCTGGGTCACGAGAGATCAGTTTGCTGACATATTTCTGAAGCAGTGAAGCATAAGCAGAGTGATCCTCCACCAAACCTACTTTCTGATAAAGGTATCTACCCAAGGGCAGATCTGGACAACTCTAGAGTACAGAAACATAAAATAACCCCTGGATTTGACTTTTGTTCTCATTCCCAAGTAAACAAAAAGGGACAACAGCTAGTGTCAGGATCTGTCCCCACATAGAACATAATTCCATGTATTAATATGTATTTTCCTTCTGGCACTTGGGGGTCCTTCACACGCTTTTGCACTACTGCCTTGAAAATGCCTTTTCTGCATTAATGACCTGAGTGGTTGCAGGCCCATGGCTGAAGTCTCTGCATGGGGGAGCTCTCCAGGCAGCTCTGTGACAGCCCTGGGGCACCTGGCTCCTGCTGCTCAAGGAGAGACAGGTACCATTGACATGTGACTGTGCTGAACCAGCACATGCTATAAAGAGGCAGCTTTAGCACAGATCACAGCAGCTCAGATGTGGCAGAATAAGTGGATTTATCATCCAGGGGTTGACTGTTGCAGCAGATTTGAAGAGTGTGTCTGGTGCAGACGGGCAGGTGGCACTGCTGACACTGGCAGCAAATGATGTTTGGTTAATTGCAGATTTTGCAGGGTGGGGGTTCAGCTGACACCAAAGACAGCATTATTTTCTTATGTTTTTACCCCGCCTTCCCAGCTGGTGTTCAAGGCAATGTTCAGCTGCTTCTTTTGTAGGACTGCTCTTTGTTAGACATCGTGCAGGACATGAGATATTTAATGCTTAGGGGGTTGATGGGGAGGTGCCCCTGCATAAATCCTTTACCAATTCTCTATTTTTTAAATAAATTGCAGGCTGGTCTGTGGGGAACTCAAGACTGTGCTGTTTGTTAGCACAAATGAGCCCAACACAAATAGTTGGTCTTTTTGACCAGAAGGTTGTGCAACTTGCTGGACTTGGCCTTCAACCCAGGCCTGGCAGCCACACTGGGACCCACAATTTCCTCCCATGGTTTTATCTGTGCTGCAGAAAACACTTTTGTTCCCAGGATATTGTGGGATACAGGAGTGTGGAGTTTGCCTGTGTATGGGTCACAGCATGATCTGTAGTAAATTCAGTCTCCTAAATGACATAATCATATTATAGGGTAAATGTATAACAGACAAATTCACAGAGCTGGCTTTGTTGAAGAGTGAACTTCTGAATTACAGTTCTGGTTCCTTACCCTTGCTCTGAGCACATGTGTAGTGGATTTTCTCAGCCTTTTTTTCTCCCTTCCATTTCTGGGTGCTGCTTTCAGTCTTAAACCATAAAACACAGAGATGATACATGGTTTAAAGATAAAGATCAGGTCTCTTCAGGACCTCCAGCCATCCTTCACTGAAACTTTTCCATGGCATACAGCAGCTCTCATGACCCGAGAATCCACCTGGGATTCTTCAGAACTGGCCTCAGTTGTGTCATGCCAGAGTTGTACCCCAACAGTAGAAACTGTTGCTGGTCTAAGACAGCAGCATCTCACTTCTGTGGAGCTTTGATGTAAGAGTTCTACTAACAGAGGATCTCTGAGCTTTCCATCCTTTGTTGTTGCTACTTCTCCCCAGTGCTGTGAGGACACAGATCTTGAAAAGCTACTGGGATGTCTTTCTGGAAGCATATTTGAAAAATGGAGGCAAAAACATAGCAAAAAGCTTTCTGTGAAGGAGGTTCATGCCTTTGTAAATACAATTTAAACATATGGAGTGGGAAATCTGTTAAATTCTGTCTTGATCACTTACCTTTTTGTTTTCAATTCAGTAAATAAGGAATTATCTTTAAGGGCTTATTAATCTGCACACAATACCTGCTAAAGTCTCATTATGATTTGGACCTGATGAGCCTTCCTGGGGTTTTTGGTAATTTCTTACCAGCCAAAGACGTGCATACTGCTTTGCAGTCATTCCTAAAGTGCTGGTTGGTTCAGGAGCATCAGCCCCAGGGAAGGCTTTGCATTAAGGCTGGCAGCCTTGTGCAGTTGAATAGCACAAAAGCAGAAGGCTGGTGATGCATGTCAGAAAGTCTTCTGAGCAGCTGCCCTGCAGAGCCAGTGCTACTGTGTTGTTCATTCCCCTCCTCCTTTCTTCCAGTTTCCTGTTTCAGCTTTGCACTGATGTGAATACAGTCTGGTCCCTTCATATTCCTTGTCTGCTCTGCACTGACATCTTCCTCCTCTCTTCCTGCCCATCCTTTCTATCACAGGTTTCTCAAAGCAGCACCAACTTGTGCTACCACCTTCTTCACTGGGCCCACCACTTACATTCCCAGTTCATATTCTGCCTGACTGACTCCAGATCCTCGTCAAATATTTTCCATCTACAGTTTATGTTTGATGCAAAACAAATCTTGTGATAAAGGGATTTAATGATGATTTTTTTTTTATTTAAAAAGGCAACTTTGTATCAGAAGAGTCCTTCAAAATTACTGAATGAAACTAAAGAAATCTGCATTGACAAGTGCTTTTAGCTCTTTTCCATCTTTAAGGTATCTGTGCTATGGCAGAACTGGCAGCACTGAGAAGCTGAGACCCACAATCATGTTGGGCACCTCTCAACCAAGATAACTGGTACCACATTACTGTGAATCTCAGCATTTCAGGTAGGAAGTCCATTTTCCCACTATATGCCTGAATGAGAGCTATGTTTAAATGCAATGTGAGGATAAGGACCACTGGTGTTATCTCCTGAACTTACTTGTTAATTCCTTTGTTAGCTGAATTTACCCCTCAAAATGCAAACAGACATTATGGATTGGATCTTTGTTGCATAAGCCAAACTCAAAGTCAGCACACTCCAGGCTTGGAAATTGCACATGCAACTTCAAATTAAGAATCTGGGGAAGGCTTAATTATTTGGATGGTTTGGTGGAGCAGCACAACCCAAACCAGATTATGCACAGCATCACCTGCAGCGGGAGAACAGATCTCAGTGCTGGTACTCAGTGCAGTGCAGGGCTTTGGGCTCCCACACTGCAAACCAGTTTCTGCATGATTTGTCTTGAGACTCACCTCTTTGCTCTGGTTGGTTTATTTTTATGGTCTAAACTCAAAGCCAAAGTGAAACTCAGCCAAAGTGCCAAGATTTCCTGGTTACAGGTTGAAACCAAGCAAAAAGTCCATCATTGATATGGTTTCAACCTAAAACCATAAATCATTTTTATTCACCTAAAGTTCACTCCAAATTTACTCAAAACTTGGCCTAGATTTGCCTGAAACTTGGTCTATTATTGCTTGAAACTGAGCCCAGCTTCAAAGAGGTTCATGAACCTTCATAAACCTGGCCCAAGTCTTGAGTTTGTAATGAAACCCAAAACCAGGGAAGTTTCACCTGATTTGGATTGGGTTATAGACATTTCTCACGGCTCTAGTATTTATTATGATTATAATAACAACACATTTATACAGAGCTGCAAGCACACAGAGGAGTCCAGACAGCTTTCCTACCAGTCCAAGCTCACCAGCTCAATCATGTGCTGAACTGGAGCTACAGTCAGACTCAGCCCCAGATGAGCTGATTAAAAACATAATTTCTCCTGGGTTGTCAAAGACCAAAATAAAAAAAAAAAAAAAAATCACCCTGAAGCACTTCACACAGAAATTACAAGGATAAAGAATCAACGCCCAAAGAAAACTAAGCAGTAGCCCTGTTTTCTGGGCAGCCTGAGAGATATGCCAGGCAGGCTGGCAGAGCCCAGGTCCTGCTCACCAGCAGTGTCACTTTTGATTATCTCCATGCAGCCTGCTGGCCTTACCCAGAATCTTTTTTTGTAGTAAATTACCAACAACTGACACTGTTTTGCTTGTTTGTTTGTTTTTTTTTTTTTTTTAACTGGTGCAGCTGCACCTGCAGTGGCAGCATCCTGGGTGGGGTACGTATGGGAAGAGACTCTCCAGGGGCTCTGTGCTAGGGCATAGGGTCATGCTCCTGGCTTTCTGAAGAGTGTGGGGAATGGCCAGGGCTCCAGCAGGCTCCATCTGAGATGCATTTTAGTGAAGAGGGGCAGTTCCCATGGCTTTATGCCAGCTGGGGCTGTCATGGCTGATGAGCCCTGTGGCTTTGTCCTCCTCTCCAGGGACACCTCAGGACTTTGGAGATACTCCTGGCAGAATGGCCATTGCCTGTGAGCTCTCCCAAACCAAAACATCTGGTTGTCAGTTCCTGTCCTGTAAAACGAGGATGACAAACACATCCCAACCTCACAAGGGTGTAGCAAGGAACATCCTACAGCCCTGGGAGCCATAGAGAAGCTCATAAACAAACAAACCTGCAGATGTGAGAGCCAAGCCAGGGAGAGGCTGAGCCGGCGCTGCTGCCACGCGCAAGGAAAAGGTCCAGCCCAAGAAAGGGGGAAAGCCCTTCCTCATACTTAACAAAGACTTATCACAGTGTGGCTTTGGCCTGGAAGCACCGAGATGCAGTATCTGTCCAGACTCTTCAGACAAAACCACCTACATTTCTATGAGCACATATGGGCACGTGTCTGAGCAGGCTGAGGACTCAGCTGTGCACCAACAAGCAGCAATGGCACACTGGACTGGCTGGCACCAGCACAGGGCTGCAGCCCAGCTTTGCCAGCACACTCCCACTGGTCAGGCAGCCTGGGCCTCCACAGACACTTCCTGTCACACGGCACAGTAGAAATAGAAAGGAGAGCCCAAAATACAAAAATAAACACTTTGTTGACATCTCTGGCCCCAGGGTTCCTCTCCTGAACTCAGTGGAAAGCTCATAACTGAGAAATTGGCTTGGGCGTGATATTCCTCAAAAGCATTTGTTAGGAGGGTGTGAAATATTTGGCAAGTTTTAAGGACAACCGACGTAGATTGTTGGAATTTGTCAGAGCTGAAGTCATTGATATGTTCAACATTTTTGCTGCACAGAAAGAGGGTCTCATCTTCAGGCAAACAAGAGCATACAGCCCACTCCAGAGGGATTGGATTTCGAAGTCTCCAAGAGCAGCACCAGCCTTGGTGAAGTGCTCACTGAACAGGGCTGCAAAGAGAACCCTGCTGCCGAGCATCTCCACCAGCCTGGCACCAGCAGTGCCTCTGCCCGCTCTGAGAGCAGCCTGGGCATGTCCTGCTCTGTGAGGACAGCTGCTGGTCCTTGCAGCACCTGCCTGGGGACCTGCAAGGGACAACTCAGAAGCACAAAGCACCAGGGTTTGTGCAGGACCAGAACATGTGAGTGAAGCAGAACATGCATTGGGAGTGCTTTGGGCCACTGAATTACTGCAGCATTCCACCCTCTCCTTATTTCTTTCCCTCTTGTTCCTACTGCAACCTCTACAATCATTCACATTTTCATAGGTGTAAATGATGGCATATTTTGCCCCAAATCACACCTGTCTGCTTGCCCTGTCTTAAGTTTTCACAGCATCCTGAACCAGCACAATCCTGCAGGTTAATGTGACATCCCAGACCCGTTGTGCCAATGGGGTTTGCAGACAGAGCCCTCCAGGCAGCTCTGTGTAACCACAGGAGCTCACACAGGGGCTGCACAGGTCTCTGCAGGCATCCAACATACTCAGGCCACAGACAACAACTAGAAGCTCTGGGGTTTTCTGAACACAAGGGTTTCAGCCAAGTGCTAGTCTGCCAAGATTGTGATAACATGAGGGCTTACTCTGGGCAACTACTCTGGTAGGACATTGCCAACCCAGATTTACTGGATTAATCTGGTGTACATCATATCTTGGCCTTAGCTTCTGGCCACTCCTGCAAGCAGAAAAGCTGCAAGATTTGCTCTGCGGACAGACTGAAGCAGACAAGATCCTGGGTTCAGATGTCCCAGTTTTTTGAAGCTAGTGTGTCCCATTAGCTCCTGTCCTACCTGGCACAGGGCAGCTGGGGGGGCACTGAGAGGGGTGCATAGCTCCTGCAGCTCCAGCCTCATCCAATGCTGAACTCTGGCTTTCCTTCTGTAACTGAAAAGACAAGATTTTCTCATCACAGTGAAGTAAGAGGAGCTCTCTCCTCTTCATCTGGTGCCTAATCAGAAAGTAGCAGCACAATGTGAGCTGTTATCCTCGCAAATTTGGGCAGAGACCATCAGATCCACAAGAGTACTGTGAGGCTTTAATGGTTCAAGTGGCCATTCCTTCACAGCCAACATCAATTTTTAAAAGTGGTGAGAAAGCTTTTACAATGCCAGCGCCACCACCTCCAGCTTGGCCTAGAGCAGCAGGTTTGGTGCCTTGTGATGCACTTACCTGTTGTGGTGCTGCTGGCAGAGACTGGCAGTGCCAAACCTGGGCCCAGGAAGGTACAGGCAGAGCTGGACACGAACCGTGGCACCTTGCTCTCCAAATAGCTCAGGCCTGTCTGTGCTGAGGAGTCTTGAGCTGATCAGCTCTTCCAAAGCTGAACTTGAATCACAGCATTGATTCAATATGCTTTAATATTGAGCATGCAATATTCTAAGATTCAATATTTATCTTAGAGAAAACCTGAGTATGACCCTTCAAGACCTGCCATAAGAAAGCAAATATTGGGGTTCTTTGAAAGTCAGCTTAGAAGAGAGACTGTGGAAACAGTGGTGTTCTGCCAAAATACACGTGGGCTGACAAGTTTACAAGGTACTGTTACAACACACAATAAGAGAATGATTTGCTGTGTACAGTAACAAACCATCTTTGTTAAAATCTGTTAACCAACAATTATATTTATTATCCATGCAATCACCTATGCAGAGTCATATGCACAATCACAGTGGAGGGAAGCCACACTTATTTCAAATAATTAAGCATTTTACTATTTCCTTGAATTTGGAAAATGTCCTTTAATTGCAAAAGGATACACATTTAGAAAGACCTCTACTTCAGTCTGTCTAGTGCTTAGAGTCATTTTGGGGTCCCACTATCAAATGAAATACAGCAGATTATTTCAAAATCACACTGCAAGTTACAAACCACTTTTTAATTGCAGGTTGCATGCAATGTTATTTTGCAACCTTTGTGCTTCACTGAGACACCAAGGAAGCTGCAGAAATTCAAACTAATGGAAATAATCATACACATACAGCAACTGAAACCAAGAAACAAAAATTATATATCAGTTAAAGGACATTATTGCAAAGAGACAGATTAATAATGTACAAAAAGTGGATTTTTATGTGCAGATTGGTACAGCACAACTTTGTTTTACATTTTAAAATGACTAAAAGAGCTACTGTCAAGATTTCTTGTTTCTGAAGCATAGCAAAGGCAGTTTGCAGAATGGTGCGAACACTGGAGCTGCTGGAACACAGTCAAAGAACCTTTGGCATCATAAGGTGTTACATGGAGCTGAAATGTAAACCAACTCTACTGGACAGACTCCTGACAGGTCTTTCTGAAATTGTCCTCAGTTCATCTCAGTGTTTAGGGGCTGAGAAAAAATACTTAAATGGTACACTTACCTATAAACTATACAATCATGCACACTGGCACTAAAACTCATTCCCAACCTGCTGATATAGGAGTGCCATTTACAATTTTAAAGTTCTGATTATATCTCACCATAGTTACGCAACATATGGAAAAAATACACTGTTCAACATTTTGGCACTCTAATAAATAAAATCCAGACATGGTCTACTAAAAATATCAAAGTAATCCTGTGCACAAGCTTCTTTTTTATATAGTTATATTTGTTATGCAGAAGAAATCACAGAGAGCAATAATACAATTTGGGGTGAATTATAGGAGTACATTTCCCTTCCAAAGCTATTATAGCTCAATATATGTTCCCTCTATCAACTACAGTGCTGTCCCAGCAGCAGTTTCAGCACTTCTTTCTTCCAGATTTTATAGCATCACACCTCAGTACAAAGTTCTGCCACTGCTGCTAAAAGATACACCATGGCATTTGCATATACAAGAACATCCACATCACTGAATAATTCACTTGATATTAAAACCCATCTAAAGCTTGTGATGGTTTCTGGTATTGGATTATTCCTCTTTTATCAGTCTTGGGTTATATAACAGTAGCTGTTGAAGTGGGGGTAAAAGAAAGGAATATCTTAAGGCAGTTTTAGCAAACAGTAGTGGTTTTTTTTTTTTTTTCACACTTAACTGTGTTTTCTGTATAATGATTTAACATCCACTTCTGCATGTTTTGGCTATCAGATTACTTTTTGACCAGACTACTCAGGTGAAGTCATTGGAAATGTTCTCGCTTCCTTTCTGGAACCACAGAGTAACTTGAGAGAGGTCCACTGCTATTAAGATTTGTGAAGGTTTCTGTACTTCTTCTGTTCTTTCTTTGCATGAAGAATGAACAGCAGCAGCTCCCTCAAGGAGGAATCACCTGGACACATAGACAGATACAAAGACAACCCTACTGACAACTCCTGAAGTATAAGAATGCAGTTTATCACACTTTTAGCAAAAACACAAGGCCACAGAATAAACTAAAAAAAAAAACTGTTTTATTGTGACATTTATGACATTGAACCCTTGTTGATATGAATGACTATGGGTACTCTTGACATGTTACAATATGTCATGGTGTAGGATGGCACTGATTGTCATCTGACTTTTGAGAATGTTTAATGGTCCCTACTGACCTCAGTGCATTTTGGCAAGTCACAGAAACTTTATCATCAGGTTTGTGTATACAGTTAACAAGTAGTTGGTCTTATAAGCACCATTACAAACCCTCACATTAAGGGTATTATTAATCTAGTTTACAAATGCTTCATTGATAAAAATAGCATGATTACAGTATACACACACTTAATTTACATGTAATGTATTATAGGCATAACTGAGATAAACTACTGAGCTAACTTTGGTTGATTGAAGTATTTAGACTGAATAATGGCAATTTTGGCTTCTAAGTTGTGTAAATATTACAGTGCATTTATAAATCTAGGTTGAAAATTTACTAGCACCAAATGGATATCATAAATGGCTGACCTAGTAAGTTGTAGTTGGAGAAGCGAAGTTTAAGAATTACAAAAATAGAGCTGTCCATCAGTTGAAAGCACATTCTTGTACCTCTGCTGAAATGATGACGTGTCTCAGCATCAGTGGCCAACTTCCAATGATAAAAGTCCCAGTTTTCAAGATTCAACATATCAAGGTAGTTCAGCTACACGTAAAAGCCTGAGAAAGTGGTAGTTTTGAGCTCATGTATTCATCCTGTACCTTGTTTATGCAATAATATGATAGTGCTTGTTCATACAAATGTAGTCATGTAAGATTGTACCTATGATATGGAGAATCTGATTGGGAGGAATATTCAGTCCTACCTATCTATCTTTGGTTTAATTATTTGGTCTTTGGTTGATGAATTAATGAAGCAATATCTGAATTTTCATTTTCAGGTTATCTCCCAGCTCACCACTGAGGTAGTCTTTGTCGTGTTTTGCTTCAAGCTGGTTAAGTTCCTTCTTTTTATAGAGTGGAATACTACTGATTTGTAATGAATAATTTCCAGGCACTGGCTTCTTCTTTGTGAAATGAAGGTAACTTATTCCGTCCTTCTTATTGATTCTAAAGAAACCATCTTCATTTCCGGAGTCAATTAAATATCGGTTATGGTTTGTCAGTGTTGTGAGGGCAGGGAGCAGCTCCAGGATGCGATCTTTGTTACTGAGATCCGAGATGTTGATGGAGAAGACCGCTGCTTTCTCAATATCCCAGCTGGCGAGACTGATTGGCGGCTCCAGCTCTTGCTGATCCTGCATAAGAACAAAGGATGTCAGCTGGCTTTGTCAGAGAGCATTTCACATGTGCCTGTGTGTGTTTCTTGCCCAGGTCATTCATTACTAATTAGACAATTTTAAAAAGGAGGTTCTGTAACATCATCTGTCAAATCCACTCTTATGGGCCTAGAACTCCTCAGGATGAAGTACAGAGCTTGTCACCACTGCTGTGTGGGTTAGAGGAGCCTGAGACACGTGCTGGAAGTTTCTGTGCACGCGCCTTGCTGCCTGACAGGTGAAGCCCCTCCGTGCTGGGAGCCTGTGACCAGCCTCCTGCAAAGAGAGCAAACAAGGCACTCTCCTCCTCTCTGCCAGGGTAGCCACAGGCTGAGAGAACAGCTGTGAAGGAGAGCAGGGTCTGTGAGAGAGCCACAGCATTTCAATGGAGATTTTCTGCTTTGCAAGATTCGTTTGGGTTAAGCATGGAGCCAGGGCAGCCTGCAGGTGCAGCAGAGTGCTGGAAAAGCACCCTCACCCTTCACCTCAGACAGCAGCAGAAGATGTAACATTTTCATTTGGAAAGCAAGGGAAGCTCTACATCACTTCTGAGACAAAAACACTACCTGACATCCAAAACCAGCTTTGGTCTACTTTAGGGTGTAGATTTTTCCTAAGGGATTGTCTCTTGGCAAACATCCTTCTGAGTCCAGCTCACAAGACAGCCACAAACACTTTCCCCCCAGAAAGGGTCAATTACCTCTGCTTCACTTGCAGTTTCATTAGTGCTCCTGCGCTTCCTTCCTCTCTTGGGATAGCCATTGATTTTACATTCATAACAAGCTTCTGGAGAGAGGGAATTGTCATCTACTTCTCCACCGAGTGAAAGCTCTTGTCCTTGACCTCTGCCTAGCCCCACTCCAGAAACACAGTGTCTGAGGAAGGAAGAAATTCAAAATTAACTCCAGTGAGACACAGATCTTATCAAAAGCTGCATTTGGGGGACTGTAAGTACAAATAATTAAGCAATTATGTTGCATTCATTTCCTAGGAAGAATTTCTGCTAAAGTCAACAGACAAAATTCTCACTGAATCACAATGAGGCCACTCTTTATTTCAAGAATCTGCTTTCATGGGTTTTTGCCCAAGAGAGACCTGCCAATATTTAACAGTCTTAAAAACAAAGGCTTAAGCTTTGAGTTGTTGTTAGCAATTTCTGTTATCCAGCCTGGAACACATTTAAAGAGACCAATTTTCAACAACTGCTGAAAAATCTGGAGAGTGAGGTCTTTCATAATGCATCCCAAAGCTTTTAGTCACTTAAAAACTTTAAACCACAATCTTCCTGATTTCCATTTGGGTTGTTTGGTCCTATATGTTGTACAGCCCAAACATGCCCACTGGGGCAAGGGAAATTGGTTTTCTTGATAAAGCATACATTTATTTTAAAAAATACTAATTTGAAACACAGAAGAATATAGAACATACAAGAACCTAAGAGCATGCAGAGCTGTTATTTCAACCAGCAGGTGAAACTTCTTGTATAATGTAGTTTCTTTTTGCAGCTGGTAGGGGGTGTTATTATTAATGTTTGTTTTATTCCTCTTTAAGGAGACAAGTGAATCACAGCAAGGAGTGTGAGATCAGAGGACTTGGCAGACTGCTGGGGTGTGCAGGAGAGGTGAAAGCAGTAGCTTAAAATAGAGGATTGAACCTGGAAGCCCTGACCAAATTTCAGTTCCAAGCATTAGACCCCTCCCTTTCCATGGTTAACTTTCCCCACCCCACCCTCCCCTCCCCCCTCCAATCTCCAAAATCAGTAGATGCATCCAACTCTTGAGCACCTTCCCAATCCTATCCCTCTTTAATTGCTGACAATCCCCCTGCTCCCCACTGCTAAGAAAGGAGTAGACTATATCCCACTGGTATCTGTTAGTTTAAAATGAGAATCCCTTACCCTTGTCCTATTCTGAAGTAACCAGGTGGACATCCACAGACATAGCCACCTTCAGTGTTTGAACAACCATAACTGCACGGGGCTTGTGCAGAACCGCATTCATTGATATCTTGGCAACCTCCACTAAACTGCTCATACTGAAATCCAGTAGGGCACATACATTTATAGCTTCCCAAAGTATTGTGGCAGGATGCTCCTCCACAAATGTGTGCACTGAGACATTCGTTTTCATCTGGAAAAGAAGCAGAATATACCAGGTTAACTTTTACCCAGGTACAGCCCAGCCTTGTACAGGTGGTGCTTGGCTGAATGTGCTGCCACCTCCGATGGACATGGACAACTGGGCTTGTCCTCCCCCTTGCCTGGGGCAGTGGTCCTTGGGAGATGACTACAACCACACAACAGCAACACTGGGGCTACTCTACAGAAGATGTTTCATGCCATGTCAGGTCATGCCCTGGAAAGCAGCAAAACAGAGAAGATAGCTTTTTTTTCCTAGAAATAACTGAGAAGAATAAAACATTGTACAGCCTGGTCAAGTAATCCCTTGTTCATAGTGCTATTCAACATTAAAGGAAAAAGAGTAAGGAATCAAGTTCTGACACTCTTTCCAGGCATTGAAAATACCTCCCTACGCACTTACATTTAAATATTAGACATAGGTAAAATATGGGAAGTAGTAAAGTAAAAATAAAAGCAGCTGTAGTACAAAAGACTGCTATATTCTGAACCAGTTCTTTTCCAAACTTCCTAAGGGTGGCACTGTAGGAGTTTCAGGTCAGTTCAGGCTTATTTACTGAAAAGGATTACTTTTTGAAATTAAGCTGGTCTGATTTTTGATGTCTGATGTGGCAAATTGCTTCAAAAAGTTCCAAATGTTATTGTTCCCCATTTTCTGTGATAAATGTATATGTACATTGTGGGGGTGTGCACACATAAGAAACTCCATTTGGGAAGTACAGAGCAGCATCTCTGACCTCAACATCCAGGTTACAGGAGAATAAGTAATAAGTCACAGCATTACTGTCTTTTTCCAAACAATGTGGCTCTTTGTTCTTTATTTAAAAGCAATGTCTTTTCTTCTTGCAGCCTGATTCACAGTGTGGTGTACTGTGGAAGTGCCTGGGCAGGGGATGCAGTCACAGACAGCACAAGACATGGGAGGAACCAAAGCATTCTTCAGTGATTATCTAAATGTGTTGCAGCAACATAAAAAATCCCTGAACGATTCATTAAATAGGCTAAAAAAGACACAAACTGTTTGCAAAGTTGGGATTGCCAAAGAATATGAAGGAATTGTCACGGAAAAACCCAGTACATGGATTCTTCCCCTGTGGTACACCCAGGAGATCCAGATAAGTATCTTAAGAATATACAGCTATAGACAGTACAACGTGAATATGTGGAGACCACAAGGTATTAAAACCTGGCGCTGAATCCTGTGTTCCCAGAGCCTGTAAGGGTTTGCCATTAACTCAGAGAGATATTTCAGTGTTTCTCACACCTCAGAGCAACTATACCAACATCATAAATGCTTTTTTGGGCCACAGGAAGTTACTGCACCAAGAGCAGATATGCTCACTTCACCATGCTCCACAGTGGCAAGAAAGGGGACATTAGTGAGATTAATTCCCATATTTTGGGTGAGTGTTGGAAGAAAAAAAATATGAAGAAAAAGAAAAAAATTTTGGGACCCTCAGACTGCACAAGCTGCGCTGTCAGGCACCGGCCTTGCTCTCCTGTGCTCTGTAACACACAGCTCTGTCATGCTCAGCTTCAGCAGGAAGGAGAAATGCCATGAGGACACAGGGGCCCAAACCTCCTTTCCTGCAGCTTTGGATTTCTGCCTGGACTGCCACATGTCCAAGAAGGTGGAAGTACTGGCTGAGTCTTGCACCAGGTGTGGCCCTCAAGAAATTTCCCTTGGTGAATTTTCTAGTGGATCAGTATTTTTGGTGCCAAGGCTGGCACCTTTCTTTCAGTGGGGCAAATACTCAGTGCTTGTGAATTTTGAAACTGGTATTCCCTGTATACATCTAAACAGTAGTCAATGGCCTCAAAAGCTGGAGTATCAGTGTACACCTGGTTTGGAAATACACTTAGTTAAATGTTTTCACCCAGGAAGATCTGGAAACAGCCATGATGTTTCACAAAACTCAACACTGTACTTTTTCAGATTCTGCAATGTTCTCCAGCAGCCAGACATGACAGTACTGGTTTCTTGGGGGATTTTTATCCTCCTGCAGATAAAATTTGAATGTAACCCTAAACTCTGCTAATTGAATTAACATTCAAACCCATATGTTTGTGTTCCCTCCTTGTTCCTTGTATGTTACAGGCATAGAGTGCTAGACCAAAACAAACATCACAGCAAGGAGTGCGTATAATGTCAGGAGGTTTGGTAAGCACAATTAAAACCAGAGACCTCCCTGGAGCACCACAGTGGTAACAAGGCAAGGCTTTACTATCTTTTTGAGAGCAAAGAAAGCCAAACAAAAAGTTATAAAGCTCTTTTTTCTCAAAGAGGTCATCAGACACATGTCTGGGTATCCACACAAGACCAGCTTGCATGAAGGCCATTAAATGTGATGGAAACTGCACATAACTGCCTCTAGAGGAAAAATTCTTCCTGTTTCTCTTGTTTGAATATGCTGCATACTACACTGCTGAAACAGAGGCTTTTCCCATGACTGCTGCACAGGCAGCCCCATCTATGAGGGCTCAGAGACTTGGTATCGCTACAAAGTTTAGATAGGGAAGAAAGAGGCATTTCATTCACCAGTGTATTTACTTATTAACATAAACTTATGAGCACTAGCATTTGTTAATTATAACCAGAATTGTCCTGTTAAGCACTCACTCTAAACTGTATCCTAAAGCTTCAAGGAAGAACCTCTAGACAGACAGCTGCAGGTTTGCTCAAATATAACAAATTGTTAATCCTGTAAAAATTACAGAAGAGGAGGGACTTAATCACAGCAGCCTTCCTGTAGGTGTTTTAAAAATGACAAAAGCACAGATCAAGTAGTATTTTAATGGAATTTGAGATTGTTGGAGCTAGAAGTTGAATTTTATGATGTAATAATTCAAAGTTGTAGTTCTGAGAGTGCCAGGCTCAAACCACCATCCACTCTTAGGCAGGACCTTTGTCCAAGCAGAGACCATTGCAGAGCTGAGTAAGATTTCCTTTTCAGACCACAAAATACATGAGCAACACAAGTTTCCTCAAAGTCAATACAACCTCTAGCACCATCAAGGAGAGCTTTGTGCTTAATACTTCTTGAACCAGGACATGGGTTACTGTGTGTTTCATATCCACTCTGCCTTCACAGGAGACCACACTTGTAATGAAACTCTGCTGAACTTAGCAAATTATAATCAGAAAAGAAAGTATAGCAAACTGCACCATTGCCCTTCACTTCTTGCTGCTAACTAAAGTAACATGCATTTTAATGTATGAATTTACAAAAGTGACTTGCCAACACATTGGTTCCACTGGTAATGCTGGAGATATCCTTGTGGGCAGCTGCACCTGTATCCTCCAATTATATTTTGGCAGCCATGCTGACACCGGTGGTTGCCATCACATTCATCAACATCTAAAAGGGTGAAACACACTCTTGAGTTTTGGGAGAGAAGCCCAAATTATGCTGTATTTGGAAAACATGTTACAAATAATCACATATATTCATTTATCATACATAAATAATATATTTCAGGTTCTTCCAAAAACCTGACCACTATGGGCCTTTCGGGTTTGGATTTGTGGCTCCACAGCAAGTAATATAGGGCTGAAAACCATGGAAAGCTCTGATATTCAGCAAAAATTTTCAGTTTTTGCATTCTGCTGTGGAGCAGACAGAAGAAAGCCATTTGTATATGGGATCCCTAATGCCTTCCTAAGGGTCCCAGCTCCCCAGCAGACAGACCCTTGCTTTTACCTGGGCATCCAACCCAAAAATCCCAGGATACCACTTTTCAAAACAACCCAAACTCTGTCCAAGGAAAAGGCTCTAAGGACCCAGAGGAATAAGTCTGCAGCCCTTGAACTCTCTCTTTAGCAGGTCACCTTGGAGAGGCAAGACTTTCTGTCCTTGAATCCCTCAGAAATCCATGCAGGATTCAAAAGAGGTTCACTGAACTTACAACACTTAAACTAAAACATTCCAGGCTATGTTGCCTCAGAAAATATCTGTCCAGCTCTTTAGAATCCCACAACACATCCATTTTTTTCTGGCCCATGGACAGAAATACTGCCTTGTTGCTAAATTTCTGTACTCCCCCCTCGCTTCAACCTACATATGCTTGCTTCTGCAGATTTTAGTGCTTACTCCATAGGTCCTTCCTTGGGTGACAATATGAAAGAAGATTAAGGAAGCAAGAGAAGGCCAAATTAAATGCACTGTGTTGTACCCACCTTCACAGCTCTGCCCAGTTTGATCAAGTGAGAAGCCACGTTGACACTCACAAACAAAACTTCCTGGTGTATTTTGGCAAATGCCCTTTGCCCCACAAAGATTGATCTCAGTAGCACACTCGTTGTTGTCTGAGGGAAAGCAAAGCTCAGTGTTAGTTTGTAGTTATCATTTCAAAGCTGATGTTTTGTAACACAGGTGTCCCACTGCCTTCCCAGGTTCTCACTTTGCATTACAGGACAGTTTACACTGCCTTCTTTTGAATTTGGAAACACAAAAGTAATAGGAAGGGAAACTTGCTTTTCTTCACCAAAAATCCGAAGTTTGATATTTTGGTCTCCCAACACCTCCAAATTCACACCAATACCACAGGATCATCAAACTGACACAGAAACAGGATCTAGCTTGCAGAGCAGAAAGTGTGGTTTGCAGGAGGAAGCAGTTTAGCTTAACATTTCCATGTACCCAATGGGTATGTGATCAGAGGAAACTGCAGAAATGTATATTTCACAGCTGTTTCAAGAAGCCTTGACATGATCTCAATGAGCTACAAAAAGAAAAATATAACTATTTTTTGCTCAATGCTGAAGAAAGGGTAAGGCAAGAGTTAAAAAGTGGTGTTTGTACTGGCTGGTTCTTGAAAGTGCAAACCTCAAAGACAGATTATGAAAGCAAGGGAAAGTAGGAGGAAGGGGCCTCTTTGCAGCCCTCTCTGGTGGGATTAGGATCAGAATCCGGCCTATGTTTCCATTTGGTTCCTCAGGAAGATGATTTTACCTCCTTGCTACTTTGCTTCTGGAGTAAGGGTCAATAATAAATCCCAAATCAATGTTTACCTTCCCACGTTACCTACCAATGCAGGCTGTATGGTGCTGAGTGAATCCAGGAGGACATTTGCAAGTGAATCCCCCAATAGTGTTGACACAAAGGAACTGGCAGTTGTGCTGCTTTGTTGCACATTCATCAAGATCTAAAAAAAACCAAAAAAACATCTTTCAGTTATATTCCCTAGACTCAGAAATAAGTGAATGCAAATAAATAACAGCAGATAAAGCCTTTTGAATTTACATATCACTTTACACACTGGTTCCCAGTTCCTCTTACATGAAGTCCCACATTTAATGAATGGGACTTTGGAGCTCCAGAGTGTCCATGCTAACACTGAATTGCAGACACCACTCTCATTTGTCTGAAAGTTTCTCTGATGTAATAAATGTCTGCTCAGCCAATAAATGGGAAGTCATCATCTTCATTAGATCTGACAGACTGGAAAATGGCCTTGCACTGAAGCACACTATTACTCCAAAATAAATATTTAAATGCTAACAACAAAGTACACTGTCATTCTGCATGCCAAATTTGGAATTGCTGCTCTAATATGTGTGGTTTTAATAAAAGCTTAGTTACCAAGACACATAAATGTATGGAATTCTAAAGAATATTCCAAAACCTCTCCTGCACTGCTGTGTCTTATCCAGTATGCTGCAAAAGCAGTAGGTAAAAATTCTGTTGATGTTGGGGAATGCACTGCAAACCACAGTCACCTTTGAATCCAGTAAGATTCATTTATCATTGAATGATACGGCTTAAACCATTATATGGCTTCAACAAGCTTACCAAAATAAGAACAATCATATATATTATTAATTACAAAATCTTTTAAGATCAGCTGCCATCAACCTGCAAAAATTCCTGTTGATCTGTTGTTCATCCAAATTTACAAGGAATTAACTGAAATACCAGCTCCATCCTGTGCAGGCCATTTCCACTGTCTTTAGTGGAAATACTCATATGAATCAAGGCGACAGATTTGCATAATTTAAATGTCCTTGCAATTATTTCTGTCTGTGAAACACAGTTTCTGCAGTAAATTCTTGATTTTTACCTTTGCAGCTTCTCCCATCTTCTTGCAGGATGTATCCTTTTGGACATGAACATTGGTAGCTCCCCTCTGTGTTTTTGCAGATGAAATTGCAAGGTTTTGGAGACTCATTGCATTCATCCAGATCTACAAGAAGCAAAACCATATACCTCAGTGCTAATCAAGATTTGTGATAATGTTTTACAAAATGTTCAGGTTAGATCAGAATGAAATCCAAATCCCCAAAGCATTAACAAGTGACATTTTATTTTCTCATTTTTCAAAGTATTTCTATTTCTTTCTTCAAGTCCTCTCTTAGTAATAGACTTCATATACAAACACCACAATGTAAAACCTACCAATGCAAAGAGTGCCAGTGACATCTGTAGTATAGCCCAGATTGCAAAGACAATGGTAAGTTCCCCTCTCATTGATGCACTCCCCGTTGCGGCAGACGTCATGAATAACCTTGCATTCATCAATATCTGCAATTAAACAAGGGTTAGTTTCAATGGAACAAAACTGATTTTGTACAGCTTCAATAGATTCTTGTGACCTGACACAGAGAAACCCACACTATACATAAAATAATTACATAAAATAGTGGAACATTGCAGAGATTTAAAGATAAAAAGTGGAAAAATACGGAATGGAGCATTAATCTTTCTTATGCAATGAACAAGCTGTAAGTGGAAGGGAACAACTGAAGCTGATCATGTATCAGCCTCCACAAATCAAACATCCCTTTGTCTTCATGTACACAAATAGCCCTCAACATGTGCCTGCAACACACTCAAATGTGAGATGCAAATTCCCATTTGAGTGCATGTCAGTCAACCAGGACATAAAGCAAGTATCTGCCAAGATGGGATGGATGCCTCATCATCCAGGGCCTTTGGCCGTGCACCTTCTTCCCAAAGGACTTGGTCAACATGAAAAATCTCAGAAAATTTCAGCTGATATCCAAAACATGTAGGACATGACAGTGTTCAAGTATGGAAAAAAGAGAGTTTATAATTTATCACCTAATTTGGCATTGTCTAAGAGATCATTTAATGAAAAGTACCTGCTCCACTGGATGTGTATCCTCGGCCATGAGGGCAAAGCTTCTTGAAGGCCACGGTGCCTGGGAAGGGACAGACCTCACAGTTCTGCCCCCAGCCTCGGCCACCGTCACAGCAGCACTCAGACTTGGTGACAGCGTTCCTGTTGCTCGATCCGATTTGGCACATACTTTGTAAGACTTCAGTGAAACAGTAGCCCTCCCTGTTGTCTGGAAGACAAATTGTGCATCACAGAGAATCCTGATGGTGAATTCCAGAGGGTCGTGAGATGTTGGGAATTTAGTCAGAAATATAACAGAAAGGGCATACTTCACCCTGAGACTGTGGAACTGAGAGTGAAAGACTACCAGCAGTAAGAACGAAAGAATGACATCTAAGGGAAACAAAGACAAGAAATTTAGCAAAAGGCGGAAGACAAGAAGCTTCAATATGCTTATAAAAATGCATGTTGCTGTTTGAACCTAGAGAAAAAGGACTGGCTGAAAATCAGGACCGGCTGAAAATCAGGACCAAAGAAATGTCCGAGCAGTTCCTGGCTGACTGAAACCATGGAACAGTCAGCTTTCACAGCAAGTCACCCCAGCTGGACTGACTGAGGCAGGGATACGGTGAGCATGGGAAGAAGGAACTTGCAGGAGGACACCTACATACGAGGGCCCCTTCCTAAAGGCATCATGTAAATTCAAGAGTGTGTTTTCTCACCATACATTTCTAAGTTTAATTTCAGCCCTCATTGCTGCTATGCAAGTGACAGCTCATTCAGGTGTAAACTGGGACTTACCAAGGCACTCGTCCTGGGTGTCGCTGACCGTGAATCCCTCGTTGCACTCACACCTGTAACTCCCCACTGTGTTCACACAACGGCCGTTCTCACAGAGCCCAGGTTTGGTCTGACATTCATTCTCATCTGCATTTTTGAAATGTTATAATAAAAATCAAGTCCATTATTAGATTAATGCAGGTAAGAGGTTGGTACAGAACTTTTATGCTGTGCATTTGGCCTGGTTAAACTTCAATTTTTTCTTTTTCTTATATTTTAAAGTTTATTTTTTTCAATTTTCAGAGGAAAGATGGCCATCTAGCTCACAACTGTTATATATATTATATCTGCAGTACATTCCTCACTGGTTTTCAAAATTTTTCATAGTTACAGCTGCAATTCTGAATGCCATCCAAGGTTTAAAAAAATTCAGATCTACTCTCATTCATGCTAGCAGAGATAAACAAGCCTACAGCAACCAACCGAAATCCTCACCTTCTTCCCTCAGAGCATTCAGCAGCAGCAGTACAAACTGATTATAAAGACACCCACACCCAGATTTTCTACTTACTACCCACAGATGTGTACATCTGAACAGCAAAACCAAGTGTGTACAGCACCAATAGATCAATTACACAAGAAGTTGTGCAATTCTACCGCTGAGTTTCTTAACACTTCGTTAAATCCACAATTTTAATCCTGCTGAGGAACTGTGTATTTCAAGAGCTTCAACACTTCAGCGTCACTTACCTATACAGCCTTCCCCGTCTGGTCTGCGCTGATAACCAGGCCCACAGATACACATATAGGTGCCAATTAGGTTTTTGCATTCCATCTGCTTTGAGTCACAGTCATGAATTCCTTCTTCACACTCATTCTGATCTAAAACACAAGGTTTAGACTTCATTATATAGAGACATGATCCTGGAAATTCACAATAGTAAATTCTGACTTTGGAATCTCTATCATAATCAAACCCTACCCATACATTTATTGTTCTAAACCAACCATAAATATACTAGCCTTGAGCAAACTGATTTCTCCCAAATGCCCATTTTTAGGGCAAGACAAAACCATATCATCTGATATGACCTCACTTTAGGCAGATGTATAAATTTACTGGCAGGACAGGCCTAGTACAATCAAGTGCATAATGCAAATCATAGAATTTCATCCCAAATTCTTTCTGACTCAGTTACTTCCTGGGATTAAAACTCTGGCCCAATAGTGCAGTGAGTCAGAGCCCTGCCCCTGCAGGAACTGAAATCATTATCTCATAACTGTGAGAGCCTGGCAGGAGCTTTACCTCTGCACATTCTCCGGTCCTCCCGCAGAACGTAGCCCCCGGGGCACTTGCACTCGTAGGATCCAAAGGTGTTCACACAGCGGAAAGCACAGAGCAGAGGGTTCTGAATGCACTCGTTCACATCTGGATTTGGGGCGACAAAGACCATGGGGGGAGGGAAACACTTGTGTAAAACTCAGCAGACTTGAGTGCACAGGCTTTAGGTACAGGCAATACCACAGATCCCAGTTTACTGAGGACTAGATTTTAATAGCTGGGGACCCTTGGTTCTACTCTTCATGGATTTCTGTAGAGAAGCAGGCACCAGACACGCCAGGATGTTTGCACAGCTACCTGAAGTTTTAATAAGTTCAACAGCAAGCAGCCAATGGAAATAATTTCCAGATCCATGCTGCCAAAATACTTGCTCAGTTAAAACTAGATCTTTTCCACACCTAGGTTCGTTTTTTTCTGATTGGTTATTTAAATTCTACATGCACTAATTCAGTTTCTTCATAAACATAAAACAATATCCTTACTAGAAACATTATTTTGAAGTGCATTTACATACAAAATGCCTGGACTACTTGAGTAATTACTGCTATATAGTGACGTTTATGCACTCAGCTAGCTCCACCTCTGCAATTTGAGCTTTTACCCAAATTCCACAGAGAAGCAAATGAAGCTCTAACTGTATGTAAAAATAATGCGATCTGATGCAAAAATAGAAGCATTCTTTTGCATGGGCTTGCAAAGAAATAGATTGTGGTAGATAATTTAGGAACAGCTGTGTCAAGTCAGAGGACAGTGTCAGAACGTCCTAGGACATTCTCCTCTCCGTGGTTGTAACAGGAGATGAATATTAAAAACCTCGTACCATGTATGCAGAGATCTTTCCCCTGACACAGCCTCTCAGTTTAAGGACTTCCACAGCCAAAAGCCACAACCAAACTATCAAGCTTAATTTCCACTGATGGATTCCCCCACAAATTTGTATAATCTCTTTCTGGGTCAATTTATACTTGTGGCCTTGCTAATATTCTGTAGCAAAGGATTCCACAACTTAAATAAGTACCATGCATATTAAAACATTTGCTTTGGTTTGTCTAGCATGGTCCCTCTATTTTTGGTACCTTTACCACTTGTGGCTTTATAAAATCATATCTCTTCAACCACATTTTCCACACTGAAAAATTTGAATTTATTTTTATTCTATACCGCTGATCTTCCGTACTTCTCTTCATGCATTTTCAAATTTTAATTTTTGAAATGAGATGCCAAAGCAGGAAAAATATTCAACCTAGGTGTACCATGGTAATTGTTGAGTACTGTATTTGTATTTTCTCGTTTGTTCCCTGTTTCTTCCCTAACTCACTCAAGCAGCCCATTTCCTATCTTCATCATGCACAGTGAGTCTCTTCACTCGAAATAGGCAAAAACCACACACACACTGTATTTTTTTATGCCCTGCTATTTTTGCAAGTCAGTCACATTGATAAGATTGCAAATTTACATTTTCTTAATAACAAAATTCAGATGCAGATCCAGTTTACCTGTTTGGGGTTTTAATTAGATGTCGTGTTTATGGCACCTCTTTCTATACCTATTTACAATTAGAAGAATTCCATTTTTGTCTTGTAGGAATTGCTACTCAGAGCCTATCAAGGACCTACTTGCTGCTCTCCACTTTCTGTATGTGAGCAGAAACTCACAAACAGCACTTCTGGGAACTGTTCTGAAGAGACTGCACCCCAACATGCTCCTCTCTGGGCAGTCCCTTAGTAGATACCACCTGAAAGTCTGTCCACCCCAGCTCCAGTCAGAAAATATACTACAGTTTAAGGTGGATATGGGAAGAAGCCCATTTTCCCATTTCAGATAGAGGTATTGTTCCAAGTGTCCATATTTTATTTTTAAAGCTGCTTTACTCCCCTCAGCTGTTTTCAAAATCAGGGAACACAATTACAACAACAGTCCTTAGCACACAGGAGTCTCACCTTCACAGGTCATCATTGGCCCAGGCTCAAATCCTTCTACACAGGTGCATTCAAAGCCTCCTATCACATTCCTGCAAGTTCCATTTCCACATGGGTTTCCAACAGCACATTCATCAGTATCTGCAAGTAGTTACACCAAAGCAAGAATACATGGTTATACTCAACCAAAATGATAAAAAAAGCATGTTGTTGATGTACAACCAGAAAAATAGAAAATGCAAGAACTCACTTAAAGTACTGAATTAGAACCACAGACTCCTAAAATAATTTGGGATTGGTAGAGGCTATCTGGGTTAAACACTCAGCCAGAGCAGGGCCAACTTGGAGCAGACTGCTCAGGCCCTGCACTGGCAGGTTTTAAGCACAAGCAGAAATGAAGACTCCAAAATATTAGAATAAAACAAGCCAACTGCTCCTTAATGCCATACTTAGAAACTCAGGAGAATCTTTAAAATGGAAGCTGGAACAGCTGTACTTACCCACACATTCTGCTCCTTGTAGGATGTAACCATATGGACATTCACAGCGGAAAGACCCATCTGTGTTGATACACTGCCCAAATTTACAGTTATCAGGATCAAGGCACTCATCCACATCTTAACCAGAAATACAAACAACACAGTAAGTGCAACTGGCTTCATGTGCTTTTAGACTTCTCTCAAAGAAGAAGTGTTCTGGCAAGAAATATTTCTGAGATCACAAGAAATACTAATATTTAAATTCTGACATACTAGGAAATAGGGCACAGAATTTGTTTTGTAGGCCAGCTTTCAGAATGCAGAAAAGAAACTGATTCTAAATGTCAGATATAAACCTCTCTGACTGGGGCTACAGGGAAAGCAGCAGATATGAAAAGCAGTAGTCATTCAGTGCTCCTTAAATGCAAACTTTTGCCAATAAGGCTGAAGTGCTGTTTGTCTTGGGAGAGAACAGAATGTACTGAAGGGATCTGGGAAACTGTGGTTTGCACTTCTGGAGGATTAAAACCATTTACTGTAAACAGGCTACGCATATTGTGTAAGAAAAGACAAGTATGCTACGTGACACTAGATCCATTCTCTAGATCCTACATATGTTTCTTAGCTCTAAAAGAAGTTTAATTTCTGATATTTGAGATAGCCAAGCTGGAATTTGAAATCAGTATAAAAAACTGGGAAAGACAAAAGGTATAGAAGTTTCCACAGTTCATGGCTTTGGGAAATAGTTGCAGAGGTGTTATTCTCAATTGAAATGGAGAATGGCTTCTGGGTGGTAAAGGGACACTGATGTAGAAGTGGCACCGTGCAGTTCAGGCACTTACCCAGCCTTGCGTCACCAGGTCCAACAAGGATGCCAATTCCAAATGGACAAATCTGTCTGAATGCCTCTGAAAAAAAAACCATAAAAATCAAACCATATGTTAAATTCTATCTAGGCAATCAACATTCTGCACAAACTACCTGTAACCACTGCCACCAGTTCATCCTCCTCATGTTCAGGTCCAGAAAAAAAGTATGTTAATATATAAACTTATCATCTTATATTCATGCAAAAACTGTATGTTTGCTTTACATTTCATCTGATCTCCTGTATGCATATGTACAAAATCCTGTGAATAATTAGCAATATTTAACTTCCTTAAAAAACAAACTAATGCAGTATTTCTATTTTAGAACTATCAGTAGTAGTGACTGCATTTTTTCTTTTGTGAAAATATTTTTACAAAATATTATAAACAAAAATTCCTTTATTTTCTGAAGAAGGAATAATTTAATCCAGACTCAGCTATCTTAAAGCTATTTCTTTTTTACAAGATGAGAAAAAGGGCTTTGATATCCTTTGGGAAAATTTGGACTCTGAAAAATACATATGCTGACATTTCAAGGAAATGCTGCAACATAAGCTGTGCCTTTCAACTGACTTTGGTTCACATGGTCCTTGTCAATGGAATGAAACATGCACAGGCAATAGGCCTAGGAGGAACATTGCAACTGGCACTTCTAATTCTCTTTTCTAACCTCAGCTTTTGTGAGGATTTTCTGCAAGGAATCTACATGACTAATGAATGAACTGCAATCATGTATTGCTGAAGCCAGTAATGCTGTTAACCGCATTTGTCAGCACAAATTACAGTCCGTTCAGCAAATTGCACCACGATGCTACAGAGGCCTGTTGAGTTGCTTGATGTCGAGTTACTCAGTCTTAAAAAGGATACTAACAAAGGAAGTAGTTGTTTCTTTAGCAATGGTCCAGGCAGGCTTTCCTTCCTCAAGGCCTGTATTTTTTTATGCCCTGCTATTTTTGCAAGTCGGTCACATTGATAAGTTTGCAAATTTACATTTTCTTAATAACAAAATTCAGATGCAGATCCAGTTTAACTGTTTGGGGTTTTAATTAGATTTCATGTTTATGGCACCTCTTTCTATACCTATTTACAATTAGAAGAATTCCAATTTTGTCTTGTAGGAATTGCGACTCAGAGCCCATCAAGGACCTACTTGCTGCTCTCCACTTTCTGTATGTGATACCTCCATAGCAAAATACCCAGCACCTAAACAATGTAACAAATCTATAAGCAAAGAAGGAATATGCTTGATATCTGACTATTCAAGGGACATGATTTTTTAGACTGCAATGGCATCTACTTTACAGAGACCTATAACACTTACTGGGTTAAACACTTTTAGAAAACTATTTTTCAAAATTCCTTCTAATAAGAATCCCAATCTCCTTTCCACTCAGAGAGCAAGTATGGTAAGCTAGTCAATAACCCACCATCTGCTTCCTCTGGGCAGAGCTCACAGGGATCTCCCCATCCCTGCCCCTTTAAGGCACAGCAACACTCTTGTTTGGAGTGGTTTCGGGACTTCGGCACAGAACACTTCCCATCTTCAAACTTGGTAAAGCAGTAGCTCACTCTCAGATCTGCATAGAGAAAAAAACTTGTTATGAGCAGTTAGAGTAACCTCGGCACAATTTTCACTTAGAGGTGTTAACTGCAAAATTGCAGGATACACACCACCAAAACACCCAACTTCCATCTAGCTCTGTTAATAGGGACCATCATTGTCTCTGACTTGAAGATTTGGATAAGATTGTCTCTGGAAGATTTGAATACGGAGGGAAGCTCCCTACCTCAGTAAAGAAAAGCTATGGAACAGTTTCCTACTTCAGTCATGGAAAAGCAAGGGTTTTCTCTTTGGTCCAGCAGAAACAGAAGGGCTGTACTGTCCTCTTATCCTCACTCCTCTTTGAAAAAATGGAATATTGCCTCATGAATTTATATTCTATTACTGGTAAGAATCACTTAAGTCAAGAGATTTTCATCAACTTGCAATGACAATATTGTGTAGTGCTAAAATGAGAGGCAATTTTCAACAGCCTTTTCCTTCCTCATTCTTCTGGAGGTACACACAAACAAAGCAAATTCTCCCTGTGGCACCACATTTTATTCCCTGAAGCTGGGTAACCAGGATGCTGGACAGAACTGAGATCACAGACCACAAGCATCCAGCAGGCAGGGAGCTGGCAGCTCTCTGTGCTGGCAGGGAGACAGCAGTAGGGCAGTTCTGGAAGCAGCTGCTCATCCAGTTTTCCGGCTGCAGCATCAATGCCGGGCAATGTCCAGGTTTTAACAAAGTCCTAGGTAATGGGAAGTTTTAAACAAAACTTTGCTCGGCCTGAGATATTTGAAAAAAGAACAGTCCTCTTTTAGGGCATAGAGAGAAGCCCTTTTGAAATTCATACACAAGTGTGCACTTTCCTCTAACATCATGTGGAACAGTGGCCTATGTTAAAAAAATAGAAGATTGGGCCGCATTCTTTTTTAGGATTTTGTTTCTTGGTGGGTTTTTGTGACTTTTTTTCTTCTTACCTGAAGAAAAGAAAACCCTCAGACTGAAGAAACTTAATTTATACGAGCTACATAAACACAGCTAAAACATGTCTTCTTGATGATGAGTGAAGTAACCGTGCCAAACTGCATGGTGGTTTGAAGACTTGGATGAATGTTTACTGCAGGTTGGATTCATTTTTACCAAAACCACAATTTCATTTAGCCCACTGTGAAGGGAAGAACTCGCTATGGTGTCAACAAGCATCAGTGCTCTGTGCCAAGCAAAACTACAGAGGTCCTTATAAAGGTCTTACTCATCAGTGGTTCCCACTGTGCACAGTGTATAAGACATTTAATGCTGTATCTATTTAATCATTTCCAAAGCCTTTAAAGTAACTCACTCCCTAATTTTTTTGTTGTGGTTCTTTATCCACAAAATAAACTAACCTGTGGCTTTTAATTACTAGATATTCAGCTTTTAGCATCTCATCTGCTTAGGCTCTGAACTGTGTATGCAGTAATCTGGAAGCCAAATCACACTTCAGATTTCCCTAAGCAGATGGGTACTTATTGTCCACACAACATTGTTTGCAAATTTTTTCCAACAATCTTTTTTTCCACCCACGTTTGCAGAGAGGATCAGCATATAACAAGTGTTATGGTGAGTACGGTAAGTGCTAAGGAGAGCCTTAAAACTGGAAATATGTCCTTGAGTCTCCCGCCTGTATTCATACTCCATCTCTGCATCTTGTTGCTGCCTACAAAGAGTCCAGGTAGCCCCAACATTTCTTCTAGGGGTACAAGAAAGGATTTCAGGACAACATAATTTCTTTGCTTAACCTGGTGCATTTAACATTAACTTCACCCCTTTTATTGCAATGTTCTGTTTAATGAAAAACAGATGTTAGGGCAAGACAGAACCTGGCCCCAGCTACAGAATTATCATGTTTTCCCTATGAAAAACAGTGTTTGAGTCCAGAGCTTTCTTGCTGTATTAGAAACAGGTCTCTAAAAAGGCTTTTATGAAACAGCAAACAAATTTTGAAATGACAGAAAATAGGAATGAACTTACCTTGGCATCGCCTTCCTGTGGAAGACAATACAAAGCCTTCTGGACACAGACATTTGAAACTGCCTGGAGTGTTGCTGCATGTGCCCAGGGCACAAATTTCTGGCTGTTCCACACACTCATCAATGTCTGTAAGAAAAGTAATTGAAGAGATGAAAAATAATAATATTTACATTGGCAGCTGTACTACATAAAGGGCAATTTTACATCATCACTGATATCTATCATATTTGACAAACAAAAAAAGCCCCAAAAAAGAACAGAAAGAGGAAGCAGTAACCCAAGTGCAAAATCCACAGTTAGTTTTCAAATCCTCAGGCAGTGGGCAAACTTCAGCAATGTACCACCAAGGAAATAGCCTGGGATTACATTTTTCTAGGGTTCAGAGCAAGTACTTCTGTTTCTAACAAGTGTTGGTGAGACCCTTTCTAGGAAATGAGAGACTTACTAGTGGCTACAGTTCAGACCTGTACACTGCCACAAAAGACTAAACATTACTCACATTTAAATGAAAAAGAAATAGGTAACAATTGTGAGCAGCTAAGAAAGAGACAAAAGAAGGATTGTTCTGTACACACCTTCACATTTGTCATTCTGCAGGATGTATCCAGGAGGACAGATACATCTGAATGAGCCATCCAGGTTCTGGCATGTGCCTGGTGAGCATTTTCCTGGCTCCAGTGCACACTCATTGATATCTAGAAGAAAAGAAAGACAATTTATTAGAGGTAATTGCTGTTATCTCAATAAATCTCTGACTGATGCCACTTTAATTTTGATTCAATCAAACTGAAGGAGGAACTTTCCAGGAGCAAGAGGAGTCATCTTCTTGTCCTCTTGTCATTGTTTCCTTCTGCTAGGTACAATGATGGCAGTGTGACAGATCTCTCTGACCCTACTGTTTCACTAAGCATATCTGCTCAAGCTTTGCTGCACTTTTTTCAACCCTAAAAGAAAGCACTCACCAACACAAGTCCTTCCATCCAGAGCCACCTCATAGCCATCATTGCAAAGACACTGGAAGGACCCAATGGTGTTCACACACTGACCATTTCTGCAGAGCATTCCATTTCCACTTGCACACTCATCCACATCTAGGACAAATAATATTGAAAGATGTCAGAAACATCAGCAACAATGGAAACTGGGTAAGTGAGATCTCTGTTTCCACTATATCAACAAAGTAACTGATAACACAATCCTGTTTCAAAAGCAAGTGAGAGGAAATTTCTATATTATAAAATTGTCAGAGCAGGAGTAGAACCCAAATGTTCCTGTATCTTGGGCCAACATTCAAGCAGCTCTAGAAAAGTGAGCAGTGCATAATCAAAGAGGCCTTTTGAGACTGACAAAACAGGGTTAATTAATGGTACTTATGGTACTTTTATTAGAAGTAGAAAGCCTCAGGAACACATGCCTGTGCTCAGCACTCCCTACCTATGCAGTCATTGTTGTGTGAGAGGATGAAGCCCAGGTTGCAGCGGCAGTTGAAGGAGCCAATGGTGTTCCTGCAGGTTCCGTTGCCACAGGCATCTCTCTCGCACTCATTAATATCTACAAAGGAACAGGAGAGAAATAACCCACTGCCAACACACTGAACTGAAGGGAAAAGGATTGTCATATCTCTCAAAAAGAAGATTTTACATACATTTACACATTTGAAATTAATATCTACAAAAATAATCAAGGGTCCAACAGTCATTTACTTTA
The DNA here is from genome assembly GCF_026979565.1 of Vidua chalybeata. NCBI lineage: Eukaryota > Metazoa > Chordata > Aves > Passeriformes > Viduidae > Vidua > Vidua chalybeata. The sequence goes on from NC_071542.1 coordinate 10,135,468, forward strand.
CTTTGGCTCCTATATCACTCTTCCCAAAGCAAGTGTAAGCTATTTTTAACTGTAAGCATTCTGAAATCTCAATTTGTTCATACAACACACTGACAGCTGTGAACAGGTTAAATACAAAATTTCCTTGTTAATGAAGATGACTGCTTCTGAAAAAGGTTTTTTTCTGGCAAAAAGTCTACCCTTCATTCACTCTATTAACAAGTAGGCCATATATAACTGCTGCATTGCAATATTAATCTATTAAATTTCTTGCCTAAAGGAATAAAATGAGATGAGATGCTCCAGAAAATTCTAAGATGAATGAAATATTTTTTTCAAAAATGAAAGCATTAGCAGTTCATTAGACAGAATATGTAATTTCAAAGGTTCACTCTACTTTAATGAGATGGTTTTCATTCTGTATCAGCTTTTTATCACCTCTAATAACCATTTTTGCACCTTTGTCTGGTGGTAAATGGCTCACAATCTCAGATATTGTAATGCAACTCCTTATTACAGAGAGGATAGACTTAGTAACTATTTTAATGGGAGCCTAGGTTCAGTTTAATTTGATATACTTGCCTATACACATTGTCCTGTCATCATTGGTTTTGAATCCATTGTGACAAATGCAGTAGAAACTTCCAACAGTGTCAATACACTGCCCATGGCTGCAGATATTGGGAATTTCTTGGCATTCATTCCGATCTGAAAACAAAGAGGTGCAGTGAAAGTTAAGGCTTCTAAAAGACAAGGCTGGAAAGATGCATTAGCAGCAACCAAGACAGCATTCAGTGCATGGCCTAACTTAAAATAGTATTTTTAATTTATTAATGACAAAAACATTACCAAGTAAATCCCAGAAAAGGGGCTTATTTGCATGTAAATTACCTCTTCCAGTATTTGTGGACCTGAAAAAAATTTAGCATAAAAATTATATTTAGCAACCTCAAATTCTTGCTGGAGGTAAAGCATACCACCATGGCTTTGAAAAGCAGAATTAATGACACAAGACTGGAAAGGGTCTGAGTCTGAGGGCTCTATATTGACTGCAGGAGATATGAAAGAGGCATATGAAATACAGTTTGCATTCTTCTCATGAAAGCAGCTACTTGCATTTAGCCACGTTTGATTGTAGCACACACTGCGTGATCAACTCACGGAAATCAACAGAACAGAAAGAGGAATGAACACCACATTTTCTCACTAGGATTAGAGAGAGATAAAGGCACTGGATTTATCAACTCATCATGCAGAGAGAAAACAGGCACACATACACATGCTGTAGCATCATGAAATGTGGTGATCCTATAAACTGGACAGAGCTCAAACAGCAAGAGGAGGTACTGCTATATGGAGTTGGGATATGTTGTATAACTCTGCAGAGAAGGAGGAGAGCTCTCCTGCCAGCATGTGATTGCTGCCTTACAAAAGCAGGGCATCTCTTATACTTTTTCAATAGCCAACTGCTTCCTGCTACTCTCCTTAGAAATGCTTTCAGGCAGATCCCAGGATTCTATCAATAGTAAATGAAATATAACATTAACAAACAAATGTTTGCTCTCTGGCATAGTTTTTTCTGTGACAAATCAGAAACATCAAATGAGGTGTTTCTGTTGACCTCATCTGTTGACCTCATCACCACCAAGAGCTGGTTTGATTCAATATACTTTCTTTCCTTCCTATGCTGCAGCTCCAAAATATGAGAACTGAGGTGCTGCCATGAGCTTGTATTAAAATTGATTAGGCTCTAGTGCTCAGTAATTTTATTTTCTATGCAATCTAAGCCAAGCAGACACAGTTTCTCAGCAAACCATCCCCAGGTCCTTGCAAAAGTAAGAGTCAAGTTGTTCCTAATTGCAAAGAACATCATGTACTAAAACTCATTTCCTGCCTCTCTTCTGCACTGTACTTGGCACAGGGACAATCATGGACAATCCCAACAGCCCCATCCCCAGGACCTCTGTACATCCCATGGGGCCATGAGTAACTCTGATGGGTGCGCACTGAGGACCAAGCTCTCCCAATGCTATTGATGATAGCAATACTGATTACAGTTTGAAGGAGGCAGAAGGAAAGACAACGCTGTCTTAAGAACTCCCAATCTTCAGCTCAGGAGAGCAGAGACAAAAGAAAATCTATGACTCTGGTGCTTTGTGGGCAAATGAATAGTCATGTGAAAAACTAATTTATAAGAAAAACTATTTAGTTTACCACAATAGAGAGCACCAGAAGAATGCTGTCTTGAAGGTAAGATAAATGCAGTACTCCTAGTACTAGTGGCTGTGATATGTTGGGTCTGACTCAATAGCACATAAACTACAGGGGTGCGATAGTTTTCCATGCAGTAGCACGGCTGATCCAATACTGCAAGGTTCTTACCCCTCTCTGCTCCCAGCAGAGTGGTTGGGAATTTCCTTCCTTTGCTGGATCATGTACTTTATCAACCACTTTTATTTTTACTCTAATTGTGTAACTTTATTTTCACCACATATAAAATAAAGGCAAAATACAGGGAAGTCTTACTATTTGTACCAATTCATCTTTGGAATTGTAACCCATATCAGAACCTTCCCTTGCTCTTCCTGTACTCCTGTACTGAACCCTTAACAACAACAATTACATTAGGAACATATTGAATATTTACATGTGCCACTGCATAGCTTAACAAAGCAAAGTTTTAGTTCTCATAGTAGTGTTCTGATTTCCTCTACACCCTTTTCCCACATGGGTCACATGAAACAATGAAGAACTGCACTGCAGGGAAAAGTGCACTTCCTAAAACTCAAGTACTGAGAAGCAAAAACCCAAGGATAATGTTACTAGCTTCCGTTGTAATTCTTATTTTGTTCAGAAATGTATATAGTATATAATATTTACAGCAGCTTGTCCCACTGCAGTCTTTAAAATCTCAGCAATTCTTCAAGTAAGTAAGGTAATTTGAATGCCTCTCTGGACTAAGATATTTTAAGAAAAAGCAAATAGGAAACTTCAGTCCCACTCAGTGAGTATTTAAAAATAATGTTATGGGCCCTGTTTAAATCTGTATCAAAGTTAGGAAATTCAACAATAAGCTTTTCAAGTTAGTTACTGGATACAGGCAAGCAGATAAGTCTACCTTAACAACAGAGGCTCCAGCAGCAAGCAGGGAATTATTTGTAAAAATACAAGTGGAAAATAAATTGCTAAAACACATATAGAAAATCATAATGAAAATCAGAAAATACAGAAAGGTATTGCATCAAATGGTCTTCCCTTCCTACACGTGACAAGGGCTAAAGAAAAATGCTTGCATTTGGTGTGATAAAGTGAAAGACAAACACCTACTTAGGTTCTTAACTCCCACTTACACATCCATGGGATGGGCCTGGAAGTACCTCAATGTTTATGGGATGCCCTAAAAGACTTTAAGAGTCTCAGATCATCTCCTGAAATACCAACTTTCTGGAGAGGAGAGATGTTTTTTCAAGCCCTTAAAACCCCCTCATGCCTGCAGCCCTCCCGGGCACTCACCAGTGCAGCGCCCCGTGGACGTGAACCTGTAGCCAGGTTTGCAGTCGCAGCGGTAGCTCCCAGCTGTGTTCACACACTCTGCGTTTTGCTGGCAAACTGGTCCATTCTGGCATTCATCAATATCTATCAAGACAAAGAGGAATTTGAGTTTTATAGTAAGCTGGCAGTGGAAAGATGCCAAAACCATATTTTTTTAGCATACAGGTAATTAGTAGCTTTCAATGTAAACATCATCATAAAGCTTTAGGCAAAAAAATTTTGATCAACTTTCCTTACTTTAGGTGCTGAAAAAGGAGAACTTAAATCTTCCCAGAAATGTAATTGGTTTTCACTTAGAAGCAACACACAGAAGAAGCTTTTACTCAAAACTCTCAGTGCCTTGGCTGCAGCACCCATTCTTGTCAGCATTCATAACACACAGCAGAGAATGACAGCAACTCATATGCTACCTTCAGTTTCTTCATTAAACTGACTAATAAAATGTTAGGGAATGTTTAAAATAGAAATAAACAACCATCTGTTTATAATTTTTACAAAAATATTTGTTCCATTAGAAAAAAAATATTCTGGAACTTAAAAAAAATTGTGCACATGATCTGACTCAATACTACTATTTTTTTTCTTGGCTTTACTGTCAAATGTGAAAAAAAAAAATTATTTCCCAGGACTGCTGACTCATGTGCCTTCAAGGCCTTAGATGTCTGACAGAAAATGTGATTATTTTCTATGCAAAAGAATTCAAAATGTCTGAAGTAACACAGAGTTATTACACTGACAGAAGTATTTTCTCCTCATTAAGGATGATTTCAAGGCTCTGATTCGGCAGTGTCTGAGTTGCCAGCTGGTGAAACACTATTCCTCTGAATGAGAGGAGCACTCTACCTTCACAGATCAGGAGCTTGTCATTGTAGAAGAAGCCCACAGGACACTCGCATCGGAAGCTGCCAACCATGTTTATACAGATCCCATTTTCACACACTCCAGGAATCTCTCTGCATTCATCAATATCTGCAAGAATAATAATTTATTTTTTTTTTAATACTTGTACTGAGAACTTCATGGAATCTTCTGCTACACAGCATGTCCTTATGCATTTACCCTTTAAGATAATTATCCAGCATATAATGCAAGCATCAGAATGTTCCCAACTGAACAGTGAGCAAGTCATTCCAAACTGTGGAAATTTAGGCATTTCCTGTTTTCTTGGGTTCTGACACTTCTCTGTACTGAAGGTATATTCTGCTACAGAGGAATACAGAGGAAGACACGTCCTTCCTCATGTCTCCCACCCACAGCCCTGATGAACCTCATCACCTTCCCAAGTGCCACAGTGGGGTTGTTGGGAAGAGCCAAACAGAGAGACAATGGAACTGTCTTTGGTTTAATACAAGAGAGCATGACTGAATGCAAACACACATCAGAATTACTTTTGCACTGTTTTACCCTAGTTAATCTGAAAATACTTTCAGGGTCTTATGTAACAGTTTGAAAGTGCCAATGACAGGTAACATCTGAAGTGCTGCCAACATGCTATTAATTAGATTGATTAAGCCAGGCAGCCAGGGCTTGCCAATGCTTTACATACACCCCACTTAAGTAACTGATTTTGGCAGGAAAAAACCCAGCTGCTATTACAATTATATGTCTTGCCTATTGGGTCCTTACACACCTTAATATTCTGACATGAGAGAGTTCAGAGACTCCTCCAAAGCCTCTACCTTCAGTAAAGATTGACATATGCACTGAGGTACAGAGTCATAGAATATAGTGGGGAAATTGTAGGCTGATAGGAGTTTCCATCAGATAATGTGGTTTTGTTTGTTTTGGTTTTTGGTGGGTTTTTGTTTGTTTGTTCTGTTTTGCTGCTAGATCCAACCCCTAATTTTCTACATTAGATTCTGTAATTTTGAGTCCTCTCATATACAGGATGAGTAAAAACAGAACTATTTCTGTTTCTGGAGTAACTATATAGAACTTTAATCCAAACAGAGAGTAACATCATTGGACCGCAGGCAAATATTAGAGGGTACAAGAGCACTGCCCCTGCAGAGGGCTCTCCCTTGATGCTGTGCCTGCAGGTGTATGGGACATGAGGAACCCCTGTGCAAAGCAGCAGGCTGAGTGCTCCAGCCTCCATCCCAAAGCAGCAGGGAGAGCTGTGATTTGCACAGCTGCGAGAAGCTGTGTGTGCATCAGTCTCAGCACAGGCTGCACACACTGGCTGTGCTGCTGGGCTCTGTGGGACAGCCCTTCTGTTTCCATTGGCTCCTGCCCTGCACAGCTCCGTGCTGTGGCAGCACACACATGGCAGCCTGCAACACCCCTGCACACGTGTCAAACACTGCAGCTGCAGCTTCTACCTGTGCATGTTAGCAACACCCAGGGGCTCCCTGCTGATGCTGATGACGGGCCCAATTAGCTGAGCAGGCTCTGCAACAATCTGGACTAATGCTAATAGCTAGAAGGGGAAACTTTGCTTCCAAGAAATGACCTTGTAAATAGTAAGTGTTGTGCATTTCTGCAGCCTCTTTAAAAATTACATTCCCCATTTTACTAGAAATATTTTCATCTAACTAGCTAAACACTGTACCACAGCAACAGTTTCATGCTAAAGCATCTGATTACTGCCTATAGGCCATCTCTGTTTGTAACAGGGTACATTATCTGCTTTTCATTTGCATTTAAGTGTAAATGAAAACAAAAGGGAGTCCCATTAGGGATTTACTCAATTCCTTGTCCTAAAATTCCTCCTCTCTCCCTCTTTTTGTTTTGCAATTTGTTACTAACGATTCAAATGTAACACACAATAACATATGTGAGAAATATTCCAGCTGAGCAGAAAAAAGGATTTTTGTGTCAAACCAATACCCAGGGGGACTGATGTGAAATGTCAGACTAAATCTTGCTTTAGTTTGAAGGAAAGACTCCCAGTTCCTCTCAGAACAAATGCTGGTTGGCCTTACTCCCAGACCTCTCATTCCCAGTATCTGTGCCCTTCTCATGTAGCCCTGATTACAGTTTCTTTGGAGCTCTGTGTTGCCTTGATTACAAGCAGCAACTGTCACTGCTGCCAGCTAGGAGTAGCCAGTTTGCACTTAAGTTGGAGTTAAACAGAGGGCTGAACTCCATTACACTGTTTAATTGCTATTTCTCACATGAAAAAAAAAAAAAAAAAAAAAAACAAAACTGGGAAAACAAACCTCCCCTCTTCCCTGGGCAGAGATAGCATGGAATTTAGTTCAAAACATAAATTATAGCTCACCAACTGGTAATCCTGTATAAATGTCAATGAAGAAGCCAGGCCTTTGACTTCCACAGAGTGTGGAGAATTCATCTGCAACAGGAAAGCAAAGCAGTGATTGAAGTATTTGGAATTAATCAACAGTTAAAAATTCATCTTATGCTCTGGCCTAGAAAGTTCTTCTTCTACTCTTTCAGAACCTGCAGGGCACACAGAGATAGGCAGCCCCTTTCCCAAACTCACCATGTGGGTTCCCTTGTGTTCTCATTCAGTTGGGATCACATGCTTATTTTGCTCTGCTTATGCCTATCCTTGTGCATTACAGTGTTTGCATACCATTTCAGATCTGCCTCATAAAAACCTGAACTACAAGTTGGAAGAATCAAGTGTCTAGGAAGTTGCTCTAGAAGCAAACCACCTCAAACCAGAGTGGGATGTCCTGCAGTCTTACCCAGTGTGGAAGAGTCATGTATGCCCATGCAATTAGCAGAGACACTCCTACATCTTACATTTGGCTCTCGACACAGATCATTCTCAGGACACACCAAGAAATCTCTGCAAGCCCCTGGCCTGCACAAAGGCTCTTCATGGCAAACAGCAATCGAGGCAGAGCAGACCAGACCCCGTATTTGTTGGAGCAATACCCATAAAGTCTTGGTCAGTGCCTCAACACTGGATCAACAAGCACTTGCAAAGAGATGGATTAACTAATAAAGAACATGAAGTCCCTGAGACAGTGAAACTGGCACATGGTAGGCACAACCCAGCAGCAGGGACACAAACCACTCCACATATGCCTTCATCATGACTGGGGCTGGTCATCTCCAGGACAAAGAGGCAACTAATCCCTTCATTTTAGACACATAAGAGTAGAAAAAGACATAGCATCTCTAATGGTGTTACACTCACTAACAGTAATTATTATGTTACCAAGGCCTCCAGATAGCTTTGCAATGCAAAAATGTACCTGTGCTTGGGATAGGACACTGTTCACAAGGCTTATTCCATGCACGTCCAATGTTGTAGGAACAGCAGCACATTTTCTTGGTCATATTGAAGAGCAGCTCACCATCACAGGTTTGATTGTCAGCATAGTAATTTCTATAACACAGACTTCTTCTCATATCTGTGAAAATCAAGAAAACCTCAGGCCAATGCAGTAGGCAACTCTTAGGGAAGATGATCTCCCTGGCCCAATGCACTAAGATAAAGCTTTAGAGAAACCCCAGCACATACCCATGCAGTTGTTTCCTCCATTGACCTGCATGTAATCGGGAGGGCAGATGCAGGTGTAGTTCCCAACAGTATTGTAACACGTGCCAGGCCCACAAATGCCAGGTGTCTCACACTCATTCACATCTAGAAGAGAACAAACAGGCAGAGAGTGAGTGGCCACAGAAGCTTTCTTGTTGTGCTTTTGAGAACAAAAATGTCTCAGTAATGTCTGAGGTAGGAAGGTACTGGTGGAAAAGAGCTGAAGGGGCTCTGAGGAAGGTCATGGCTGAGTGAAGCCACACAGAAAAGGAAGTGGCAGCACAGGTGGCCATGGAAAGGCCAGCTGTGAAGCAAAGATGGGAACTCTGATATGTCTGGAAAGCTCAGAAACAGCAATTTGGCTTTTGCTTCTGTTGCACAAAAATAGTATTTGAGGATCTCCTCCATTCTGGACTCTTAGATCTGGAAAAGAACCAAAGTGTTTCCCTGTGGAGTTCTGACTGAGCATTGCCTGACTGGGGAAAGTGAGCCACTTTCCCAACACAAGATGTCATATTTACTTCATCCAGACATGAAGTTTTGTTTAAAAAAAATCTAACCAAAACCAACACAACACCATCTCCAAAACACCTCAGTTCCCAAAAGTTCAAAAATATTTCCCTAGCCTTAAAATTTTAGAGTATCTTTGACACACCACTCAGCATCTGTCCATCTGTCAGGCTGCATAAGCATAATGTGGATGAAGCACTTTGGTTCAGCCTTAATTTAGGGCCTGAATGTTTGTTATTTCTGCAGTGTTTTGCAGCTCGTAGGCACTACATTAACATTATTAACAATCTGAAGACCAAAGGACAGCCTGGACAACAGGAAATGTTAGAACTTGATGGGTTGATTAAGATTTTATATCCAGTAAACCTTGAGAGGGGCACATAATGAGACACATACTTCTGATTGTGCTGTGGAAAGGAAAACGTTTTGCAGTACAAACAATATTTTCAGTTGATGACTGGATCAGCAGGAGTGAAAAAAGCAGTGGAAAAATACATGGACACATCAGTCCACCAGATTCATGGGGAAAGTTTGTTCTTTTATCTGACTGCTTATTCATTGCCCATTACCAAACAGCTATTTTTTTATAGCAAGTTACCAAATGATGTCTCACTTATAGAAAAAATTGTTGGGTTTTCAGGTTTTCATCAAAATATGATAATTAAAAAAACCCTTGCATATATTTCAGCATGGTCAAGAAGGAATCTTCACACTCTTAAAACAAGATTTCAAGTTGTTCAATTTTCCCATCCTATAGCTTTACACTGCTTAGTCTGGTTGTGCTCCTTTTCAAGAAAAAGATTAATTCTCTGCATATTGATCTGTCATTATTTCTAAAGAAAAAAGAAGAAGACTAGTTAAAAGCTCCATACCATCACACACTCGAGTCTCTTCATTCAAGTAGTACCCTGATGGACACTGACATTGGAAGCTACCAAATGTATTAATACATTTTCCTCCTTGGCAAAGTCCAGGCAGTTCTTGACATTCATCAATATCTGTCCAAACAAACACATAAACATTTTATTAATGCTTTTGATGAAAAAAAAAAAAGACCCTCACTACAGAGTTTCATAATTTCAGACATGTAAATATAGGAAATTTTAAACATTACCTTCTAATATAACTGTAATAGGGTTTGGTCTGAATCCTTCCCCTCCAGGGCAAAGAACCTTATATTCAGCTGAAAACAAAACAGATTTATGAGCATATGATAGTGGAAACATTTTCAGCACAATTGTTTTTGAAAATGGATCAGATTATTACAGACAATTTAAATGTAAGTTTACAAACTAACCACCTAGAGATGTTAGATTTTACTCTGTAACATTATCTGTCATCCCATTTCATAAATAGTTCAGTACTTTTCAGTGCAATAGCAAACTTTTTCAGAAGAGATAATAATATTCTGACTAAATAATCTTTCTGAAAGACTAGTGAAGTTTTTTGTGAAGACCAATGGAAGCCCTTGCATGTCCACAATAAATGCACACCCAGTATTTCAGCTATCTGGCTAAATCAGGAAAAAACCCACCAAACACATTGCTGTGTTTAAGCCAGGAAATGCAGACTTACTTGTGTTCACCAGTGGGCAGTGCTCACAGGGAACTCCCCAGGCTTTGCCCAGGGAGCAGCAACAGGAGGCCTTGGAAACACCCACTCCAATCTCATTGCTGCAGAAGGTGCCACCGTTGTCTCCCCGAGTTTTGATGTCCAGGTAACAGTTGCCAGATCGTGTATCTAATCACAATGCACATGACAAACACATCTTAGGAGAGAGCAGAACACAGCACATCCTCTCAGGGTGAGGGACACCTACAGATGGCTCCCATTTCTTGCAGGACACCCAAGCAAGTAAGTTGTGTTACTCAGGGGGACCCAGCATCTCCCACTTAGGTAGGTTGCTGGTGCCCCATTCCTTGGCTTTTTTGGACTTTTCACAAAGTAGGAAATTTACTTATCGAGTCCAAGGGCATGTCAGCCAGCCTTTTTCTCATCTTCACTCACATTTTCCCTCACATTTGTATATCTTTCCAGTTCCAGATATCCACTGCTTTCTCCTCTACTCAGGGTTTATGAGCAGGAAAGCATTTACTAAATGTTAGGAATTTCAAACACACTAAAATTTGAGAAGCATCCCTACACCCTCTTAAACAAACAAAATCAAAAAAATATTAGGATTACTAAGCAGCTGGAGCCTAATACATTAACATTTCCATTGGTCATGGAGCTGCACCTAGCCAAGTGCACTCAATGCTCCAAAAGCACGGGTGGCTTCATGCCACAGCTTCATTTGCCTGCCATCTTGGGGCCAGCTGGATGTGGACTTAAGTTTGTTGAATTTTAAAATTTTCTCCTGTTTGCTGTAAATTGTGGACAGCTCTAACAAGCCCCAGGGGGTTGGTTCTGGCAGCGGGGCACTGCTGGCATGCTGCATCAACTCTGGACATGCTCCTGCTGCCCTATTACAGCTTCTAAGCCAGGGGCAGAGAGATGGGAATTGAAGAGCCTGATCAAGCCCTTTCCCATGACCTGGGACTTTATTCCTAAGCAGTCAGCTTGGAGCCCCTCTGTGGAACTTCCCTTGTAAAAAGCACAGGGAGTGATCCCTTACCAACACATCCAACGCGGGTGGGATTCAGCTCGAAATCAGGAGGGCACTCACAGGTGTAACTACCAGCAGTGTTGATACACGTGCCACTAATGCAGGTTGTAGGGTCTGCACATTCATTAACATCTGCAAGAAAAACACAGCACGTGGTAAGCAAATACTCAAGGACATTCAAAACTGTTGATACATCAGGTACCATATGCTGACCATCACAAATCCATTAGTTAGGAGATAGTGGTCTCCAGAAAGCTCTAAAAAATAAACAGGCATTTTAGAAGAACAGCAGTCTGAGATGAATTCATCATTTCATAGCAAAAAGAAAAAATGCATTTTTCCTGAAAAAAAAAATCAATCTATGAACAAGATTCACATAAAGTAGTAAAAAAATCCCTAAGGGAAAAATACAAGACAAGGCCATAGCTTACCATCCAGTACTGTAAAAGTCACAATACATGTCTGCCAGAGGGATTCTCTGATCTGTTTTTCCCCTTAAGGGGATATCAGAGGTGGACAAAGAAAGTAAAGAAGAGCATAAAAAAGATATGGTGAATCCTGTGTAATACAGGAGGGAAGTCTGTATTTTCCTATATCCAGTTTGATTTGTATAGCTTCTTAAAAGAATTTCCTAAGGAGCTGACTATGGCACTGACAGAAGATTAAAAGGCATGTTGTTCAAATTTTTACCTGTGCAGTTACCACCACTTCTGTCCAACTCGTAGCCCAATTCACACTCGCATCTGAAGAGTCCAGGGAGGTTATGACAAGTACCGTAGACACAGATGTTAGGAAGTGAGCACTCATCAATATCTGATTAAGGAACAGGAGGGGAAAAATATGAGGTTTCCTGATCTTCTTGAGACACAGAGAACTGCAAACATTTTCAGCAGCATGGATCTGGAAGACAACAGTTTCTGCACATCGTGTAAGACAAGAAAAAGTAACATGGAAGATTTATGTTGGAGCCTAAGGAATCTAATCCATAACAATTTTTTTGAGAAAAAGGCTCCTTCCAATATCTCTGGAAGCTATGCCAGAAACTATCCTAGCTTATTAGTGGGCTAATCCGACAAGTAGCAATATTAAACATAGCAGAAGATAAGCCTTAATAAAATGAAGTTTATTATAAATCATCAGTCATCTGCAGGAAGCTGGACACCAGCAAGAGAAAAGTCTGTGCCCAAAGGTGAACTTCATGATCATTTTTGGGTTTCTGCATTTGACAGATCTAAAGTCTGGCAAGCAGACACTTCTGTGTCTTTTCCCCAAATCACTGACTCTGAACCAGTATTTACTGAATGCCACATGCACTGCACAAAGAACAACTAATTTGATACAATAAAAAAGCATGTGTTTACAAAGGACCTTAAAATACTGCACTTAGTGTACTCATCTGAGACATGAAGGCAAGTCTGTTTTAGCAACAGGAACTAGCCTCTTAGAAAGCTATTTAAACTCAGCTAAAAGGTTTGAAAGTAAATTGTTTCATGAAACATTATGAAACCTAATATTGGTTTCATTTAAAAAAAAACTCATTCTCAAAATATTTCACTCAGTAGATTTCTAAAAAATACACAGAACACTTTTTAAGGGGAAAAATCCTTTTTAAAGTGATGTACTTATTAACTCCATTAAATATGAGTTGTCATGAGTTATTACTATGTCAGATGATAGGGCTGCATCTTCTTGACTGATTAACTGATCAGTGTTATCACAAATGAAGATTTCAAATGTTCAAATCAAATATATGACCTTAATCACATTGGTAACATGTTTATTATTTGATTATTATATAATATAAAATATATATATTCTATAACATATATAATACATATAATATATATTATATTATTGTTTTGAATCTTTGCATATGCAAAGCTCTTATGAATGAGTTGTAAACTGTTAACTGACAGCTCACTTTTGAAACTGAACAAATAGTCATACAGAATTTTTTTTTTTTGGTGTTGTCATACAGATTTTCTGCAAGGCTTCTGCACTCTGCTTCTGCACCTCACAGAAGCCCTTAAAGCATATGCATTATATTGGCTACCAAATCACTGCTTTTCAGCTTCATACATACCAATGTGAAGTAACAACTTTTTCTGTTTAATTGTTTTGAATAAAATGAAGAACTGGACATCAACAATCAAGAAGAAATGGCAGCTGTCAGTGCCATTTGGATCACCAATCGGACCCCAAAATAATATATCATAAGATAGACTTTGAAAAGCTGTTCTCTTTATATACAGCAGGTAGATGAACATCTAGAGGTCCATAATAAATGTATGAAGTGCAAAAAAGCAAATACTATTAAAAAAAATCATGCAGTTCTCAGTAGAATCACAACAGCAAACAATTGTAAAAAATTGGAACATAAAATAGTATTAAGGCAGAATCTGTTGACTGTTGTTTAAAGCTTACAAAGAATTACCTTCACATGCTTTCCCATCTACACTTGGCAAAAATCCCATATCACATTCACAGCGATACCCTCCAGGGGCATTGAGGCACTGCCCATTTTCACAAAGATTCAAGTTTTCTGAGCATTCATCGAGGTCTGTAAAAGGAAGGGATATTGCAAGTTAGCAGTAAAGATGGTTTTCTCACCAACATTTGAGCTGAAGCATTTAGTGTTCCAAGCATTTTAATTATTCTACCTGAACATGTGCAGAAGAAACTGCAATCTAGTTCTGTGCAGAGGTTACTACATGTAACAGGCTCTGTATATTCCCGACATGCTGCAAATACAATTTCTAACCAGAAAAAGGAAAATCAGAAAGGCATAGACTCTTAGAGTAGCTCCAGTTAACAACTGGAGGCAGTCACAGGGTCATATTTAGACTCAGAATGAGCACGTGAAATTTATTATAGTTATTCTTTCTATTACAGCGAAGCCTAGAGGCAGTAATTGGAAAAAAAAGAAGTTTACTATGCAGTGAACAAACAAATGGTAATAGGCAGTTCTCCATGCCAAACATCAAAACACTGACAAAAAGTGGCATGAAAAGAACTTCATCAAAACTGAACTGTAGGTTAACTGCTGATGAGAGAAAGAGCCTTCCAACTGGACTACGCTCACCTTCAGATAGATCATGGCTCTTACACTCTAGCTGAAATGTTACACATCACAAAAAGACCTCTTTTTTACAACAGAGTCTGGCTGGCAGCATGAGTTTTGAGAAGTCCATGGCTGGTAAATCAAAAATCACCTACCAGGGAGAATGCTGCACACTGCACACTTGGCAGAGGGCTTACAGAACATCTGAGTGCTCTAGTTTGAGTCCCAGACACCTTTTGAATTCACAAACAATAAAGTATCCAAATAGAAACAAAGTTCTACTGAATGCAGAAATTCTGTAAGCACTCCATCTGAAGGGTGTAGCTTACAGACTCCTGGAAATCATCATACAGCAAATTAACAGAGTACTGGGTTAGGAAGGCCACTGAGGAAGCTGAATCAGATTCAAGATGAAATTATACTGAGAGAATTAAACAGAATTCCAAGGTCTGATTAGAATTTGGAATTATTCAAATCCAGCCTTAAACCTGATAATCCAGATTCTCAGATGCTCTAAAAAACTGCTGCAGTTGATGGAGTGCTGCTGATTTGCACCAGCTGAAAACCTGGCCCACCAGCTCTGTCACGTGGCTCTGCTCCAAACAGCGAGCATCCCCAGCCACACTGCAAGAGCAGGGCTCCTCATGACTAAGCACACATGAGCTAATCAAAGCAGAAGACTGAAGTGTGGGTGGGAAACATCTCTCTAGCAAAGTTTTATTGTCTCATTTACAGTTTATAAAATGAGGTTTCAGAAGCAGCTACTTCTTTCATTCTACTTGCCAGCACTGCACCCTGACACCAGCTCTCAGGATGATGGAGTGAAGCAGACAGACACCACACACTCACTTGTGGAAAAGACAAACATTTTTAGGCAATTTTGTGAAGTAATGTTGATGTATATGCCCTATTATTTAAGTATTAAGGTGAGTAGCCAATGGACTAGTTTACTAACTCGCCAAATTACATAATCAAGCCTAGTTTTAATAATTTTGTCACTCATTTAAACTAACAAGAAAAGCTCAAGGAAAAATTGCATTTTATCAAGGGAAAAAAGTTATTGAGTTAGACTATGTATAATATATAATATTTCTTTTAAGCTATGGCAACCTAGGTGAAGGAGAAGACAATTAATGATGACATATTAATGAAAATTTCAAATGTTTAAAAGCTGTTTCTGTGTATTGGATCACAGACTAACTTAGGTTGCACAGTACCACTGGAGCTCATCCCTTCTCTCCTCAGACAGCTCTGAGTATTCTGAATACTGTACCTGTACAAGTGAAACCATCCCCAGTGTAACCTTCTTTACACAGGCAGCGGTAAGAGCCCATCGTATTCTTGCAGTCAGCATGTGGGCTGCACATGTGGGTTCCATTGGAGCACTCATCCAGATCTTTAAAATAATAAAAAAGGGAAAAAAATCAGTTAAAAACCAATACACTAATACAAAGTTTAAATAGTGTATGGCACACAGAAGCTCTACTTTAAATAATCTTCCATAATAAAACCTATACATATGTGTGGTCGTCTGACTGAAAAAGTGGGGAACAGCTTATTTGCAGCCCATCAAAGAAGTCTGACAATTTAACTGTGACTGAGGAAGCTCCAGGGCACTCAGTACTAAGGCCTGTACCTTGTTTTCAAGGGGAGCACCAGGAGGCCCCTCACTGCCTCCCATCAGCTGCCCTCAAGCACAAATCATCTCTCTCCATGGTCCAGTCTGTTCTCATCATTTCATAAGCCAAACATGAGATAATGCTTATTTCACAGATACCATGGTGGAGAACTTGTCTTCCAACAGATCATGTCAAATCAACCTTAAAAGTTCAATAGCCATTTGCCTTCTCATTTTATAGGTGTGGTATTACTTTTTTTCAGAATTGCCAGAACCCCACTGTGGTCAGACCTTACAAATAAGTACAAATGCGTAAGACTCACCTGTGCACTTGATACCATCTCCAATCCAACCAGGGCTGCAGCTACATTTGAAGCTTCCAGCTGTGTTTGTACATATGGCGTGTCTGTCACAGTTATGGGCTCCAATTTCACACTCATTGATATCTGTGAACAGAGATGTTTGAGGAGCTCATGGAACACACTTTCTCAAATCCAGATAACTGACACTACAATTTCTCAAGAAAGGCAAGGTGAATGTGAAAGCAAGTCTGCATTCTTTACAACATGACATTTAAAAAGAAATGTGAAGACAAAATCACAACAAAGAAAAGCAAAGGAAAGCAAAGGAGCATGTAGCACATTTCAAACGCGGTGCCCCACTACCTGTTCTTCTGACAGGCACATAAAGCAGTGCTGCTGCAGCTCACTCCGAAGTATATTTGATAAGGAAGACAGTACCTCAGAAGACAGCCTTCCCAGAGTGCCCATCCTGCAGAGATGGGCAGAGTCTGCAGAGAAGGACTACGCTGGTGGCTCCACATTGCAGACATTGCTAAAAACTGTCAAAGGAAACTCTGCTGCCCAGGGACCCCTGGAATGCAGCACTCCCACAGTCCCCACATATCCACAGAGATGCTGATGAATGCCAGCCAGGCACCACCAGCTGGCTGCCCCTAGGATTGTCCCCAGGCAGGGAATGAAGCAGGTTCTGCTTGGCCAGAGGCTGTGTGCAAGGTGGGAGGCAGGTTGTACCACTGTATTTACCAAGACAGCTGAGGAGCTCATCAGGCAAGCAGTTTATTAGGAACTCAGGAAACCTAACACAGTGGGAAGAAGTCAGCATCCTTGGAGACATCAGGCAGCAAGTCATCCAATCTTCAACATACATGGTCATGCTAGCACATTCTATTTCAGTACTTGCTATTTTCACCTTATTTTCATTTTTGGGCATTCTCTGGCAATGTCAAAATGTATAGACTGCAAAACCCAAATTGAACTCCATTCTTCCTTCTCTTCTCACAAAGCATTATTAACGCTCCATATAAGTAGTTGGAGAATGTATAAACTAAAAGGCGAAGTTTCCAGAAATTACTACTGGTAACTGAAACAAAACTGGCAGGAATTTTCTTGCCTATCTGAGCTTTGGATTTTCCAATATTTTCTGTAACTGAGCTATTGAATTGCACTTTACCTCCCATGCAGGATGTAACCTAACCAGAGTTCACATCAAGCCACTTAAAACTGATACCCATTTTTTAGCCCTCCCAGGTGTCTTTGGTGTCTTTGATGTTGCTGTAAGCCAAATCATCTCCCTCTGTAAAACAGCTGATGGAAATGGAAAACAAGCTCACAACTCTACATGATTCTACAGCCAAAAACCCAGCTCAGACCCTTCTCAAGAAGATGATTAATAAAAGGCATCAGCCATCAAATATGTAACAACCTTTGGGATTTCCAGCCCCAAAATCACAGACTTGAACTTCCCTATAATTTTACCTGCAAACAATTAGCTCTTTAAAGAAGGTGAGGTTGTGGAGCTAATGCAGAAAGTGTCCAGGTATCACCTTAACCATTTCCTCCTTTACGACACTTTCTTAGGTTTGTCTGTTCACACTTCTCTAGACAAAAGGCCTTGTCCTTTCACTGTGCCTTGTACACATATATTGCCTTTTCACAAAGGCAACACATGACTTCAAAAAGAAGACAACTTCTGTCTATTATCCTAAAATTAAATACTCAAGGCCAGAAAACACCCAAAACAACTGCTGGCTGGGAGAGACAGGATGTTTGTTTGGTGAGTTTTGTGCTTGATGGGGTTTTTTGTTGTTGAGATTTTGGGATTTCTTTTTGTGATTTGCTTTTTGGGGTTTTTGTTTTGTTTGTTTGGTTGTTTTTTTTGTTTTTTTTTGTTTTTTTTTTTTTTTTTTTTTTTTTTTTTTTTTTTTTTTTGTTTTGTTTTTTTTTTTGTGGGGTGGCTTTTAATGCTTTGGAGTTTTTTAGTCTGTTGAAGTGTAATTTAATCCAATCTTACTTTTCTAAGTCTCTTTCTAAGCAAGGCATTGCTTTGACTCAAAACCCCAGACATGAGAATTCCCATAATCTGAATGCTGACATCTAGATATGAATCTAAATCCGTCAGCTGGAATCTACCATTAATGAATGTTAACTCCACCAACAGGCCTGAAAACATGCAAATGGACACTTACTTTTTAAAACTTAAAAAAAGGGTCAGGAGCGAATAATCTCAGAGCAGTTTTGCCTTTAGCATGTGCAGAAACTCATGAAGATAACATCACCCTAAACAGGAAACTCGCGTCTGTCAAAAAATCTTAAGGGTGGCCTGAAAAAAATGCAACTCATTTTGGCTTGGGGAAAGACTGGAAGGAATTTAGAGAGGTCAGCTACAGTATACACTGACATAAAAAAGCTGAGGCAAACACTCTATTTTTTAACCTTTACTTGATTTTAAACCCCAAACTGTTAAACCACTGCTCACATTAAAACTCCACTATATTTGATTATTTGATGCTTTGAAACATACTATCACAAGTTTCCTTATACCCTGCAGAGCACAACAAAACACAAAAAAAAAACCCATCACCAGTAGAGAAGTTTCTGCCAAGAATTTTTTTAAACCACCAGCAAACACAAACAGAAACTTGCATGCAACAGCTACACCACAATGAAGTCATGCTCAGGCTCAAATTTAAGAAAAGTCAAGCCAAACTTTCCACTCTACATAAAGTGACTGTGGACTCCATCCCACCACGCAGTGACCCACTGACACACTGTACATGAGAACCCCCATTAGCACCTCCCAGCAGAACAGCAGCACCACAACACTGGGGCCCTTGCAGTGGACATTTGTTCCCCATCAGCTGTTCGACACACACTCTAAAAAGCTTAGAATCTTCTTTGGAATGAAAACTGCAAGTATAAATCTATACCCAAATATGGGTATTTATAATGGGATCAACTTTCTCAGGCATCAGCCACTGAAATGTCATTTCACTTGCTTAGAATAAAAAAAAAACAACTTTTCTCCAGTAAAAATTTTCAATAGATTTCAATACATTTTGCCTGGGTAAAGATCAAATAGAGAATGCAAATTGTATTCTCTAATACCATCTTTAAAGGGACATTGCCGGGCTTATATCCATGATTCATGGAAAGTTTTTTCAGATACTTAAAAGAAAGCTGATTGAGGCATGTACAATACCATCACTGGCTTCATCCCAGATTTTACTTCTTTTCCCCTGTGTTTAACTCAGATGTTGTTTTGCTATAATCCCTATTCTCTCCTTTCATTGCACAGCTGAGTTGTAAGTCTACATTTATTACATTGCAATTATTTCCAAGGCAAAAGAGATCTCAGACCAAGCACGGTTCTGTGTAAATGGTGCACTGAAATCAATGGAATTTATGCCTTCTTATACTGGAGCTTAATATGGATTTATGTTGCCATAAGTATTGAATTATGGCTTCACAGAATGAAACAGAAAGAAGTTGAGCTCTGTAGGGGAAAAATTAACTCAATATCTTTAATAAAAGCATGAGTCCAGCCTGTTCTGTCTGCATGGCAGTACAAACAGTACTATACTCTTCAAATACTCCAGCTATTTTCATTTAATTGTCTGAAGACAAAGGCATTACTCGCTCTGAGTAAAGATATCGTGACCCAAGGAGGACCCACGAGGACACTACTGAAGTCAGGGTTTCACACAATGATGGCCTATTCCCACTGACTTCATGGGGATTTTCACTAAAGAGTAAAGGAGTGAGTCACTGATTTGTATCAACCTTCTCCTTCTGCCTCCAGCATGAGTCCGTGACAAGCCAAGGAAAATAAAGACATTCCAGTCGGAGACTGACACTGCATCCTCAGCCGGTCCCACTGTGCCCCAGTCCTGCTGCACACATGTTCTCAGCTTTGCAATTGCACAACTCCCATTTATACTAAGAGAGTTGTCTGCCTACAACAGATGAGAATACGCACAATAAATAACATGCAGGTCTGACATCATAACAATCCTAAGCACTCTGGGGAAAAAAAACCTGCCAGTCACCCTATTTTGTTGGCTCCTTCAGTTCTCTTCTTTGGACAAGTATTTTTTTCTGTCAAGCCTTTGGCAGTTAATAAAGTGTCTCTCCCATTAATCACAGTGGCACAAATTTTTAGGGCTCTCAATGTATGTGCAGCAAAAATACACATCATATGTACCCTGTCACCCTTTGACCTATGCTTGCAAAATGTGGCAACCAAAGGAAAGAAACAGCTAGCCAATATCTGCACAACACATCCTTACCCAGTCTGGAAGTGGATCATTGAAGTTGGCCAGAGAGGAGGATGGGAATAAGTCACTGTTTCCTCACCTATACTCTAGAAACATTCCTTTGCATTTGAACAGAATGAGAGTGCACATTAACTGAAGAAAATTCACGTGTTCGTTGCTGGGCATGAAATCCTCTAGGTACTCTGTGTACCATTTTCTGTTAGGTTTCATTGGGCTTCAATGGTCTATAATGGTCTATCCTTAGCAAACTGTAAATTTAATTCAGACTCCACCTATAAATCAGTACTGTTTGTCAGGAATTATGCAAATCCCTTAAGCATTTTCTGACTTTTACATTTTTTTGGCAGTCTCTGCATATCTGTGCATTTTATTGCACTGACGTTTCACTGGTATTTCGAGCCTGGGTCCAGTTCCCCAAGGACCAGTTGTCTGGTGGAAGTCACAAGGCATTTCCTCCTCCTGGGTTGCTGCCCATGTAATCAGGTAGGAAAAACAAAGGCTTTTCAGAGGGAAAAGACTGTGAATTTCAACTTGGTGCTCATAATAGTATAAAAATATATGGAAAAATTCCCCTATTCTGATCTTCCTATATGCAAAACTGTTTTCTCTTTTGGAATCACTCTCAGATTTTATTCAGCATACTGTACTCTTGGAGTTTCACATGGGACAGTTCAGTCTTTGCCTGCTATCCATCCTTACATCATCTGCACACTGATGATGTACAGCACAGCATGTTATTGCTGGACAGATGCCTATTGCCAGTACACTCCTCCTGTAATACCCCCCTTTGGTGGGCAGGATTTCATTATCATCTTCTGGTATTTGGCCTGACACAGCCAGCTCCCAGATTCATGATGGCAAACATATGCTTCACTGGTACCAGAACTCTCTTGTGCCATCAAGCCTGAAACACAATGTATTATTAATGGCCAGAAGCCACTAATAATGGAGAGGAAAGTACATTATACAAGTCACAAAATATTATGGCTCTATTTCTGAGGGTAAATGACAGGCTCACCTCTTCCTTTCCCTGTCTCAGATGTCTGACCTCTCTAGAACCAAGTTCCTGTCAGCCATGCAGGTATGCAGCGTGCACTTACTCCTCCTGTATCCACTAATGCCATCATCACTGGAAGACATTCAACACCAAACTCTCCAAGCTCACAGCCCACACCAAGGCTGCAGCTGAATACCTTCCACTAGCCTTCCTCCACATGGCAACAGCATGGCCCTTGAAGAGTCAGAGCCTGGTCTCAGCCTTCCAACTCCCTAAGCCTGCTGTGGAGAAACCCAGCTGACTTGCAACATATTTATTTTTGATCTGTTGGCTATGTTGGGAAATTACTGCTCAAGTTCACCTCTTTCAGTTTGACTCTGTGAAGAGCACCCTAAGCATGTCCAAGCCCCCCTCCACCAAGAACGACCAGGGGGGCTGTGCACACAGCTATAACTGCAAGGGTGGATGGGAGAGAGTCAGAGAAGAATTTGTTTCTCTGTGAAAATATTTGAGCAAGTTTAAGACTCTACATCAACAGTGAAACACTGCAGATTTACGGGCAGAAATTCAGAGTGGTGATGAGTCACAAAATACAAATGCAAGTTCCAAAGCAGGATTTCATTTCTGCACAAGTACACATATACTTTATTGACAGAAGAAGTAGAGACAAGGTATTTGTCACAAAGCTGGGTGATCTGGAACTGGGATAGGGGAAAACACAGCAATCTTCTCTCTAGTGGCTGCATACCATTGCCTGCCTAGGAAAATCTAAAATGAACAGTTCTAAGCCTGTATCATCACAGTTTGCCTTGTGAATGGAAATTAAACCATTCACAGTACTTGATGTTGGAAAGCTGCATCTACAACCTGTATTCTTGCATAGTATTTTAAAAAACATATTTTTGTTACTAAACTCTGTCCAGATTCTTACTGAGAACCACAGAGAGGGGACAACTAGAGCAACTTACATCTGTGTGGGATGGGAATGTAAGTCAGTAGGTGGATTCTGAATACTGTTAAATGACTGGGGAGAAAAAAACAAGTTTATTTGTTAAAATGGAATTACTCAGTAATGACAAGGGAGCTGAAATATTTAGACAAAACTGGAATAGAACCCAAAGGACATGATTTAGTTGTTCTCATAAAACTGAGGATCTCCCATTCAAAGTGCTGTACATGTTTTCAAAACTTTTTTTTCCATGGGAATTCCTAAAAACTGTGGATGCTTTTGATCTGTCTGTAAGACAAGAACTGAATTCTGGAGTCAAGGTGCCGTTGGCAAGGTCCTTACAGAAGAAATACTGAAGGATGCTCTCATGGTCTGCAGTACCTGAGCCTGAGAACTTCAACTCTGCTCTAATACTGTGCAAACAAGAAATGGAGAATTCAAAGTTCTCCAGCAGTACATCAGACATTTTAAAAAACAGAATGTGAGAACCTGCACAATGTAATTACTATGGGATCTGTATCCACAGCTTTTTCATTATGAAACCAATCTAGAAATTTTCTGTTCTGCTTCCTGCTTATTTAAATTTAAAAAAAATTAATTATTTGAGTATGATCCCATCGCAGTTGTATCAGCAATACTGATACTTCACCTTTTCATCTTGGACCACTGGGCTCTTTCAAATCATTGAGCCCCTCTATAGTATCTGTTGGAATTAAGGTGTTCTGGTGTTTTTCCTCATAAGTGCCAGCCTCTCTGAAATAATGGCATGCAGACAAAAGCAGCAGGAAAGGTTAAAAATGTGTAAGGAGGTGGGAAGAGCCATCATGACAGACAATGTCCATCCACAGGTCAGGGCTTGGCTGGGACCAGGACAGAGGGATTTCCTGGCATCTCCTTTAACAAAAAAATATCACCTGGGACATTTGTCACTACCTTGAACCAAGTGATGCCAAAATGGTGGCTATTTCCAGGCACTTCTCCAGAAGCCATACCTCGGATTCCTCCCCTGCCTCCATGACCTTTCTCTGTCTTTTGCCTACAACTCACTGTTTCATCTTCCCTGCCTGCTCCTTAGGCTGGGACTGATAGCAGCACCATGTGTAACTGATCAGCGTGAGGGTTTTCAGGTCTAGAGTTCTGAAAATCTTCATATACTTTAGCACAGAAACAAAGAACACAGAAATGTTGGTCTACAGAGTACAATTAGGGATTTCTTGGATTTATATCAGTTCCTATGTACGTCAAAGGCAGCTGTTACTAATGCAAAATTATTCATCCATAGCCCAATATGCAAAATACAACTCCAGCTCTCAAACTTTTCTGTGAGAGCTGTAAAAAAACAGCTTTATCTATTTGGGGCACTTAAAAAAATATATTATTAAATCTGTACAATAAGGGCAGACTAAGAATAAAAGTGTGTCTCAAAGACATTGCCAGAAATGTGTTTACCCTAAGTCTACATTAAAAATTATATTAAACATATGTTTGCATTCGTATTTGGGCAAAGCCTAAGATCTCAACACCTTGGCTTGAGACACCAGCACTTGGATTATTAATATCATGCCCTCTGAGCCTGTATATTTGAATCTCATTTATGTTTGCTGGCAATACATGAAATAAAGCAAATTCTGATTCAGCTGATAGAATGTAGTTGTATAACTGTATTGTCGACACTTTGCAAAAACTGAAAATATATTTTAGCACATATTTCAAGCCATCTGTGTTTGCCAAATAATACTTTGAACAGATACGTGTTATTTGCTTGCATAGTATACAATTAACAAATCCAAATGCACTGAGCTCCTCAGGAGTTTGTCAAGCTACAGACAATGGCATTTGCTGTGCTCTTAGATGAACAACTGTGCAGTAACACGTCCAGTTTTGATCCCAAGCTTTGCTCCACTCATTTCAGCAGAAGCAGCATCAGGCTGAATGCTATACCACTGAAGTTTAGCAGAACACAAGTTCAGCAAATTTGGATGAGAGGTGAAATAAGAGCACAAGTAAATGAAAAGAAGCACAGTGAGAGGAGGTTCTAAACACCAGAAAAGCAGACTCATGAGTATATGTAAAAATTAATAATTAAGCTTTAAAACTTACCTGTGCAACCAGTTGTGCCTTTCTTGCCCGAATATCCCATATCACAGTGACAGATAAATGAGCCTTTTGTATTCTCACAGGTTCCACTCAGACAGATGTTTGGATGCAGATCACACTCATTAACATCTAAAAAACCCCATGAATTAAGATTTATTAAATACAATTCTTAGAAAGTAACTGGAAAAATCTCTTCAGATATGAATTCTGATAGAAACACAGGTCTAGATATGCAAAGAAAAAGATGCTTATAGTAGTTATTCCTTACCTAGCATACATTTTGAGATCTGGGGTAACAGTGTTATATTACCATATCTGCATTAACATACCTTTAATGCCAGCTGTTCCTAAACATAGGCACTAAGGTGCAGTACATTATCCAAAGAATGACTATGATTTTTGGTAATTCCTACATATATGTGATGTATACATTTATATATGCATGCATTGTCTAGTTTTGTCAGACATTTCTCTCGAAATACACTCAAGATATAAAATTAAAATGTGAAAATGTGGTTTTGCAGATATGCTGTTTCACAACTCCATTCTACCAAGGTACAACACTTCCACATAATTTTTTTCTCAGAGACAAGTTTAAATCAGCACTGGTGATTTATCTTGCTAGAAATTTTCCACAGCATCATCCACTTGCTTTCTGCAGGCACTCTTTTATCTAAGTTGCATAAAAACCTCACTGGAAGAGGACCCAAAGATGCAATGCTATAGATCATGTTTGCACCCCAATTTACAGGGATATACAGATTACATTGGCACTTGTGCAATAGGGCTGGTTCTATGGTCAGGTGACCAAAATTAGGAAATAAGAGCAATACTCCTCAAATATCATTGTCTGTCTACTTGGAAAGAGCACCTTAGTAGATTTTTTTTTTCAGTGTTTAATGCAGATTGGAATATATGTACTTTCACTTACCTATGCAAGTCTTCATGTCTTCAGATGCCATGAATCCATCATAGCAAAGACACCTGTATTCTCCTGGGATGTTTGTACACTGGCCTCCATCACAGATGTTAGGATTGTCCTCACACTCATCAATATCTACAGGGGAAAATCAGATTAAAATATGTTACCTTTATCCAATGCAATGAACCATCATCATGGCAAGTAAACATTTTAATGCTTTGATAAACATGGTGAAGATTGAATCCTTGTAAATAACTGAGCAGTACATTGCAAAATTGTCCTGATGAGTAAGCTCCTTGTCTCCAGCTAAAGTCAGTGGTAAAACATTCCCTTCTGACTCAAGTGGGAGGAACAGGAACCAACTTTTCCTTCAGAAAAAAGAGCTCCAGCAGAACCTTTGTCACACCACAAGGCCATATATAATTGGGCATTCTTAGATACAATCCATCATTGTTGAAATCAATGGAAGCTCTGAAGTCAAATTCAGTGACAAAAATATCAAGCTTTACAGATCTTAAAAAAGGCATCATATATGCAAAGTACCTCTACAGATCTCAAGGGTGGTGACAAACTGGAAACAGTTCAATTTGTGATGGAAATGATTACAGTACATACATTTATTTCACTACAAGATTTTTATGGTCTTATTTAGTATTTCAACTGACTGGCCAGGCCAGCCATATAGTTATATCCTCTAGGATGAAAAGCTGTTTACTCAATTGATAACTGATAAAATTGCCATCCCTGATTGGAGCCAAGCTGCAGAAGCAGATACTTTATTATATTAAGGCAACCATGCTAAGTTCTGGAATCTTTCAGAGCCCCTGGGGTTATGCTAGTGTTCTTGTAAAAATCCCTACAATCTTCCTGTGTCAGCACCGACACAGACCAGCAAGAGCAAAAATCAGAATCTCTGCCTAGTGATACCATGGGAAAAAAATCAGCACAAAAAGGACAAGATTCAGGAATCTTCTCCAAGAGAAAGGGTGTAACTCATTATCAGAGCAGTCTATTGTGGATTGCAGTAATTATGCAGCTGCAGAAAACGAACTCACATTAATTTAAAATATTATGTTCATTATTCTGCTGTACTTCTAGCAGCTAGTGCTTGTATGGATACACAACTTCTGCAAGGAAGAAGGCTGACCAGTCCCTGTTTATCTTAACAAGCAAATAATGTTGACATGGACATTAGCCTGAAAATGTTAATTTGGAATGGAATTTGAATTAACATGCAAATTTAAGCTCTAGAAATGGGAATAATAATGACAGAAATAAAGAACTTTATTTACAAACCCGCCACTGTACCGATTTCACAGTTGGGGGAAAATCAGCTGACAAAGAACCTATTGTTTCTCCTAATTGAGCTCATTATTTATGCATAACCTCACCAATTCAAACGTGACCTACTACTGAACTGCAGAGCATTCTTACCAGGTCAATTATCAGCAAATATATTCTGTGATGGCTTCCAGCTTTGTGTGATGTTAAAGATAAAAGACATGTTCACAAACAGAGAAAATGTAAAATAGGTGTTTCACAATTGAAGGTCACAGTCCTATTTTATCTTGTACCATGCAAAAACATCTAACAGTGTAAAACCAGGTATTTAGTGTCATGAAAGCAAAGTCACAAATTATTTTTATTCTTCTTAGTTTAGGTAGAGGCAAAACTTTAGTATGTGGATTTTGAATATGCACCAGATGTTTACATATGTAAATAATATCTTTTCAAGAGAAGGAAGCAGTGTTTTCAATAATGACAGGGTAGTGAAGGTGACCCCTCACATCTCTGGATATTTTCTTAGATTTGACTTGACATCCAAAGATGTCTGGTGTTTCTGCTATTTAAACCTTTTTATGTGTGGCTATTGCACTCAAGTCCTTATTAGAAGGGAGTATGAAAATGAATAGCTAATAGTTATTACAGCTGGTCTGTGAAGGAAATTCTATTTTTCAGAGTAAAGGCTGGATATCTAGAAATAGATATGTAGAAATTCACAACTAAAGTAAGATCTGACTACAAACTTCTATGGATGTGTTCAGGGTCAGGTTAATGTGTGGACAAACCACAGAGAATCCATCCCCTCCCCACAGCAAAGGCAGATCCTTGCATTTTGACTTTGAGAACAGAAAGATGATAGCTTCCTATTCCAAGGTTTTTAGTTTAATATGCAGGAAGGTGCTGTAAATGATCTGTTCTGGTTTTGGGTTTAGAGATGTGTTTGGGTGGCAAAGGATAAGGGGGAGTAAAGACAGAACTGTTTCTAGCTAGCAGACTTGAGATCTCAAAGACTGTCCAAGTGCACACTTGGGTCATTTGGTCCAAGGCAAATAAAGAAGATGAAAACAGAAAAGTGGCTCAGAGACTCTGCTCCCCCTGCTCCTCCCTTCCCTCTCATGTCACTTTAATCCTCTCACTGGGTTTAGATTCTGGCTGAGGCACAATTTCGATCAACCGGTTTTATTTTTGCATTTAAAAAGTGCCCCAAACACCAATGTTTGGGCAAGTTTTTGTAAAAGCTTGCCTTTTCTAGAAACTTGAGCTAAAGCAAACTACTTCTAATCTAAATATTTTAGGTTTTCAGGGTCAATCAATCTGCACTTTTTCTAGTTGAATTCTTTCTTTGACTAAGGGTCTGATACTTGCTGAAGGCTGGCTACTTTACATCTTTCTGACAGAGCAAGCCACAGTGTGGGGGAAAATTACATTTTGCTGTGCTTTAGGGCTCTTTTATCTTCTGGAATGGTAGTGAGTGGCCTCAGGGTAATTGAGATCCTGGTTCAAGGTCTATAAATATTTACAAATTCTAAATGTGAGCTCTCTAATAATCCAGTATAGAAAACTCTCCATGTGTTCAACTATAAAGGCAATTCTATTCCAAGGGATTAACCCTGTTGTAATTCTCATGCTCTTCAAGGAGCTCTTGGATGGAATTGGCAAACAGCTGGCAAATATTCACATGCCTCATCAGGCCAGTGGCTGTGAAGCAAGAAGTAAGAGAAAAGTAGGGTAGAATCATCTTTCCAGTAACCTATGTGGAAATCACCAAGTACAATTCACTTCCTGGGATTATGACTCCCAGACTCCCAAAGGAGAACACCCAGCCATAAAAGAGCTCTGAAAATTTTCTCACAAACTCTTCTAAGAGTGCAAAAAACCTGTTTCATAAGAAAGATTCATATTATTCAGACTTCATTTTCTCTGCAAGTCATTCAGCTCTGAATTAATGCAGCATACTTGCACTTGAATAAACAAGTAATTAAAAATAGGAATTTTCTTGCTTGCTTAAGAGCAGATACCACAAAATGACAGAACAGAGCAATCAACTTCTCTTCTAGCATCTCTGTCTATCCTCTCAACAATATAACCATACAATACACATGCACAGCATCTTGGCTTCTGTTAGTGATAATTTTTTTAATGGTCTTCAAACTTGTTTTGGATTTGGATCTACTACAATACCTTAAGGGGAAAAATTTATCTCCTACTCAAAAAAGTAGAGATTTTTGTTATTAATATCAGAATCAACTGCTCTCATCTCCATCCATCCCAACCATCCTACCCACCATCGCTCCTATAATCAACTGGTACACTTTCTGAAATCATCAAGAACCAATTCCCTTCAAAGCACTTCTTTCTGCAGTTGCCCAATTCTGATACTTGGAGCTACTTCTTTTTCTTTTAGAAAAAGAACTTCATTTTCCATTTATTTTCTTTTTTTAATGGTGTATTTGTTACAATAGCTGTAACCTTAAAAAGAAGTTTTGTTTCAAGCTATTGAAATAAGCCCTTTAAGCAGAAAAGTTCCCAAAATCTCCCTTACCAGTGCATGTCCTGTGGTCTGGCATGAGTGCAAAGCCTTGTTTACAGCTACATTCATAGCTGCCCTCCGAGTTTGTACAGAAGTCCTCACAGCCACCATTCATTATTTTGCACTCATCAATATCTAAAAAGGAGAAAATTACAGTTAAAATCCACAATACCTTTTACTTTAAAGCACATTTCAAGGACACAAAGTCAGCTTTCCAGTACACCATCAGTCCAGAATCTACACTTTGTGTGTGCACACTAACATTCAAGTGTTTGCAAAGGCAGGCACTGGGAAGGATTCAGGCAATCCAGGGATGGAAAGACTGCATATACAAACACTTCTGTGCTTCTCCTTCTACATACAGAAATAGCACTGAGTTACCACAGGATCATGAGGGCAACAAAGTTTTTGTAAGATTCAAGGTAAAAAATTACTTGGCAGAATTAAAGCCAGTGGATTTTTCCATGGCACAGCAGAAGGAATGTATGCAAATGAACCACATGATTCTATTTCATGGTCTAGCAGAAATGATGATTTTTAATTAAATATATAACTAATCTAACAAGTTACTCACTCTTAATCATCAAAGTCTGAAGTCTTGGGGCATTTAAAATAGTATGTGATTTTATGCTTCATGATTGATTTACTAGAGAAAATAATCTGTTACTCAGCTAAGTGTAGCACTGCCATAACTTCATTCAATTCTCTCAAAAACAGATGTGCATGATTTGGAGATTTTGCATACTATTTTGACAAACTGTAATGGATTTTTTCATTCATGGTTAAAAATTACTTTATCTATCTACTAAACTGAAACAACTCTGTGTGTTTTATCTTCCCTGTTTGCTAGCGCTCCCGTGCAGATTTTGTCCTTACCGATACAGTATAGCTTGTCTTGTGTGGACTGATATCCAGGGTTGCAAGCACACTGATACTTTCCAATCAGGTTGACACAACGGCCATTTCGGCACAGGTTGGTGCTCAGCTCACATTCATTAATGTCTGTTGCAAACGAAAAAGAGGAACACATTTTCATGCTGAAAATGGTACTAAAGCAAACGCTGTAAATGCACAGCACAAGAGAGGTACAAAATGCTGTGCACAATCTTGATTTTGCCTGCATGTCTCACCTACACATGCAGAGATATTTGGTGATATCTGATGGCCTGGAGGGCAATCACACCGAAAACTTCCCTCTGTGTTGATGCAGGTGCCACCTCGGCAGAGAAGGGGATTGCGCTGACACTCATCAATATCTGTGGGGAGAAAGGAGGCACATGAGTGCAGGGCCAGCACATCCCTCACCACAGCCCCTCACCTATCACAGCATTATCAGCCTGTCCTAGAGCCAGTCATCCCTTGCACCATAACGTGGTTAAAAAAAGAAAATAAACTCAAAAATACTTCTAAATTTTCATTTACCTTAACTTCAAAGTTCAGGATGGTGTTCCACTTAGCAGGATGGGGATTGTGGGGATAAATTTAGCATCCTAAAATCCTGCCCCTTGCTTATATATGCTTTGACAACTTGCAGAAGCAGCAAGTTAGCTTTAGTTAGGCTCACAAAATAAGAGAGACCTAAACCCAAGCACAATTAAACCTTAAAAAAAAAAACCCAAAGAAACCATGCACAGCATACTAGCACATCACATACTATTGCACATCTAAGGTCTATAAAAAACATACCCATGCAGTTTTTCATCATCATAAATCCACTTTCATAGCCTTCAAAACATTCACACTTGAAGTCTCCCGGAGTATTGACACACATGCCTTGGCCACAAAGATCAGGAGAGATGCGGCATTCATCGATATCTGTAAGACAAAACACATTCACAGGGTTTTCAAAGGAGTTCAGTTTTCCCTTTTCAATTCACAGCTATGAGAGAGACATCCATACAATTTACCTGTGCAGTTCCTCTCTTCAGAATCGAGGGCAAATCCACTGTCACATCTACACTTAAAACTGCCAATGGTATTTCTGCATTTTCCATGGGTACAAAGGCTAGGGAACATCTTGCATTCATTGATGTCTGAAAATGAGATAGTGTGGACATATGATGTTACCACTGCATACAAAAACAGTGCACAAAAAAGCAATGATGACATCAGAGCTCATCCTTTTTCATGGCAGGGACCCCTCCTTGTGGGAAAATTAGACCACACTACATAAACTGATATTGACTTCCCCTTAACCAACAGTGTAGACAGATACTTTGTGCTGGAATTTCCAAAACCACTTTCTGCTACAGAACAGTATTAGTCTCCCCTTTGTCCTGCAGCTCAGGAAGATTTCAGCGGATAGAGGATGATGGCAAAGACAGCTTTCAAAAAAAGCACTCTGTCTTCTGATTTCTGAGAAAAAAATGTGACTTCCATGAGTCACAGAAAAAATAATGAGCATAAGTAAAAGCACATGTCACTTTCTTTATGGTTAATTAATGGCTTAGTAACTGTTTATAAAACAAGGCTGAAACTAACAACAGCAATTGTCATAAATATATATATATATATTCCCCTCATTTCAGACTTCATAATGTTTAGTTTTTGGGTAACTTCTGACATTGTCCGGCTTAACCTCACTGGTAATCCTGGAAAGACAGCTTTCAGCACATGATGCTGGGGTGTCACTGTGTGATTCCCATTTAATGCTGGAAGTTTACCAACAAGAGTCATAACACAACTACGTTTACTGTAAATAAAATTTTCTGATTTGAGCCATCATCCTGGAAGCTATTTCCTCTACTTCTCCAAGTAGTTTCACAAGAAATTCCCAAAATTATTCACCATTTCTTTATTGCTTCACATTAGAATTAAAGTTATTGCACCCTTCACACGTAAGGATTGCTCTTTCATTACATCCAAAGCTGACTGCCCAGTTTGTTCCAGTTCTTGTACTATGAGATGCCAGGAGGCAAAATCAGGCATAATTTAACCTCTCTAGTGACACAAATTCTGTGTTCTGAGGCTGCAGTATTATATGGTATTTAATGGTCTCTAACACAAACTAAATTCTCCTGTATTTTATTTAGACTTCAGTTGCCATGAACACTAACTGGATTTTCAAATGTGCCTTAGGGTGAGTGAAGTGCCTATCACCGGAATTTTCAAACCCAGAGGAGGTGTCTGATGGAAGAGTAAATGTAGCAGCCATCGGGATTTGCGGGCAATTAACCACAAATGGATCACATACCTTTAGAGAAAGGCTTCCCACTTATTTCTATTTTCGTAGAGAAGCCAGGTCCCCTTGGGCAAAGAGCTTCAAACTCAGGAGTTCCCCTGAGAGGACACTCCTCACACTCGTAGCCCCAGGCTGCCCCCACGGAGCAGCAGCAGGCGTCCATGCGGTGCCGGCCTGGGATCTGGGACGTGCACTGCTCGTCCTCGTGCTGCAGGTAGCAACTCTCCAAGCGAATGTCTGTTGGGCAATTTAACAACATGTTGAGAAAGAAAGAGAAAATTTACTTCACTGTAGAGGAATTTTTTTTTCCAAAATCCCTTCACAGGACAGCTCACTCCACGTTTTTGTGGACTCGGAGGAGCATACCAAGCTCACTGCATAATTCCCAACAGCAAAATATTAACGCTAAACTCAGAAATTAACAGTTGAAGTAAGTTTAAAGCACCATTTTGAAAAATGGTGTTCAGCACGTGAAGTAAATTTTGGCTCAGAAAAGGATTTTAAACATTCCAACTTGCCATACTTATATAAAGCCTTTTAATTACTACAAGCTATATACAAGCCTTTTTATTACATACAAGCTATTTGCCTTGTTCAGAGGCAAATCTTGGGCATTATTGTCACAAATGGACAAAGGTGCTTTGGGTGGACAGCATACAAACTTGGATATTCTGCTGCACACTGCATCAAGGTGCATGGTATGGCCAAGTCCCAACCCACAATGGTGCAGCCTCCACTATTCCAGCCTTCGTGGAAAGTGGTTTCAGTGGGGCTGCAGATGAAAGTGCTAAGAGCACGGATGATTTGTAGGGATTTGTCAGATGAAAAATCTGGAACTAAATCACAGCTATTCATTAGCTATCAGATGGGGATGGGCTACTACCATTGGAACCTGTTCTTATTCCAGATGAACTAAGTTCATGTCCCTGACTAATTCAGTTTGAAAAATGGGCAAAAATAATTTTCCTTTCTTGTTAGAAAACATGCAGTGCAACCACGAGTCACTGCATAGATCTGCTTTTCACTAGTAGACCTGTCCATGGAATTAACACCTACCAAGACAAGTCCGTCCAGAAGCATCTAAAGTCATTCCATTGGGGCACTGGCAAACAAATGATCCCAAGGTATTGACACACTGCCCATTTGTACAGACTCCAGGAAACACCTCACATTCATTAACATCTATTAGAGAAAAAAAGCAAGTGAGTAAGAGTAATCACTAGCATGCTAAACATGAACAAATTAGCAAAAATTTAAAAAATAATAACATTGTAATGTTTTTTTGATAAAATAAAAAATGACAGCAGTCTACATGGCCTGAAAAAATTCAAAACATTTACAACTCCCAAAGTAAGTCAGCCAGATCCAATTAATTACAGGAAACTGCTGATGATCAGAAATAATACATGTTGATATTAGCTATTCCTACATATATTGAAATTAAATTCAAAAGTAACAGAAAAGGGAGGGGTGTTTAAAAACTATATCCATTTTCATACTCACTGTGGGCCAGATATTTGAAGCAAATGGACAAAGAGACCAAAATAAGTGCAAAATTACATTATGCATTATTCCAACTAGATTCAGTATTTTTTTTAGATTTTTGAATATTTTCTCTATCTGCACGTCTGGAAATTACAACACCATTTGAAATTTGGCTGTATGGCCTTGTCAGCAATTAACTTTATATATATTAAAATAATCTCCTTACAACTATACACAGAGTTTAACTTTGTTAAGTAAAAACTGTATTTCTATATTTAAAAGGCAAATTTAGTACTTTTTGGTAAGGAAAAACTGATTATATGCATTAGCTTGGCTTGAGCTTAAATAAATGTTTAGTAATCTAAGTGTGAGGTCCTCCCAGCCATGTCCTTTGTGGAAAGCATATGCTTCACAACTGCCTTTGGGAAAAAGCTTCCAGGATTAAACATGCTCCAAGATGAAGCGTGACAATTTTTAGGACAGGAGAGGATAAGAACAAGAAATGGAAAAAGAATGACTGGCAATCTGCAGATGAATACTCATGTATAGAGTAACCAAGAAGCAGGAAGGTTGGGCTGGTTAGGCCTCCAGACAAAACTCCTGGTGTAGAAACTGCATCTCTCAAACCTCACAGAGCATGATGGAGGATAAATGCTGGGGGGCAAATCAGTGGCCTCTGCCCTTGAACAGATACTGTAAATTGACTGGAAGGTATGAAGTAAAGCCAGTGGATTATTAGAAACCACTGAAACACTGCTCACAGCCTGCGAGCAATAGTGCAGCTGACAACTCCAGGGCTCACCCGTAAACGAGAGGAATGCTGCCAATTTAGTTTGCTTATTTCCTTGCACAAGATCTATTACTCATTTTACATAGGCTGTGTATGGGAGAGCTGACTATCACCTTTTGGGAACTAAACTTACTCCTGTCTCTAACTTGCCAGTAAATTTCCTAGAGACCTTTCCCTGTCTTGAAAAATGCTTACATTGGTTGAAAACCAAGTAAGGTTTCAGTAAGGTTACAAGGAAGAAAAACTACTCTGAAAAACCTGGGGCTATCCAGGTCCCATAGAAACGAGAAAGATTAAAGCATGTAATAAATGTAATCCGATGCGCTGGTAAAGGAAATGCTGAAAACAGTTATGTCTGTATCTTGGAAGGATAAACTTTCCATCCCAGCACTGTTGAAAATGTTCTAAGACTTTCCTTGTGAAGAGAGATAGGTGGGCCCACTTTTTTTTTTCCTCTTCTTTCACTTACACACTCCACAAGTGTTGCTGAGGTCAGATAAGTTATGTACAGTGGGTCTGCAGCACAGACGTGCCAAGGCATTCAGTCATCATTTGGAAAGCAAAGAGTATGTGTGAGGGTGTTCCTCTTTTCTTTTTTTTTTTTTTTAAGGGAAAAAAAAACAATGTTTCTTTATGGAAGCTACATATGGGAGTAATTTTTAAAAAATATTTTAACTGCAGTGTCATGTCAGATGTTGTCAGTCAGGATGACCCACAGCAGTTTGAGACTCTCTGAGCTTCTGCGTATTATGTAAATATGCAGTACTTTTCCAGGGGTTCAAATCAATTCAAATAGAGATGAAATAGGGTGGGACCTTCAATTCTCACAGAATAGTATAGAGTCATCTCATACCAAGCAAAAAACTACACATTTAAAATATTAACCTTTTCTTTAACCCAAGTATAACTGTGTCCTGATGTTCTTTGTTTGTTGATTTTAGGACAGCAAAAATATGCTATGGAATGTGTAAGATTTCATATAATGTCATATGGGAGAAAGCCGAGGTTTGGTGAAAAAGAAAAAGAAAACTAATGTGAACTACAGTCTTTGAGCATTCTTTTGCTAAAGCATAGTAATGGCTTATCATACCACGGTATTACTTATGCCATGTTTTGTAGTATGTATGAGACACATAATTTGTAAAAACAGGTTACTCAGTTAACAGCATTTGAAGAGAGAGAGCCACCTCCTTATCCTGGTTGACATTTTATTTGCAAGCATGTAGTTTGAGATAAAGTGTGAGTATGCAGGAATGTTAAACAAACTGAAACCAAATTCATCCCTGACATAACTCTAATGAAGCTAATAGAACAACACAAGGTAAGAACTTAGCATAGTGTTCCTCTATGATAAATTAAGCACTTAAATCAAAACACTGGCATTTTTTAATTCAAGCTCTGATTTATGTTAAGGCAACAATAAATACCTTCACACAATGTTCCTCTTATTCTTGAATATCCCTTTTGACATATTGGGTCTGTAAAACAAACAGAAGTGAAGTTTCAGAATACTACAGTCCAAAACTCCCCATTAATTTATTGTGCAAAACTGATCATGTGAAACATTATCTAGTTTACTGCTATGAGAAGTCTGAGTGCTGAGACAGTATCCCAGTATTTTCTGAAATAATAAAGAGATAAGATGGGGCAACTACATAAACTATATAGAGTGTCAGCCTTTATCCTCTTTTGCTTCCCATGTGTCTCAGCTAGCTAGCCTAAAAGTGGTTATGATTTCTGTTTCATTTGAACCAATTAATTCATTTCACTCGATCACAGCACATTACAGCCCTATTTACCACGGATGAATGAGGATGAATTCTGTTAAGATACACAGAATGAAATTAACCAAAGATTTGAGCAAAGTAGCAGCTTTCAGGGTATAGAAATAACAACCCACACACATTTCTGCATTCATCAGCTCATCCCTGGGTTCCCAGCTCATCCCACAGTTCAGTAAAATTATCAAATGAATATGCAGCGACCTCAACCCATTTTTTCACCAACTGTATGATTCTCCAGGTCATCAGTTAATCTACAGAGTACAATAACAAGGGCTACTCCCTCTCCTCCCTTCATTACCACACCAAAGATCCATTTGTTGCGAACATTTCCTTGGGATCTCTGGGGAACATGCATTTATTGCTACATCATTAGGAACTCCAGATCACTAATTATGACAAACCATGCTAAAGTAAGCCTGCCAGTTACAGACTGTAGGTGTGGTCCCTTCCCTTCAGCACTTAAACTTGTAAAATATGTACTGTAAAATCCAGTTAGAACCTTCTATAGCTACATGCTTCCTCTCAAATATTAAGACTTCTCTTTTCTGGGACTGAATAAGGAATGACTGCTTGATAACAGAACAAATAAAGTTATTTGTCTAGTCTGTGCCCAACTTCTAGGACAATAATCTTGACCAACTTCAGAGGAAGAAAAATCCAAGGTTCCTGAGGAAAATTAACAACATTACCTCGTTCACATGGTGTACATGGGCTTCCCCAAGCAGCACCTAGTGAGGAACAGCACTGGGACTTCAGAGTTGCTCCATTGATATTTATTTCACACCTTCCATTGACTATGTTCTGCCAACAGGTACCCTTGACAGTTTCTGTTTGGAAAAAAACAATATATTTTCATGCAGATTCTCTAGAATTATGCATTACAGTATTTAGAAACACATGTGCATTTAACCATGAAAAAGAATAATCTTTTCATTATAATTTACCACATCAGAGCTAAATTTATTTTAAAATCTCTTAATTTAACCTTCTCTATGCTGGACTATAGCCTGAAATAATCCCAGCACAAAGTTCTTGCAAATCCTTGTTTATGCTTACTGTCCTTAACAGGGAATATGTCAATACCATTCAACATCCGAGTCCCTGTATTGATTATGACTCAGATTAGGGGCACATGCAGAAGAACAGAGTAGATATGAACCCTTGCTACATCTTCCATTACTTTACTAGATCCCCCAGTCTGGGGGATACAGGGGAGCAGCAGGAGATAGCTAAGGATCGGACAGCTGTAGTCCTACAGTTTTCCTCACTGATCAGAAAACAGCTATAAATTACTGTCCCAACAAAACAGGCAAGAAAGGAAATTACGAGCCCACAGAGTATCTGAGTCACAGCATTGTCCATGGATGCCCTTGAGCTGGCTTGGACTGTGCGTAACTTTTTCATGCTCCATCTCAAATACAAAATTCTTTTCAGAGAGCAGATCCTAATTAGAACATGTTCACTTTATTACAGGAGAAATTAAGGAGGTGAGCACAGACCTGAAGTACTGATCATAGAATTTCTGTGTTGGTTAAAAAAATTTTCATCTCTCTTTCAAATTTGACATGGAAGCAAGCTCCCAAGTGCACTTTATGCCCCCATAGTACTGGTGAAAAAAAGCACTTTTTAACATTTTTTCTGTTATGTTTCCCACTAAATTAATCTACACAAGTTATTTTAAAGCATTTTCTTAACCTGGTGTACAATGTTTGCACATCACTGGACATTTTTAACCAGCAAACATAAAAGGAATAAATACCTATGCAGATGGTTCTGGTTGGATCCAAAGTACTTTCAGGAGAACATTCACAAACAAAAGAACCTGGTGTGTTTTTGCACACTCCATTAACACAGGGGTTAGATTCGCATTCATCAATATCTAGAAAAGAAGCACACTGCTATTAGTGCCAGAAAACATTAACAAAAATACATACGGCTCTTTTCAGTTTAGGAAAAAGGGGGTGAAGCTTTCCTCATGACCAATCTTGCTGATATTACCCTCTTCTGTTATGAAACCCCTCACAACAGACTAGCAATGCATGTGTCCCAAAGACACACTAACGCATTAGAACTGTCTGTGGCTCAAAAAGGGTTCAAACTAGGGGCCCTTTGGCTCTGTTCCTCACACAACAGATTTGTAAAGCTTGGTGCTTCTCACCCTTGGCACAGTGTGGGCTCACTGGTAGTAGTAAATAGTGAGAGTAAATGCAGGCTATTCCTTGAGATTATCTAATAATTTCATTTTGGCTTGTCCCTCCCTCCTCATTCTCCTACTTTCCCACTGAATTTATTTATTGTGATTTTTTTTTTTAGTTTTACACATTATACCTTCATGAAGGTTCAAAGTATTTCTGGCACAATCTGAGAACAATCCATATGAATAAAACTAGGAATAAATGGTGCATTACCAATTACCTTCACACGTTTTTAGATCAGGAGTGTATACAAATCCTTTTGGACAGGTGCAGGTGAAACTTCCAGGGGTATTTCTGCATTGCCCATTGTCACAAAGCAGCATGTTCAGTGCACATTCATCAATATCTACAATGAAAATAAAGAACTTTTTAAGAAATAAAACATTTCTGGAATAGAAGTCAGGACAGAAATTCACTCCCAACAGCCACTTTTAAGAAGAGAAAAATAGGGCAGGGGGATGTGGAATATGAATACTGGATTCTTTTTGTAGACAAGAGGTTTGCACTAAGAGCTTGTACTCTCTTTCCTCACATATTCATGGTATGTGACAGCCACAGCACAGTTCAAAATAAAGCTGGGATTCACACTTTCATCCTGCTTTATTGTGGATTAGGTCTATGCAGTCTCTGAGTCACTGCACAGCAGCACCCACAGTCAAGAAAGAAAAAAGGAGAGGATTGGTTTGAAAAGGTTTGCTGAGAATCTTGGTCTTTAAATCACCATTTTTTCCAAGCTGGCTCTGAACTTAGATGTTATAGTTAACAAGCTAATGTAAGTCTACACTTGCTTCAGAGATGAAAAATTTAAATAGACTTGCTAGTGCTAAATTTAAGAAACCTGAGGAAATCTTTGGAAGAACTGCGGTCATTAGAAGAAGTTGCAAGAAGGCGGCAATGGGCCATGAATAGCAGGTGAAGACCAAGAGAGACCCAAAGAGCAGACAGGAACCATTGGCTACGTCAGAGAGGCCTAGAAAGTGTTGAGAGAAGTTGGGAAGTTTCAGAGGGTCAGCGCAGCAGCTGGGAACAGCAAAAGTGCTAGGGAAAGAAGGGAGACTTGCAGAATAAAACAGACCATGTGGGAAGCTTCACAGGAGTTCAGAAAAATTGAGAGAGGGCCAGGTGGAACATTACGGGAGAATGGGAAACAGCTGTGATGGAGCATGAATGTGGGCTCAACAGGGTGGGCTGGGGAGCATCTGGAAAACTCACAGATGGATTGGGAGAAGAGAAGAGATGCCATCAGCTACAAGCAAACACTGGAATAGGACATGGATAATTAAAGCCAAAGAAGCAAAAGGGAAAATGGGATGAATTACAGTGTGATTTTTATCTAAGAAAGAGCAACTCTTTTTTTTTTTTTCTTAAAGATAATGGATAGTTTAGACTGGGATAACACCCATGACTTAAGCTATTTAGGTTTAAGTAGAGAATACAGAACCCAAATAAAACTATTATGTAA
The DNA here is from genome assembly GCF_026979565.1 of Vidua chalybeata. Lineage (NCBI taxonomy): Eukaryota > Metazoa > Chordata > Aves > Passeriformes > Viduidae > Vidua > Vidua chalybeata. Next base: position 10,175,501 of record NC_071542.1, read on the forward strand.
GCTGGAGATAATAGAAAGGAATTTAAGAATTTTAAGGTGGGTCCAGAGCTGGATGAAGGAGAGATTACAGTAGGATATATTAAAAAAGAGAATAATCACAATGAAGCGAGGATATTAGAAATGCTTTCAGGGATCAGACTTGGGACTGATCCTATAAAATATTCATTTTAATGCAGAAGTAAAAAATTAATTGAATTGTGGACAACACTAAGCTGGAAGCTATTACCAATACAGAGAATCAGGCAAAGCTAAATTAATCTTGACAACATGAACAAGAAAAATAAGATGAAATATAATCACCAACATTCAAAACTTTGCAATTAGGGACCAGTAACAATAACATGCTAGAAACCAGAACTCATCAGCTGAAGGCTAGTGAGCAAACTCTGGATGTAAGTCTCAATTAGAGGTTGACTTTGATCCCACAGTATAACATGTATTTGAGAAAAGACTAATGCACACTAGAATCAGTTTAGGCAGGATATTCCAAGGGGAAATGGAAAATTTCTGGCACAACTATACAAGGCACCAGTCAGACTTCATCAGAACACTATACACTGGTCAGATCAGTCATATTCAAGAGAGGGCTGCAGCCTCTATTTTTATGAAAAGAATGGAAGTATAGATTTGGATAGTTTAGCTGACAGAGTCTGAGAAAGGATATGATGATTCTTTATAAATACTTTGAGGATAAGGCATTTCATACCAATGCAGTTTTTCCCAGTTGAGTCTACTTCATATCCAGGGTCACAATAACATTTGTATGTTCCATGCAGGTTCTCGCACCTTCCATTTGGACAGAGATCAGGATCCAATAAGCACTCATTAATATCTACATAAAGGTAAAAAACCCAAACATCAGAGCAGTAGTTGTTGATTCTCCAAACTAGAAACAGACAGTTTCAGTATCATTTAACATTGGCAACTCCATATTTATAATTATGTAGATCTGATTGGGAAATTCACACCTAAATATTCACACTCAAGAGAAAAAAACATCTCTTTATCATTAATTTATCTCTAGCCCATGGGCATTAGGAAACTTTCAACTGTAGGGAAGAACTGGGATATTAAACTGGGGATCAGAGCTTAGATTTAGAGAGGCCCATGTACTAACACTCCCTGTATCTCCCGATTCATAGCATTTCCAGATGGCATCACTTGCCAAAGCATTAATATCCCTCCTTTCTGAGTGCTTTTCCCTATCTACTGCCAGCAAATCTACTAGTGAGCACTGGCTGATTTAAGAGTTTGCAGTTTCACAGTTCTGTGACTACAAAGCTTTCATTGTAATGATTTCCTTCTTCTCTGCAGTTAAACAAACCCTGGCCTATTTCGACAGATGAAGACATGAGTAAACTCAATGTTCAATATGGCTTTATTCTTCAGGATGATTTCACCTGAAATATGCAAATATGAGTTACATATAAAGTCATGTAGGTAATGACACTTCTCATAAATTTGTCATTATTTTATAATGACACTTACATATACTCCATGATGTGAACCAGAGAGGCTCCACTGGTGAAATGGTATGATCCTGAAACTCCATGCTCCATTCATTTCACCCTAAGCCTGTCTCCCATTCTCTTCTGTCACCATCCCCACCAGCATGGCTAACAAATTAAGGATATCAAGGTAACACTTTCAGACAAAAGTGCTATGTATAAATTTGAATTACATTAGGTGATCTTACCATTTCCTCCTGCAGTCATGCCAGTTCCACTGCTACAAAGAGCCTGATATTCAGCTGGAAAAAATATTAAAAAACTTACTGGAATATTTTTTCTCAGCTCATTGCTTTCAGCATCACCATTTACAGTATGGTAATTAATTATTTGAAAGAAATAACATGCCTCCCAATTCTTCTGAAAACATTAATAACCTCACAGTATTCTGAACCTGTGAAGCATTTTAGCAGATTCAGGGTCTGAATCTGCTTATGAAGATGGATGAGTAAAAACTTCACATGTTGAACTGTGGCATTTAAGGACAGACATAAACTTCATGCTGGTCCTCCTACACAAATGAACCATAACATATTCACAGCAAAATTCTCCAGAACTTTATGCCCAAGTCCTTGCCCAAGGTGCATGTTCAAAGAGACCAGGAAACAGAATATTTTTTCCTATAAATCTGCCCCATATTTAACTCCATTTAGCAGGACTGTCTTCATGAGTTCACAGGACATCAAGGATATCTTACAAAATGGTATACTTTGTTTATGTGCAACAACAAATTTGCTTACATAATAAATTGAGATTTCAAACCAGCTCCCTGCAGTCAGACACCTCCATGAAACCAAGGTCTTTTTAATTTACTGGCTTCACAGCAAGGACTGTGTCAGCAGAGTCTTGTTGGAAGAATTTTCCTAAAACACTTCTGCCCACTGAAATGATTAGGATTGCTTTCTTGCCAGAGAGAAGTTCACTTGGTGAACAGACAACTTCACTTGGTGGTGATTTCAGTGACAGACTCAAGTATTTGCAAGAAACTGAAGTTGACATTTGTCTGTGCATGGACTACCCAAGGTGGTGAATAAACTACTTCAGATAACTTGAAGGATATAGGAGTCATGCAGCAAACACGTGACTGGCAGGTATACCTTATGGATTTGGATCTATGAATTAGCCAATTTTTTTCCATTAATAGCTTGGGTTAAAATTTATATTTTTTGTTATCTACATCTACCAAAATATGGTTTGTTGTCTGAAAATGTCCTGTTTGTTTTTAATGTGCATTACAAATCTGGGGCCAGATATTGTAATTTACTGTTGCTTTAAAAAATTATCTCCTGTAGTCTTAAAACATACAAAAATAAAAGATTGCTCAAAATATGTAACATATTATAGAACAATGTAATCTCCTGATTTAAGTTGTGAAGTTAATATAAAACTTTCTTCTACCTTTCTCAAAATAGTAGATGAACAGAATTCATAAATTAGAAGATTTACCAGTGAACATGCCATACCTGAGTTTTGTGCTGGGCAGGGCTGGCAAGGCTCTCCAAAGGCATAGTCAGTGCTGGCACAGCAGCATTCTGACTTTGTAACTGCACCCGTTAATGGTCTCACACATTGTCCTCTCTTGTAGCCACCATAGCATGTGCTTCGCATATGTGTATCTGGGGGAAGAAATCTCTCTTAATCCTGCCATAGCCAACTATCCTGCCATAAATTATAACAAGCATTAAATGTAGCTCGGGTGTCATAAACACCATAAAATAGCTGTCAAAACAAAGTCTCTTTCACTATTTCCCTCTGCTTTCCAGACACCTATACACACCACCTACTAGGGACAAGAAATTTTTCTTCCTCACGCTCTCAAGAATTAAGGCATACAATTAAGTCATTATATTTAATGACTTAACATGCATTGGTGAACCACTAGGCAAACAATCAATTCTTAACTTTGAACTAGTGAGAAGCTGTGGGGAAAATGGACAAAGTCTTTGCTCCTTTTTTTTGCTTGTAAAAAGCCCAAGGAAAAGTCATTAGTGCTATTCTGGTACATAAGACTTCTTATGTTTATGTTTTCAGGTCCAGGGGTGATTTTTCTCTTTCTTTAAGAACTACCCCATAAATAGCTTTCACGCATATTAGTATTTTATAATCAAACACTTGTACAGAAATGGGCAGAAAACTGGGTACATCCCATGTTAAAAAGACATGACAGAGTAATTACATCTTTAAGCTTAGTGACAAATGACGAATTTTACATTGACAGAAACAGGGCAAATTCTCACCTACTCAGAACTGATGCAGCACTAGTCACTTCTACTCTGTATAGTCTACCTGACCTTGTGATTTGACCCACACTTTTTTCCTCTTTAAATAAAAAGGAAATGAAAACAGAGCAAAATGGGCTATTACAGTAAACATTACAAAGTTATTATTATCCACTATAACTACTACCCACCATTCCATGAAAAAATGGTAAATTCTACATTCAGACTTGATCTGTCCATCAGACTAGCACTAATACCTTAACTTTGGTTAACTGTGACTCCATTAAGTTTCTTACCAACACAGACACGTCCATCCAGTCCTACTGCAAGGCCAGGGAAGCATTCACATCTGAAAGAGCCATCAGTGTTCACACAGCGCCCGTTCATGCATATTCCATCTGTCTCACACTCATTGATGTCTGTTGGAGAACAGAATGAGCTTTATTAGAAGTTAAAATACATAGTGTTCGATGCCTGGCTGACACTTGTATTTGTGCAGCTAATTTTCAATATATCCTATAGAAAAATATCAAGGGTAAATGGAAAGCAGTTCAAGTAAAGATTTTGTTAGGAATAATGATGAATTCATTCTTTGAAATAGAATAAGAAAATGCCAAATTCAGGAAAAATAAACAGAATAAAATTATTTTGCTCTTCTTGGAGAATAAAAGGGACTACATTTTCCTTACTTGTTCCCAGACGTACATGTTCCAATTTAAGGGTCATTCAGGTAAAATCATAATTGGAGGAAGGAGGAAACTGTGGCTGCTAAGACAAAGGACTTGTGTAGGATATAACAGGACATTCCCTTTCCATATTAACAGTTCATGCTGCAAGAAATCAGTCCAAATAGCAAATTGAATCTTTCACCCCTTCACAAGGTGCCTTCACATGGCCACCAAAGAATTTCCTCTCATCCTGCTGCACATCTGAATCTCCCCAGTCAGCCCCTGCCTGCAGCCCCTGTGTCTCTGGTGATCTGCATGACAATTGGGTTTTCCTATCAGATGCTCATTACAGCCCATTTTATAAACTTTCAATGAACAGAGTGCACTCCTTGAAAGGAATTCATTAATGATTTGAGCCCTGAGCAACTGCCCGGCACAAGCCACCATCTCTGCCCAATAATGGCACATTGGACAATAAGGCCCATGGCAATGAAATAGAGGAATGAAAATTTATAATATTAAACTATCACACAGAGATGTTAAACTAGTAAAAAACCTATATAGGCTATGTATCCTGATAATAGTAAGATCATTCTCTAGATGTAGAGAGCACACTATCATTTTAGAAATGACAAAGAGAAGGAGTGTTATAAATATTGTTTGGAAGTATGTATAACCTTTATAAAATAATCACTTCATAACAATTCTCCATGCTATATACAAGAGACAGTGTGTGTGACAATTTCCTTTTTTCTGACCTTAAAAGGGCAAATTGAGAGTGAAACACCTCTGTGTTTTACTTAGTTTGTGTTGTTTGGCATAAAAAACGGCTTGTATGATCCAAGATTCCTTCTTCAAACTGCATTTTAAAATAAAAGCTATATTTAAGTACATGGGCTCAACTAATTTTTACTTCATCCTACAATCTTTTGTTCTGTTTCAGACAAATTTTAGATGTTTTCCCACTTTAAATTTAGTCCTTACTCAGTGCAGGTAAAAACGGAGCTGGGATTCAAAATGAGCCCATGCTATTTAATGGTGTAGACCGTTATTTTGGTGAACAACACTGAACTCCTATAACAGATTCTCCTACAAGCAAAAAAAAAAAAAAAAAAAAAAAAAAGCCGCTTTCCTTTTTAAAGGTTATTTCTAGAAACAGAAAGGCAAAATTACTTCTTTCCCATTTCCTGTAGTTCATTTTTTAAAAAAGGTTTTGTAACCTAGTAAAGGGAGAAATGTGTCATCTATTTTCTTTTGTACTGATTTACGAATGTGTTGGAAATACCACTACAGAATTTTTAAAGGTAAAGTGGGTCACTTAAAATGGTGTAAGTCAGCTGAAAACCTGGTTCCTGTAAAGATGGGTAAAAAGCCTCTGCTTTTACCAGACCTGAGATTCCACAGAGTAAATCAACTTCACCCACAGGAATAAAGTCCAAATTTCTAACCTTGAGAATGCTCCGCTGTCTTCTGTGGTAAAAGTCACCATTTGGACGACTTAAAATATATTCAGCCTGGTTCTGGAAAGCCAACTAATGGATTCATTCTCCATGTTCAATGAGTTTTGCCTTTTCTGCTTAGCTTGCTTAGTAGTGCTAGCTGGGTACACAAAGTCCTCTAATTTTAAGCAAGAAAAATTTACTCAGACTACTAAACTACCATTTTCAATTGCCTTGCAATGACTTTTAATTTGGGGAATTCCTGTTGATCTAAAGATGAACAGAAATAATGCTTCAAATTTCTGCATACCTGATATGTGTTTCTGAAAAATCATAATTGAAAGAAGCTAATGGTGAATAAATTTAGCATGTCTTGTATTTCAGGGAATATACAAGACTATGGTGTAACATTATTTTTTGGCATGTTATTTCAGAAAGTCTAAGTGGAATTTTTTACCAGACAGCCAAGCATATGCCCTGTACTTGTACTTAAATTCCAGTTTTATGGAACTAAGTGTTAATTACATTAGCCCCATCTTTGGATTAGAAGACCTTCCTAACAGTTGAAAACTCAGCTTGGAGGACATCAAACAAGACAGTTATAGAAGCAATGAGTTGCACTTTTCCATTCCTTTGTCAATCCCCTAGTTCTGCAAAAACACACGTGCAATTCCCTATCAAAACCACTCAGGCAGGAAACGAATTTGCTGCAGAAATGTCCGTTTGTGTAAACACTCCCTGTACATCCAAGCATGACCTTAGAGTTTTCTAGCAATGGGGAACAAAGATAACAGACCTCCTTCTTGCTTGCTCCAAAGAGTATCACTTATTGCAACAAACCAAGCCTTTTTATGCTCTAAACTTCACCCAAACAGGCACGCGCTGGCTGCCTGCCACTGTGGTGCGGCTGTTCACGTGTCCTTTTACCAAACCAGCTCTCTGATCCCATAGTGCCCAACCAACCACTCTCACCAACCAACCACTGCCCAACGCACAGGGTGACCACACACCAGCCCTGGAACCCAGTCTCTGGTTATATGACCTGTTCTTTACCTCGCTGTTAGCTGAACCTTTCCCAGAGTGCTTTCTATTGCTTACCAGAAGTGAACAGAATTTCTTATCTTCCACACCTTCCCCTTCTTTATTCAATCAATAAAAGCACAGCAAAAACAACTATGCCACTGACAAAGAGACACACAGCATAGGAAAACAAAAAGACAGCATCCAATATCCCCTGGAAGAGAGTTGCTTTTTCTGCATTTGGAAATAAATGGCTACTGTTCCAAAGTTCACATGGCCTGGGCTCGGGGGTGTGCTGTTCAGGCAGGAGGGAGTCCATTGGCTGGAAATGCTGACTTTGACGCTTCTGAATGTATTTCTGGAATCATGGAGCAGGGAATAACTGAAGAAAGTAAGCAGGAACATAACGATATGATGGTGAGTGCAGTGAGACACAAGGCCTCTATTGGCAGGCTGCCTCTGCAAGCTTTCAGGCACAGCCATGTTCCTGGCAGCCCTACCCTGCTCCTGCTTTGGCCACAAGGGCTGGATGGTGATTAGGTCATTTTTCCTCTCACTGGCATTTGTCTCAGAGGCGATCAACGTTTGTCTAGATGAGCAGGTAACCACTTTGTACCTGCTGGTGATAGAACACATGCATATCTCTCCCCTAGGTTAGTAAATCAGCTGGGCCTTGCCATTGCACACCCAATTGTGGATCCCTAAATAAAACTTTTGGAAATTGGTTCTGCACACAGATCTTCAGAGCAGTATCGCTCTGCCAGGGATCAAAATTGATGATCTGCATTCATAAAATTTAGTGTAAACTTGCATTACCTAAATGTTCTTGAGGAGCTGTATTCCTCTTTTTTGTTTTTGATAACATGCACTTCTCTGACTATGAACAGTAAAACAACGCCTCTAATAAAACAAAAAGTGCACACCAAGCAAAAATAAGCAAGGTAATACATCATCAACTGCCTAAATACCCAGGGTCTGCAATCACTGAGGAGCCTCATTTCACAGTGAGCACATGAAGGACCTTGCCCAGGAAAGGTTTCCAAGTTTACCTCGAAAAGGGGGTCCAGCTTTTATAAGACCATATCAGCAAGTCAAAGTGACTTGATAACATTTTTAGTGCAGAAACACCTGGGTCTGTTGGTATACTTCCCGACCAGCCAGGACCAGGGCTTGGCCAGAGCCTAGGCCTTGACAGGAAGGGTTTCCCTAAAATATCCTTTAAGCAAACCTCTATCTATATCAGTTGGGAATGTTTCTTAAAATTATACATTTCTTGCAGACAAGTAGCTAAATAATCAATGGTAACATGAACAACCTACGAACAACTGAAGGAATGCATAAATCCCTTTAAAAAACTCTATGTATTAACATTATGGTATATGGAATCACTAATCATATTAACTGCTTCTTGTGTAAAACTCTCCAAAGCCAACACTGCTGCACAAAGTCCACCCTGCTGAGTGGAACCACCTGCCTGAGTCATTGCATATATCCATTTATGATCTTCCTGTCACCTATTTCCATCCATGATCCTCTTGCCCTCACTGCACAATCCATCAAAAAAAAAAAAAATTACATGCATCAAAATAAGGCTGTAGCACACAAGAGTTTGTTGGTGTTAAAGGCAAGCAAACAACACTTCTGCAACAACTTGTCCGAAGGCAAAAAGAAAAAAAAAAATCTCTGTCACAAAATCTGCCAACACTGCATGAAAAGCATCTGAATTCTGCCAAGAGACAACAGCCTGGCACACAGACAAACACAAATTACAACTCCCATCCATGATATCCGAAAGAGACATCATCAACTACAAGGTAAATTATTTTATCTAGACAACAAATGTACTGAACAAGCTCTCTGATCCCGTGGTGTCCATGCGTCTCGCCAACAAATCACTGCCTCATGCACTAGGCAACCACACACCAGCCATACAATTTGTTCTCTGGTTATATGAGCTGGTCTTTACCTCACTATTAGCTGAACATTTCCCAGAGTGTTTTCTGTTGCTCACCAGAAGTGAACAGGATTTCTTATCTTGCACAGAGTTTTAGCTTGTGTAAGATTTTAATGTATGCATTTGACAAACAAATTCGGGATATGCAGTGTCAACAATGAGTGTTTCACAGACTTGCAGTTCTGTAGGACACAAGTTATTTACTTTGCACATTTGGCATGTCAAAGGACTCAATAAAGACAAACATTAAAATATACAGAAGACATTATTAAAGATCAAACTTTTAAAAATTTAGTAACATGACTGGAGAGAGCTGTGCTCCTCTAACTGCTGAAGACCTGGCAATTGTTTCATGATACTTTGGGCAAATGGAAGAAAGGAGACAAATATGAAGAAGATAAAAAGTGTAATTTGTGTGTCCAGGTTTCAAAATCTGGTTTGATTTTGATCCAGTAACAATTTTAACACATAATAAATGTTTGCATGCTCATTCATAAAGAACAAGGCTTAGTGTAAGTGCGAAAAGCAGTAGGAGAAATCCTTCTTTTTACTGAAAGATTTGTTTCAACTTTCAGCAGGAATCAGTTGAAGTTCTCTGCAATTTCAGATAATTATTCAAATATTCCTCCTTTGATGCAGAGAAGTAACCTTTCTCTAGAGCCAGAAACCTCTTTTTGACAGTATCCAAACTCCTAGTCAGGAGGAGGCTGAACATCGTAACAGAGGTTGAACACCCTTGTGTTTTAAGTAGTCAGAGTTACCATCTTTTTGGGTGGTATTTCAGGGCACAGATTGATGTAATTTTAGATTTTTTTTTTTTTAATACCAAAAGATACTCAAGGCAAAAATCAAGAGAAGCATTTGGTCTCATCTGAGCTTGCATCCATGAGCCAAATCCTTGTTAATGACACAGAGAGCAGCCAGTGATCTCTGGGAACACAACTGGCTGATGTGCCATGACCTGATGGGCATTGAAGTCTCACTGACATCCCCCACACAGACCAGCTGGAAAACAAGCTTTGGTAAAGCACTCACATCCCACATGGAAATCAGGTAAGAATTGAAATAAATGCCATTGCTCTAAGTGTGTGAAGGCTGCAGCCAACACAGCCAGCAGCTGTTAGGCTAAGGAGACATTTGCGTGGTAATGCACAATAGCTCATTTGCATCCATGCAGCAAATGGAAAAGACAATCTTGCTGTGGTGCTCATGTCTGCATCTTGGTCACACCAAGTGTGGGGCACTCCTCAGAGATGCTGTATTGTCTAGGAGCACCCAGACAGGAATGGGAGAAAAGCCCAAAAAAGGCAATAAGCCAGGATGTTTGGGTGGCTGAAGGCAGAATACTTTCAAAAGCCAAACACAAAATGTGAGATATACTGGAACCATCTACAGAAGACACCATAGGCAAAAAACCCAGAGTTTAACTAGGTCAGATTATGCAGTCCTTGTTCAAAGAATATTTCCCACTGGCTGGTTGGGGTGGTTGCTCAACAGTGTGGAGAAGACTGAGTACTGTCTTGCACAATGACAAATAATTCCAGCTGATTAAAAAAGCGTATCTGCTGAGAACTCTGCCCCATACCTCTTGTTCCCAAGAATCACAAATAAGGTTATTCTTGAAGCTACCCAGAGAGACATGACTCCCAAGTTTTGAGAACCTATAATTTATTGTGCTTACCCGTGCAATAGCGTCCATCAGATGCTAACTGGAACCCTGGTTTACAAATGCATTTAAAACTGCCATCTTCATTGATGCACATCCCATTGAGGCAAATGTTCCTGATGCTGCATTCATCCATATCTGAAAATGTACACGATAGGCATAATGCTCATAATGTTTAAGCATAAGAACTGTTACTGGTTATATCCAAAAGATAAACCTTAATTTTTTTCTAAGTGTCAGAGCTATAATGATAATGAGAAACATATGATGGGACATACTGCACTGTCCTAGAGGATGTGTCAAAGCAATGACTCCATTTTTCATAACGAATCATTAACATAAAAAGGAATGAATCCAAAAAAAGCAAAGAGAACAAAAACGGATGAGAAACTGGACAGCTTAAGAACTTCCAGTTGGTAAAAGTCATCAAAAAGTCATCAAAAAGAGAATGGATGTAATTAAAGAGGGTTTGACATCTTAATCTAAATAGAAGTTAGGTTAGAAGCAGCCTCCTGTTTGGAATGTAAATACAATTTTATGTTACTAAGAAGACCTGAAGGGAGAGGAGCGAACATTTGGGTTTGGAGTGAAAACTTTTATAACCTCCACTGGACAAGTCTAAGATTTATGATATGGGAGAATTCCCAGCACTGTGCTCAAGCATAAATTCTGTGGGCACTGCCATCCTCAACTTCCATTTAAAATAAAACCTGTCCTTTCCTTTATTCAGCATGACAGGCCATACAAAAGGGTACTTACTAATTACAGCTTCATTAAAGCATTATTCAACCTCTGAGCTAATGGGATATCATGGAGGATTCAAATAGGAAAAGGTGGAGGTCTCAGACACTGTTATTCTGAACTCTGCACAGTTACTCACAAAATGGGAAAGGAAAAAAAAAAAGGCAAGTACAGAGAATTCTGTTCTTGATTTGAGTAAGCTTTTATATCCTCTCAGTCTTTACTTCGTCCTGGCGCAGATGAAATCAGTTTCGGATGTTACATCCAAAAAAAAATCAGTAGTATTTACCAGTTTCATCTAAAGAGCTACACACAGTTACATTAAGGTATGGCACAAGGCCATGGTCTTTACTGATTAGTGTATGTGCATACAACTCAATGCATTACAACGCCAGAGATGAAACTGTTTCATAAGTGGATGCAACAGACATTCTGGCAGCACATGCAATGGAATTAAAAATGTTTTACCAGACTGCCGATGTCCTGGTTTTTATTACTATTAGCACATGGTATTTGGTGGGAAAGGAAGAAATCAGAATACAGAGTTTTTTCCTGAATAGTCTTATTTCCAAATATATTTAGTCAATGTACTTCCATAATAAGATATTTTAAAAGCAGCTTATGGTGGTAAACTATATCAAAAAAAAGAGTCAGGAAAAATAGAGTCTTAAAATGTCTGTCTCTACCAAGGATTAACAGCATCACTACTAGCACATAAAATCACTGGATCATAATGACATTACAATATATTCAGAATCGTGCTATTTTCCTTAATATTGCAGCTGTCTTGGACAGAAATTACACTTCTAGACATAGTGTGTTTTCTTTTTACTTACAGGCTAAGTCAGACAAAAATAATTTATGATTTAAAAAAAAAATCATGTATCTATCCCAACCAGGAATTTTGGCATAAAGTCTTTGAGCTGAATCACTGAGATAATATTCTGCCAAAAATGTTTCTAAGAACAGTGCTTGAAATTCTTTTAACGTATGAATAGATCATTGGGAACCCTCCCAAGGACCTTGGGAAGCATGATAAAGAACATTCTTCTTTTTTCCCCTTTACTAAAGGTCTGGGAGGTAGGAACACATCAATTATGTTTACAAATTTTTGTTAAAACAATTTTTATAGGTCAGACCAGCCTGCATCTACATAAACCACATTGCTAGTCACCCAGTAAGATCCCATAAAGCATGCTGTTAAGCACACAGTAAAATCAGGCAGCATGTGACTTGTGCTATGTTTTAAAATGTACCACTCCCATCAAAGCAACTGCATTTTGTGATAGTGGTATGTGCTATTTCTCTTGCTGGACAGACATCCCGTTGAGGATTGCCAAACCAAGGCTCCAGAACTGGCTGCAAAAGACATTTTATTTGCCCTCCCAGATACAGCAAAAGGTATTTGGATATCTGACTCGTTGCTCCTTTCCTTCCCTCCCACCAGGGGTCCTTTTCTTTTTCATTTATGTGAATAACCTCTTGCAACTGTAATTACTGATAGGGAATAACTTCAGAAAAGTCTTACCTTCACAGTTTTTCCCATCAGCTGCCACTTGAAAGCCAGCATTACACACACAGTGAAAACTGCCATCTGTATTTATGCATCGTCCATTATTACAGATACGACCATTCTGTAAGCATTCATCGATGTCTGAAAGCCAACCAGAAAGAAAAATAACATTTTGGGAGATTCCTTTTTAATACTCAAGAGGAATTTTCCCCATTTGCCCTTCCCGCAGGTTTTTAAACCTCCATGGAAACTGTATTACCTGAAAAATTATTGAAATTTTGATTTTCATAACTGAACTTTATGGGGGTGGAAAATGTTTGTCAGCTTGAAATTTCAAGTTGCTGTGAAAGAATTTCAGTGAACACTACCCTGCAGCTTTCTCAAACAATAATCACAATTTCTGCGGGTTTTTTTTCTGCTCATCATTAAAATATTTTTACTGAACTTTAATTTAACAGTACCTAACTACTTAAGGAAAGATGTGGTAAAGTGTGTCTTTTGCTGCTGCTTTGTAAGATAACAGGAATGTTCAAGACTTTCCCACCTCAGAAGAATTTCTCCTGCTTACTTTGTATTTGAAACATCAGATCCTCATTCCCCTCTCTCTGCAGGAGGTGCTTGGCAAATGCTTTGGAGGACCTGAAGAGTGATATCACACGAGGCTGGCAGCTCTCCCTCTCCTCCAAAGGAGGGGAGAGGAGATGCTGAGACAGACTGTCTAGACATTTTTCAGATTGCTCAGTATTCTCCATCAAGGCCTGGACCATCTCCCAGAGATTCCTGCACACAGGGGACTCTGCTCACAGAGATCACAACCAGCCCATGCAGACCTGTCTATTATGCACCCACGCTTCCCAAATACCCTGGGGGTGCCCTTCCCTGAGCCCTGTCTGTGGAAATGCATTACTGCACTTCAGGAAGAAGTGGAGCACAGGGTGTCCTCCCAAATGCCCCTGCTCTCTGGACACTTAGGCCAGGGGAGCTGATACTTCTTGGCATTGTGAACCTATACTTGCCTTCTTAGCAGCATGCTAGTTCTGTGAAGAGTCTAAGAAATCCCTGAAAATCACTGTTTTGCAAGCAAGCAACCATGCCAGCAGAGGCACGAGCTGCTCAGTGACCACTCACAGCAGCAGCAGCTTGCAGCCCTCCACCAAAAGTGTACAGGCTTGATAAACCTCATTTGATAAACAAGCATCATCAAGCAGCAATGCATATATGTGAGTTTCCTCTCTGCTCAGTCCCTTTTCACCCCACTTTTCTGACCCTTGATTGTATCCGTGTCTGGCTTCAGCTACTCCACCAGCTTTCTTCCTTAGGACAGACAGAAATGCTACAGCATCTCAAGGCCTTTTAATTTTTAGAGCTTATTTGGTTTTGTATTTTTATGCATCTGATGCCATTTAAATGTGTTGAAAATTAATACTGAACCTCATTGTTCTTTACATGCACACAGCTAATCAGAGTCCCACTACTAGTCCAACATATTTCTAATTTTCAAATGAAATAACATCACCATTTTTCCTCCTCAGAGAAACTTGCAAAACATCAAAGTCCCCTCTCTTAATGAAATATCCAAAACTGCTGTCATCTCCCTGTAAGACCTGACCTCCTCTCATCAGAAATGTTGAGCAGATTATAGTAAGCATTTAGCTGTTAAAGCACACAGTTATAGCTAATAATCATAAAATTTCACCTTTTTTGAGGTCCATTTCATATCCTTTCTTCTGCAATTGAGAAGCATTTTTGTTCAAATCATTAATCATAATATGACTTTATTCACCTATGTCTCCAATTAAGATATTAATTCAGCCAAGCTCATACTAGAATTTTAAGGAATCCTAAGAATGGATGCATCAGTAGCTTGCAATACAGATTGCAATGTTTAGTCACCAATCAGTCACCATGCAGAAGAAACCCTCCCATGGAACCTCAGAGCAAGGAATAAACAAACATCTGGTCATTATGAAGATTTTTTCAAGAGCTTGAGAGACTTTGTAAGGAACACATTTCCAAAAGCACATCAGCACAGATATATCTGTGCATGCAAAAAAATAAAATCTCAACATCCAATTCTACAGCAAATGCTGATTTAGCAGGCACCAGTGCTATATGTACATTTTGCCAAATGCACCCCACTAGCCTTTTTCTTTTTCCTATACTGGCCCTAAAAATTCCTTTAGAAAACAAAGATTCTGCACATCGCAGCATTTTCTGCTCTGTCTGTCAAGCAGGCACAGCTCCCATAGACTGCAAAGGAACTGCTAAGTGACCACACTTAAATGCCATTAAGCTACTGGGCTTCTGACAACCATGTGTTTGTGTAATGAATCAGTCAAATTAAAAGTGTGTGACAAAAATGACTCATGAGTAAATTCATCACAGCTGAGACTCCCCTTCAGCACTCCCTCACCACCAGTCAGCTGAACTATGAAGATGCTTCTGCAACACGGCTGCTTGGCAGCAATTAGGTCAAATACTCCCCAGCAACAGGCAGCAGTGGTGCTGGCTCTGCATGTCTTCCTGGACCAGAGAGCGAGCTTCTGTACCACAAACACCTTTCTGATTCACAAAAGGAAGGAAAGAAATGCACACTAATACAGGTAACTTTCTTCTGGCTTTTTAGAAACTTTCTGCTTTAGACTGAGTGCACGCTCTGCACCCTGCACCCAGTGCAGGAAGCAAAATATGAAGACAAGCTGTGATTCTGAATATTCAAACATCCTGTTTCATTTAGATGCTTCATTTCTTATGGCATATCAAAGCAATCATTTATTCTTCTGCCAGAAATCTCTCATCATGCCTTAATTATAAAGGATTGCATCCATCTACCTTTACAGTTGAATCCCTACCCCAGTTTGGGAGTCACAAAACTCTGAGAGGGTTGTTGACCACTGAGGAGCTATGTGGTCCCACTCCCGTAGGAAGACAGGATGAAGACCATCAGGACTAGAGTTGAGTCAGATCTTCAGAATAACTATAATGAGGATTCTGAGGCTTCCCCATCTAGACTTTCCCTACTTTTTTTTTTTTTTTTCACTACTTTTCCATATCTAAGTTTTCATTGCTGTAATTTATGTTTAGCTGTTTCTCTGGCAGTGAGCAGAGACAACACACAGGCAGTGTAACCTTATATTTACCCACTGGAAGTTTTATCTTTCCCCCCAGCTTCCTTAGTCTTTTATATACAAAGTGTTTCTCCAGTGAAGGGATGCTTAATTGTCCTTTAGATCTTCAACCAGCAAAAGAAAATAGTCTTAATATTAAAAAAAAAAAAACCAAAAATACCTCAGAAAACCAAGAAAATATGTATCTTCTATTTCAAAGCCAAAAATAGTGCCAAGATCCTTTTAGCACAAGACAAAATGCCTTTTCTCGTAACCCAGTCAGTGAACAGCCAGCTCCAGCAGGTCAATCATTTTTACTGCCATATCTGAATTTATTTTTTTTTTTAAACTCCCATATTTGACCCATCTGTTAAATTTTGCTTGAAAACTATTTTCCCTCCTGATACTTAGACAATAGCAGATGTGGCTGTATGCCCGTTACCTCGGCACTCTGTTCTGGTGGCCGTGCTCTGATACCCAACACGACACTGGCAGATGTAGGATCCTTGTGTGTTCACACAGTCTCCACCAACGCATGGATTCCTTTCACATTCATCTATATCTGTAGAACATGGACAATACAATTTTATTACCACACTGGCTGACAGTTATTTTTGCCTGCAGGGGTATTTTGTCATTTTGTACTTGGAGAAATAGTGCCCTTCAATCCCTAAGAAAAGGGGACATCACCGAGATCCCAACAAAAGACCCCATGTTTTAAGATAAACAGGATCTGGGAAAAATGTAATTTTCAGTAAAATACTGCATGTGTGAGAGGTAGAGGCCTTAATCCTGCATGTCCACATTCCCAGCTCCACTGAAGATTTTGACAGAACCAAAATCTTGCCTATAAGAGACAGTTAATCCTTGCTTCTATCGTTGAGCTCTTGCTGAGTTCCAAGCTTAAATGTCTCAAGAGCCCAACAAGATACTACTCATGAGCTTAAAAAGGACTTGTAAATTCTACTAAGCCTAAGTTTATGATTTTTTTTAACAATAGGTCATTGCATATTCAAAAAGCTGGTAGCATTATAGAGAGAGCATTTTCAATAACTAATAAACACATTATAGTCGTGGGTTAGTAAAATAAGAAATCCTTGCTTCTGTATAATTTTGTTACAGGATTTGTTAAATACTGTTTTAAAGGCAAAATTGTTGTAAAAATAAGTTTGCCATTGAAATCAATCCGTTTGTCAAAGTCTCTTTACTGGGGTTTTTTTTGGAGGTGGGGCTCTTCTATTTAAGAACTCAGTTATTACATTGTGTGGAGAAGAATGTTTATTTCTCTAAAATGAAATTCCCCTCTGTGATTTACAGCAGCAAACCACATACCAAGGCATTCCTCTCTACCATGCAGTTGGAATCCTTTGTTGCACTCGCAGCGGTAGCTCCCAGGAGTGGGAATACAACGTCCATTTCGGCAGAGATGTCGGAATGCTTGGCAATAGTCAGTTAAGTTCACCGGCAGGATTGCTGAAATAACAACAGTTGGAACAATATTTTAATAGTTCATCATAATAGCTTCTGATAATCTACAACTTGAGCAGGATTTTCCATTAAAAATCAGCATTTACCTTCCATTGTGATGTGAATTACATAGTGGAATAGGAGAGAGAAAATGGCACTTTGACTCTTAGAGATTTGTTTGAAAACAGCTAACAACCACAGAAATTTTCACTGAGGCAAGTCTGGTTGTGTTTTCATCTTTTGTCCTGTCAAAGAGGAACATTGTCTGCTCATACCTAGAGGTAAAGTGGGTGTGTGGCACTGCAGGGACTCTCCTAAGAGCCTGGAGTAGCAAAGAGCAGGCAGACTGGTTCATTATTTTCACTTTGCCAGATAGCAGTGAGGAGGGCAGGGATAACCCTGGGAATATGCCTATACTGTCTTTGGCAGGCAGGCGTGAGCTGGCTCTGTCCCTACTACCAGCTGACCAGAAGCTGTGCAGCTACGTCAGTGCAGTGTCAGCCTGAGCTAAAATACTTTGCCTCTTAGGCTTATTAGCTCAGCTTGGTGCTGAACCAAGACTAAATAGTTTCAGCTGGTGCCAGTGCAAGCAGAGACTGCTTGCATCTGCACAGAGCATGGGCAAAATCAGCTTACGTTTACTTGCAAAAGAGTATGTGGCTATGCCAAATGATTTCAGGTGGCACATGCCTACTCCAGACCACATGGGCATGTAGTAAATTCTCTGAGCAAAGACAGAAAAAGGGCTATATTAAATTGGTATGTTACTCTATATTGGTAGTCTGCTCTGCCTTCCTTCTTACTTTAGGGAAAACTAACTCATCTATGTGTATCACTAAAATAGCTCTTTCTGTGCACTGGGTTAGTCTCCAGTGTCCAGCAGAGTTTTGATCAGTACATTTCCTACCTGGCCAAGTGCAAGTGAGGAAAACAACCTGAAAGAAGTTGCTTTCTCTCAGACAAGCTCTTAAATGTAAATATCTTTCACAACCTAGTCAAAGAGCTATTCAAACTCTGCAGTGCTGACATGCAGCAAAGTTCACAACAGCCTTAAAATAACAGTAATGTAACTACTACAATACAGGAGCCACAGTACAGACAATGAGAATGTAATTTTTGAAACCTGTCTTATCAGGGAGAACACTACTAATGAGGTAGGTATCTTGCCACAAGGTACACGGTAGGCAGGATCTGATTAAAAGGATATCCAGAGCCTCATGTCCACATACAGTATGTAAAAGACACTAACAGCTGGAGTGAGCACACTGCTCTTGAGAAAGGCGTGTTTTTAAAGAAGCTAAATGCACATGGTGCAAGGAAAGGTTATTTCTTTCTCTCTTACGATGAACTGGTGGAACCCGAGATGGATAGATGATTTCTGGATGTGGAGGAGGGTAAACATCAGGAATGAGTGGCGGAGGGATGATGTCAGGACGGGCTGGAGGAAGGTCAGGTCTTGCTGGCAGCATAGCAGCTACTGTGCACAATTTACGATACTCGTCTGAAACAAGAAAACATGAATGCTGTTTTAGACTCTTGCAGCCTGTTCCATTTAATCCAACACTCCCCCTTTTTGCAGTGTTTCAGATTAGCAAGAACAAATCTTAAATAATCTGGAAAATGTGAGCCTATATGTTTTCTTCATAGCACCAAGCTTTGCTCTCTGAATTGAGTCATTAATCCACAGAATCTCAACACTACTTGTCAGAAGACTGCCAGTAAAAAGGTAACAGAACTGACATTCTGGACATGAAATTGAACAGTGAGGCAGGGACCTGATCCTAATCTACTTAGTCTTCTTTCAAGCAAAAATCTTTGGTGAACTCAGTGTGAAGTTTAACTAAAGAAGGACTTTTGGATTTGATCCCAAGTTAATTTAATCGAAAGCTTGCCACAGAGTTAGAAAAATACTGAACAGGGAAAAAAGCCCAGCTTCAACTGGGTTTCTTAAAAGGTAGCCTCCTAAAACAAAGAAATACAAATATAAGCAATGAGGCAAAACCAATTAGAGAATGAATATACTAACACTATTTCCCTGGGAAAATTAAGTTTGCCAACAAAAGCAGAAACCAAATAAGGTGCAGTCTAAGCAGTGTAGCCAAAGAGAAACCAAGTCAGATCCACAGAAAGTCATCCTTTTCCAGGTGATGGGAAAATGATCTATTTTGCTGTAAGCACAGTCTATGGTGAGTGTGTTGCATTCTCCTATTCTTTAGCTCTAATAGTGGCATCTCCCCTACTGCCCCACTTTTCCTCTTGCCCATGACTCTTTTGTCTTCGGGAAGTCTGGGTTTGGAACTTGCAATCCAAAAAATGCACACAGAGTATCACAATTAAAGACCACATTCCAGCTGACCTAATTCATGTTCACAATTTGTGTGCACACAAGTAATTATTTGTGCAGTATCTTTGAACTTCAAAATTTAAAGTCTGTGGAACAACAGGGAAGAGAAATTACATAATGGGGGAAAAAATCTAGAGATTAATGAATTCCTGAAACAATATGAAAAATGAGAACAGAAAAATAAAGTAAATGTTGGGAGAACTAAGCTGGATATTTCAGCCTTCAACACTTTCATCATATTTGTTTCCACCTGTAAAACACATTAGAAGCTCTTCCTGAATCACTGAGAATTTGTTGAACAAACGTCATAGCCTAAAGTTCTGCTTTTCCTGGTTATGATGTTTGCATTTATTTAATGCTGTTGGGTGATCAGTTTGTTTCATGTGTCACTGCATTTCACTCTATTGTTCCTTTTAGTCTTTAAATAGTGTCAATGGTAAAACCTGTTACACCACTTAAACAATTCCTGCCATATTATAAAAAATTACAGTTCAAGCCTTTTTTATTACAACTTTAATTTCCATGTGTAATTTCCAGCAATTCTGTAGCTACTATTTTGTAGTAGCAACTGGGTCTGCTGCCCACATTTAAAATGCAACTATTAGGTTACATTATGCAGCTAGTGCTCCCCTTTATATTGCAGTAAATTTCCATTTCAGAGTTAAAGATGCTTTGGGCCACTGGCAGCTCTAAATTCCTTGTCTTGCTTTCTCAGGATACACTAAGTAAGGAATATCTGAACTTGATTAAATAATGACAGCAATACCTTAAATGCATGTAAAGCTTTTCAAATCATTTCAAAGCACTTTTAAAAAGAGTAATTTATAGTCTCAATTTATATCTCAGGTCAGAAGCAAAACCAAAAAAGAAGTGGCATGTAACCATGATCTGGAAGACCTTGCATGGATTTATGAGTCAGGAAGTCCTGGGTTCTAGCTCCTTCTCCATGACGTCTCAGTCTGCAGCTTTGGCCAAATTACTTTACTTTTCCACCAAGTTTACTCACCAGTTAGATATGAATAATTAGAAAGTATTTGAAGAAAGCAAGAACTGTGTTAAGACTGAAAAATTTTTCCTTGTCTTCCTATTTCAGATGGTTATCAATAGAGTGCACTATGTTTTTAGCAATGTTCTAGCCAGTTTTCAAGTTTTAACATGCTAAAATGTTATTAATGAGACAGTGACAGAAACAGAAAGTCTTCCAACAATTCTGATTGTAGATTTCTGCTCCAGTATTACGCAGTTTCACTCAAAGGATTAAAAACAAGAATAATAAAATCTCCCATATATGAACTCTGACAATTTCTTCAGAGTTACACTGCTATAGTGTTACAATCCCATTCCTCCATAAACTCTGCACCTCCCTCAACTTCCTCTCCCATGAATTCTTAAATTTCTTGTATTCTCCTTTTCTAAAGGACTTTATTAGGTCTCCAGTCCTAAACAATCTCAAAATCAGCTTCCCTCCAGTCCCTCATAATTAGTTTAACAATCTTCACCATCACCATCTTCTCTCAATTCAAGTGATACATTATCTGAGGATCTCAATACACAAGGAGGCAATAAAGAATTTTGGTAGCAGAGAGAAATCATCTTCTGTGTCAAATTTCAGGAAATATATGGCACCTCAGAAAGCTTGTCATGAGGAAGGAAATCCCGGTTTCCCAATGATAATGAAAATGCAGAGGGAATAGGGGTGTATTAGAAGGGTCTAGAAGAAGTAACTTGATCTTGAAAAGGATGTTGAAAACAAATCTGAAGCAGGTAAGGTCAGAGTAACTTGACTACAAAACACTGATTAGCAACAAATAATTCTTTGTCTGCTTGCCCTCCTGGAGGTCCTGAGCACTCATAGGGGGCTTTGCTTGAGCAGAGGACTTGGACTAAACAATCTGCCAAGGTGCCCTTCAGCCTTATAACCATTCTGTGTAGTTCTTTAATGAAAACACTACAGATAAAAACCAAACAAAAAGAAATCACTGCTAATTCAGTGTTCAGCCATGCTGACGAGAGCTCAGGTGGGTCCATACCGGTGGATCGGATGGGGCACATTTCTGGAGCGGTGGCAGGAGCGGACGCCCAGCAGCGGCCGCTGTCACAGCAGCACTGCATCTTGGACAGGGGCTGCGGCAGCTGATTGCCACAGCGCCCGTTGCTCAGCGTGGAGAAGCAGAATCCAGGGCGCACGTCTGCCAAGAGAAGGAAACAGATGGGTGACTGTCAGTTCAATGGGGAACGTGGCTTTCACAAAAGGGAAAGGTCCCATTTTTCTGGAGTGATTTGCATTATCAATGGCATAGCCCTTGCAACATTACAAGAATCAGAAAAAGAAAAAAATCTAGACAATATTTGGGCTGCTTTGGACTCAAGTGTAACCTGTGAGAAAGCTGCAGTGAAATATGGAGCGGCAATGCATTAACGGATGCAAAAATGCAGTAAAAACATATATTCAGTATATAACAACATATGCTTCCATGGCCCTAAAAAAATAACTGCAGTGTCATCTTTATTAAAGGTAGAACCAGATCAATTAAGTCTTGATTTGAAAGCACTGATGCACGGCAATAAATTCACAGCCTTGCAATTCACAAAGCATTAGTTAATTTTTCATTAGTCATGGCTTCCCCAGCTGAAGTATGTAGTGATTTGACAAGATATAGTCTTGCAGGCAAGAAAGTGCAACACAGTTTTAACTGGTGCAATCACACTGTTTATGGAGATCTGTTGGCTTCCTGTCTGAAAAGGATCGGCATGTATCGTACAAAGAATGTCCTGTACACTGATTTTATATACTCAGCTCTGTGCAATGTTGTTAGAGATAAGTCAGCTTAGAGAAGGACAAGAAAATGTGGATGGGACTAAAAAAAAATCATAAAAAATAATCTTGTGATAGCAGTGAAGCTTTAAGGAATTGTTTGACAATACGTCACATCATGCCAAACTCAATATAAGCTGTAATGTGATTTGATGCTGCATGATAAACCAGACCAAGTTGGTTTCTAAAATATACAAATAGTTGCTGTCAAAATGTAGTGGAAAAAGTTGCAGTTCTAGTCTTAAAACAGAAAACATCATTCCCTAAAGAAACAGTACTTCAATTATCCAGGGCATGGTGGATTCATGTCTAGTACCAGTGCTTTCCAGAATTCACTAGCTACACAAGTGCATATAAAAAAAAACAGGGGAGTTTTTTACTATTTTGAGGAAATTGACATATAATGATATGTTGTGAGAATCTGTGACAGTTCTGCCTTTGATTAGCTGGAACCCTAAACATGGATATTACTGACAATACAGCAAAAAGAGTCAGTTGGCCTTTATCTCCAAACTTTATTTATATCACTCATACTATCATATGATGGAAACCTGAAACAGAGAACAAAAAAATCAGGTTTCAGTTCTAATACTGGTTCTCCATTTTCTCCTGGTGCCCAGCTAAACTGCTACACATATTTACTCCTTCATCTACCCTCTTAAAAATCAAATAGAACTCCTTGGAGTTGAAACTGTTCTCCAGTACCCCTGGAGAGATACTCAGTTGTTTGGTGTGATGGTGGGGTGGATGGGAAGAAGGAAGTAATCTAACTGACCTAATCATCATCTTTTGTAATTCATCCTTCTCCATTTTAGTCACTACCAAGTTTTGAAACATTTAAGGGCAGTAATGGAAAGTGGAAAAGGAATCTACATGGGATCTGTGCAAGTACACAATGTGCCATGAAGAGATAAGCACACAGCAAACACTACAATTTTAAGAGTATGTCCAATAGCCACATAATTTTCAGAAAAAAAAGCCAGTAATTTTATGAGAAAAATACCAAATCTTTCCATATTTCTAATCAGAAGGTATTATTTTTACTTTCCCCTGCCTTTCTTTTTCTGTTCCAAATGGTAAGAACACACAAACCAGGACAAGAACAGCAGGAAATTACTTTTATCTGTTTCAGTTTTTAGTATTTATTGTTTTTACTAAAAATTATAGTCTTCTGAAATGGCAAAAAATCACCACAAGAATAAATTTCAATAAAAACGTGTCTCTCAAAAAGAAAAAATGTAAAAAGAGGCCATCAGAAGGTAACACAGACCAAACAAATTTATGTCAGCTGGAAGTATGGGCTAGCAACTTTCTTCATTGCACTCTTCATGCATTTGGGATGAGATGCCCTGCTCTTGTTTCTGTTCTTCAGCTCTAGGAGATAATATCTTTGCTTTGTCTATTCTTATTTTTAAGATTTGTAATAATGGAGCTCCTGGTGCATCCTTTGGATATCTGGCCCCAGTGCTGCTGAGCTGGAGTCTCCTAAGGGATACATTTCTCAGAAGCATTTCCTCCTCTCTAACAGAACAGACACGTTCAGCTAACACTTTTCACTAAAGACAGGCATGTTATAATTAAATCAAGAGTACATGTTTTGCCCAGCACTAACACAGATCTGGGCTCTGTCCCTGTGAATATGGCAAGTATGAGTCTGCAAATTAGAAAGAATCCAAAATATTTGCAGACAATTGATAGTGCTTCCCATTTAGCACATTTTACCTTGAAGACAAAGCCAAAATTTCAATGATGGCTCATAGTCTGACATATTATTTATTATACCTTGTCAGCATTTAAAACTCCAATTCTTTAACTGAATTACTTCAGCCTACAAATACAGGGGGTAAAAATGCTGAGAAACTGCAGGAATATGACATGGGTGTGAATGTTGGGCAGCCCTGGCAGAGCAGTGACTATAAAAAGTAAAAAGCAAATGCAAGTTGTGCATCTCTAGAAAATTTCTTTTACGGAAAGTTAAATCTTGCTCATAAATATTACGTACAGGCAGCAATCAATGGTTTAATGATCCATAGCAATTTAGAAGCTATTAATCTGAAGCAAAAAAGCAACTTAAGTGTACAGTATGGATCAAATCTACAGAAAAGTTATTCTTGGTGATGGAAGGATAGCAGTTTATTTCTTACAGCCTACAGAAATTGAATGGCACCATTCAAAATTAACCATAACCCAAACTACTTGCAGGTCTCTTGGGAAAGTTAGTATTATTTGGTACTGATCTCTACGAACTTTGGGATTCTTTCAATTTTTTTTCCAAAATTATTCCCTACCAAAAGTACTAAACAGGATGTTGTCTTGGTTCCTAGTGCTGGCACTGTGTAAGAACCTTTAAATAAATATGCTAAAACTGAGGAAATAAACCTTTCATTTGATTTTTGCTCAAAATTCAGCACTGGCACTGAAAAAATAAATTACTGCACAAAAATGAGAAAAAAACCCATTAATTAACTACTAGACCTGCCTCAGAGCAGGCTGTATACTTCCCAGAAGCATTAACTTCTAACATTGTTCTTTCAGAGCTTTGGTCCTGCAGTGGCAATCATTTCATTCACAAAGCTCTCTGGTTCCCAGTCCAGCCTTTGGAAGATGGGCTGTGCTCTACTACAGTGAAAGCCAGAGAGAACAGTTCTGCCAAATCATCAACGTCATAAAAGCACATAAAAATATCCCATACTTGGTTTATCACATTAGTTCCTTTAATTACAAAGGCCTGCATTAGGGTTTTAACAGTTGGAATGCAAATTTGCTTTTCCAAATGAGTGCTGAATATAAACCAGACTAAATTAAAGACAAGCATGAGTGCAACAATACCAAGGGGACCTTTAAACAAGTTCTAAAGCAACAAATATGACATAACAGAAAAGCTACAGTAAAAAAATAAAAGAGGTCTCAAAGAGCATAAAAAGAACTATCCTGCAAATGGAAAACTCATTTCAGAATACATACACAGGCATGTGATATACTTCTACATAAAAGAAGGATTTCAAGTTCACAAGTTGAAATATGTTTCTGACACATTGTTACCCAGTCTTGATATTAATGAATTTTTGTAACACCTACTGTCCTATTGTTCACAGGATTCTACTCACCTATGCATTTTAAGCCATCAGGAGCTGTATAAAACCCTGGAGGACACTTGCAGAAGTAACTGCTAACTGTGTTTGAACACTCTCCTCCATCACAAATTCCAGGAATGGTGCTACATTCATCAATATCTTTAAGACAAAAAGAGATGCAGAGGCAGGTTAGCTAAATTAGTTTTGGCACAAGAAAAGGTATTTTATAATTAGTAGTAATAATTAAATTCAAGGCATAATCAGTAGTTCTGAATTAGCATCTTTCATTAGGCATCTTATAAACAGAAATGAAACAGAATCTAAAAAAATATTGCATCTGCAAATTGAAAATACAGTATCTTTAAACTGCAAAAGTTTTACTGCTTAATATGCATGGATGAACATCTTAAAACTGCAGAAATTTACTAACTCTAAGGAAACTGTAACTCATCCAGTCTGAATTCTGCATACTAGAATTAAGAAAACTGTTTTGGGACCAGAGTGCTAATGTTGTAATGACCACAGTGATCAGGAGCTTAACCATTATCTCCAGCAGCACAGCCTCTCCTGGTACCACACTGAGGCAGTGGCTCAGTACAGACTCACAGGGACATGTACCACCTACTGAAGTGCCTGTCCTTCTTACTGCACTCGGGTTTGCCTTGGAAATACCCCACTCAAAAGCACTGAGCAGCTGGGTACTGTTCAACTAATGCAATCTGACAGGATTACAGCTCAGACCAGGATGACTGCAGGCAACAAAAATTATCTTCTCTGACTTTCTCCACTAAATCAATGTTCAGAAGTTTCAACAGGTTTCTAGAGTGTAACCAAAATATCTACTGCAGAAGCCAGGCAGTGTCCATAATTCTCCCTACATTTTGTCAGTGATTTTAAAATAAAGTTTCCATATCATGATTGTCTTCACTAACAAATCTCAATCCATATACTAAATCATAGACACAATGTAGAAAAATTTTCAAAGTCTACAGGAAAAAAACCTCACAAATTCTTACAACTCATCATAACTGCACAGAGGGAACTTGAAGGGTTTCTTCCACAGCTAGTTTGTATAATCTACAGCTATATGAATAATGACCTATGTCAGCCTCAAGTGTTCCTTAATTACCACCAGTAGCCTGCCTGTGATGTGTAGTTACTTGGCCCTTGGTTTCCAGTGACTGTCTTAACAATGCAGCTGTATCTAATTAGCACTGCCCTCATCTCCTAGGAACCTGGAGTTCTGCTGAGCTTAAAAACAGCTCACTCTCTTCCATGGTACCTGCAAGAGGAATCAGCCAAACAGAGCAGAAAAGGAGGTTATTCTCTAGACTGCTCAATGACATCTGCTTGTCACAACCATCTACAATCACCCGCTTTCTCTCCTGACAGGGAGCATCCAGTTAGAAATAATGGCATCACAGGACTCTACCCAATCTCTCCTCCAGAGATCTATGAAAACACAGACACATGACTGTAATAATGATTTCACCAACCACAAAAATTTCTGAGATGAAATACTGCAACACCACCCAACACACCAAGGCAAGGAGTGAATAATACCGTAGTCATTAAAAAGGACTGCAAGAGTTTAATGTGACGCCTAAATTGGAATTTGGCCCCAACAGATGGGGGAACACCCAAAGTCCCACAGGACCATTGATGAGCATTTTAGCAAGCAGAAAGGATCTCAGTTCTATTTCTTATGTGAAGACAGTAATATAAAAACTAA
The DNA here is from genome assembly GCF_026979565.1 of Vidua chalybeata. NCBI lineage: Eukaryota > Metazoa > Chordata > Aves > Passeriformes > Viduidae > Vidua > Vidua chalybeata. Next base: position 10,202,768 of record NC_071542.1, read on the forward strand.
CAACTCCTGGTCTCCTAGGTAAAGCATGGGATGCTGTAATATTTTTGTGGCCCCTTGCCTTTGCAGGAAAGTAGTGGAGGGACTGGGAAGGCACACAGACAGCCCAAGTTTGCAGACTCAGCCATCCTAAGTGGAGTGGGGCCCTGGGTCCCCTGTGCATACATTCTTCCACAGCATCTTGCTAGTTGTCCTGATGTGGGTCACATTCCTCACTTGGGTGTGTGAGAGGGGTGTGACCTTTTTTTCACTGCTACTTCGAGGATGTTGCCAAAGACTCAAGTCCCAGTGCCCTGGGAGCACTGCTAAGAGACTTCTGGCTTCTGCTACAAGATTATACACCACAGGAGTCCCACAAGTCTCAGTGACAAAAAATGTGGAAATTGAATTTTGGTCTGAATAAAGCCCTTAATTAACAGAGAAAAATGCAATCGTAAATGGATCAGATTCAAGCATTTTCTGACTCAAATTCACCAATGTTTATCTTAAAGTCAGTGTTGCCACTGTTTATATAGAGTCCGACCTTTTTAAAAGCAAAATCATCACTCTTTATTTTAGGGTTGAGCCTAACCCAAACAGTATTTCACTATTTATATTAGTGTTGACATCCATATAAGCAACATTGTCGGTGTTAAGTATGCAAGTTTTACAAAGGTAAGTATATTTGATGTAGTTGTAGACTTAAATGTCACTCCAGGAAAAATTACTCCCCCAGTCACCACAAAAAAATAGAATTTACCTCAGCATTAGTGCAAATGGAAAATAAATGGTTATATCAAACAGTGAAATAGTGTAAATACAGATTTCCACAAGTTATGCTAACAAACAGAACTTTGGCCAACCCCCTCTTTTCCCATCTTGTTGATTCTCTACCTGTCCTTGACGATTGCTATTATGATCTTACTTTAATGGAGACCCCCTGGAAAAAACAGTACTGTAATTCAGCAGGTAGCTCCCAACCGAACTAAATCAATGACCAAGGCCATGTTACAGCTGCTAGAAGTCCTACTTGCTAAATACAAAGCTAATCCAAGCAATCAGATGTTATTCATTATGTATCAGAATTAACTATAGTTAATTACTGTAAACCAAACAATTTGTCTTACATTGTCTTATAAAATTCAAAAGATAATTTAGAAAGAACAGGATGGATAGGCTGCTGTTGCATGACCATGCTTTTAAATGTTGTGTCTTTATCTTATTTCATGCCACTGGTATAAAGGTGGTACTTTTCATTCTTTGAATTGTATTAATACCTACACAGCTTTAACTAAAATTGCTTGGTACATATAATATGAAGATGTACTGAAAGTAACTCTCTGTCTGCAGAGATTCAAATATCAATAGGTATGAATTTGAAGAAGGAAAAATTCATCTGATCTTTGCAGCCAGGTGATCACTGAAAAGGGATTTCACAAATGGGGCGGTAAATTTGTGGCAGGATTTGGGAACTCGGCAACCTACACGAGGTTCTTGAGCCCAGTTCCTTGACTGTTAGCAAGTGCAGGCTCTTAGGGTGGTCGTTATTTGGGGTTTTTTTGTTATTTGGTTGTTGGTTGGGGTTTGTTTTTAAAATTATTCAGCAATTGAAAAATACCATCAAAATGTTTATGAGATGCAGCCTACAGCTCTCAGCTTTTCATGTACTAATACTTAACAAGGCACATGTTCAGTCTCTCCTATTCACCACATTCTTGGTACTTCATCCACAGAAGGAAACACTTGCAATGTTGTTCTACTCTAAATGAAGGTTACATTCTGCCAAAATCATTGGCAGGCAATATGTAAACCATGCTGTGTACAACCTCTTCTGAAATTGCTCTCCCTAACCTGCAAATAAATTATAAAGTTTTGCCTACAATAGTGATTTTTCTTTTGAAAGAGTAATTCATAATTCTTCTAAAGTGACTAAAAAGTTTTGAGTGCTTCTTAAAGGGCAATTGATGCAAGAAAGGATGGTAAATGCACACCTTTCTTTCACAAATATTTTATTGTACTGAAAAAGTTGGCATTTCAAAATCACTAGCCACTTATGAAACTTATCTACTCAAGTTAATTTTAGTCTAACGACTGAAAGTAGAATCAGTTGCAAGAGTTTAAACATTATCTGGACTTCATTGTAAATATGCAACTAACACATTTTAGTACTAAGTCCTTATCTACTTAAAATTCTCTTAAAGCAAAGGTGACATCTATGCTTGATTATTATATTAGAAAGAAAAAAATCCTATCAAATCACAGTAAAAAAATACCACGATTCCATAATCACATATTGCAAATTTCCACACCAATATCTAGCACCTGCTACCCACTAATATCTAGCACCTACCCCCAGTTTAGGATGACTAGTAAGTGAAGATAAAATGTTTGTCCTTCTGTAACATACGCAACTGTAAGGCTGAATTTAGAACATAATCCAGCAGTCTTCACACAGCAGTGTCAAACTCTCATTTATCTTAAATACACTTCACCTGAGAAGTGTATTTAACATAAGTGCAGTCATATACACTTTTTGGTCAAAAGATCCACAAAGAAACACGTGCCTCAGGCATTTCTAAAGCAACATATCAGCTAGAAAGTATTTTTAATGTTTTAATGTTTAATGGTAGATGTACATTCGAGTATGAAATATTACGTGAATGAAAAGGCTGTAAAAGTTGCAGGGCCAATATTTAACATTCTCTGGTTTGGGAGAAAGCACCCCTACTTCTATTTGTTGTGAATAATGCTACCTGCATGCTCAAGGCAAAAGAGACAGTAAGTTTGTTACAAACTGTTAAACAAAGTTGGTCCCTCAAAAGAAGACACTCCCCCTTCTACTTTCAGAAGAAAGTTCTAGAAGTTCTTACCGTCACATTTTTGTGTTACTTCATTAAACTTGTGTCCAGCTGGGCATTTGCACTCAAAAGATCCAACAGTATTAATGCAATTTCCCCCTTGACAGATCCCAGGGATGGCTTGGCATTCATCCACATCTGCAATATAAAAAAGGAAAAAACACCCACTTTTATTTCATTTCTCAAGAACAGCCATAATAATTTGTCTACACAGAAATGAAATATGCCTAAATCCGTTCTTCACCCATCATAATATTATGATACTTGCTTGCAAAGGCAGACACTAATTTTGTAATTACTCTATGCAAAGTATGATTAAGTACAGTACTCTAAATATTTTCTGCAAGAAATCACATGGTTATTATTGTTACAGACATTAAATATCTAACTGCTATTGCTTTGTTTTTCCAAAACATCTGGGGAATGGTGTGCAGAAAACACAGCCTGCCAGACTCAAATTTCTTTGAAGTGTCTAAAGCTGGTCACCCAAAATCACTTGCCCCCTTGAAAGTCTTGGCAACTCCATACAGTGCTTAGGCCACCAGCATAGAGGAGCAGTTGCAGTGCGCATGGAGGGGCCCTCATGGAGAGGCACAGTAACTGCAGAGTCATTTCTGATGGAAGTTATTAACTTGACACTCCAGCAAGATCAGCACCCATGACATTAGACTGTGGCTAGGATTTGACTCAAGAAGTTTCATAGCCATAATTAATGTCTCAGGAGGAATTATTAATGACCTGCTTAGACATACATAAATTTGAGGGGTTTTTCCCTATTATTTTTCTTTCTTTGCTTTTCATTTTTTCAGCGAGGAAAATGAAACAACAAAGATGATATCACAGGCTAGGTAGTAAGCTCAAGACAAACATTTTCAAGAGGCCCCAGTTTGTGGCCTCACAATTATTTTAGCACAGCAACATGTGTGTCGTCACTTAGCTGCAGAAGTGTTGCTATGGCTTAATAACAGCTACAGAAAGGCTAAAGGAGGCGGAGGAGTGGCATTGCAATAGGACACTGGGGAAGTCTGGCTCACAGTCCCCAGGGGCTGCCCTGTCTCTGCTACTCAGGAATTCCTTCAGGAGCACAGAGCACTCCGCTCTCTGATTCGCCCATCTCCTCAGGAGAACCAGCTGCTACTGCTAAAAACTGGTTGCATGAGTTCTTGGGCTTCACACTAACACAGGTTTCGATGCAGGGACACAAGCTGAAGGAGATGATGCCTTCAAATCTCTCTCTGTAAATCCCACAGAGACCGCTGCAATGTGTCTGAAAAAGCAAAGTATTATGTCTGTACAAAAGGCTAAGAGGCAATTTTCCTGGAAGCCACAAGTAAGAAGTCTCAGGAACGCCAAGGAGCATAACTGCACCACATGGCAAAGAGCTCTGTAAAGATCCCTGGGTGAAGCAGTCCAGGGCCGGGGGGCAGCAGCAGCGGCAGAGCAGAGCCGTCCCTGAGGGAACCGCTGTGCTGGGAGGTCACAGAACGAGCACAGCCTCAGCAGCCTCGACTCAGCCGCAGAGCTGCTGGGAGCCGAGCTACAGCAATGGGCTGTGCTTTAGCAACAGCAATCAGCCAGACTTCATGGCACTGTACTGACTTTAAAAACCTCAAAAACTAAAGAAACAGAAGTCATGCCTCTGAGTCATGATGTCTGTTTCAAAATCCCACCTTTTGGTTTTATTTTTCTTCTTTGTATCTTTAAAAATCTCAGCTGTGATATTAATTTAAGTTTCAGCCGAAGTCAAACTTTGGGCTGTAATATTCTACTTACTTTTGAAAATAACCTTGCCCGCCCTCATTATTTCTTTACTTTTTTTTTACTTCTCCACACAATAATAATGATTTCTTTTTCTCTTCAGAGAACCTGGATTTTATTTAACTTGTTTTCCTTTATTTAGATTGACTATGGATGTGAAATCCCTGAAATATCTTCAGTCTGAATGGATGTTATCTGATTCCGAAAGAATTTAGTACAATTGTATGAAAAATAAAGTTAATATGTGATTCCATAAAAGATCTGTTGAAATTACAAACACAAACTTAAGAAGGAAAAATTGGAAAATACAAGTCAAACATACTGGGCCAAAACTGTGTTGGCACCACATACAGATCAGCATCAATGTAGCTGCTTGCTAAGAAATGTGCAGTAAGCAGAAGTATCTTTATTCCAAACTGCACAAACCCATTGGAGAGTTCATTGCAGCTTTCCCATGACACAAACAAGAGGGATATAACTAGGTGTGGCATAACTTCAGGGGTGTGGGCCACATATTTATGTACATAAGCTTTCAAAAGTGTCCAGAACCTCGGTTCACAGATTCCTGCACAATTTAGTCCTGACCTTTACAGTGAGAGGGGGAGCAGAATCACTGAGGTCAAAATATGGGCACTTCATGCAGTGCACACAACCATGTTGTCTATCTGGAAGTTTATCATGTCTGTCTGCAGGCACCAGCCATGACTTGGCCTGTGACAGAGGCTATCTACATTTTTAATGCAACGAAATGCCTTGAAGTCCCTTCATAGGAATTTCATGATTAAAGATTTATAATCTTTATCTTCCCTATCTTCAAAAATATTGTAACTTATTAGAAAATGTTAGACAGATTGAAATAAATTGGCCCCAAAGATATGGTGCTGGGAATGTATAATCCACATCAGTTTAATACACAGTTGCCCTTGTTAACTTTCTCCTGTTTCCTGTCAGACATCCAGACAATAAAAGAATTTATACAGCTGGAAGTATTAGAATAAAAGCCAAAAGCAGTGTAAGGACTTTCTATGGTAATGCATGTTCTGAAAGAAGTAAGCAACATCTGGGTGGATTTTATTATTTGAAACAAATGCAAATTCATTTCCAAAATTATATAAAATATATAATAAGGCATTACAAATGGCACGGCAGGCACTTTTTTCCAGGTCAAAGCAGTGGAGCTCAAGAGATAAGACATCCAAGGTGAATCCAAGTTACACAACTTTTAGCTAAAAAATCTCACACCAGGTAACTGAGGCATTATTGCCACAGACTGATGTTTGCATGTTTTGAGTGCTCTCTGAAACAGAACAAAGTCCTCCACAGAATGATCGAGTGGTACACTCAGAAAAACACCATTACAGAACCAAGGGAAAGCACTGCTGGCAGTAAGAAATTCATTAAGATGCTGGCTGCTCTCACATGACCTGAGTTACTAATGTACTCACTTGAACATCAGGCACTCAGTGAATCATGAAGTAATGCATCTGACAGTGTTTTTCCATTCTTCACACATATAGCTGAGAATGGCTTAGGACAGGTTATTCACAGCAGTGTAACTCAATTAAGATTAATCCAGTAACAATTTCAGCAGCTTTTGGGGAAGCTTTGCTGGTAACTTACCTTGACAGGCCCCAGTTCGAATGTTTGGAATGAAGCCTCGGCGGCAGGGATGCGGCTGGGCAGGACACATTTCACAGGGATGGCCCCATGCTCTCCCAACAGTTGCACAGCACAGGGTTTTTGTGCAGACAATTCCACTGAGCTGGCCCTGGCACATCTGGTTGGTTACCAAAGTGAAGCAAGGGCCGGTCCTGTAATCTGTGCCAAAAACAGGAAACCTGATCAGCACCACAATAGAAATGCACAACAAAACTCTGAATAAAGCAAAAAAACAGCACATTTAGGCACACAAATTTTTCACATTTTTCACACAAATTGCCCACCAACCCAACAATTTATCTTAGAAGTGTTCTACAGAGGATTTTTTCTCTCTCTTTAATTCAAATCCACTGAAAACAAACTGTGACTATTTTATTAGGAATATTATATGTGTAGGTACCCTTTGCTGCTTCGTTTAATCACTCATAATATTCTTCCAAGGGTCTTTTCATCCATTTCTTTTAAATATTCAGTGCATTATTTAAAAGAATACTGATAAAAGAGTTAGGGTATGTTTATTTCCACAAGCTGGATGGTTGTTCTCTAATGAGGCTCAAGGGAAGTGAATACAGACTACAGGAAGTTTTCTGAGGACAGTTTTCACTGCTATTCAGGCATATGCTGCACCAGATAAGTGGTCAAGCCTTGCCTACAGCTGAATGGAGGGCATGTGGAACATATCTGCTTTGATTTGTTTATGGTAGGACAGGCCACAGCCAACAGACAGAATCAAACTAAGATGCTAATAAAAAACCAGTAGGCTTCATTTTGTTCCACCCTCCAAGGGCAAAAACCAAACAGTGGTAGTGCCAGCTCCTGCTGTCTCCTGTACATCCGGGGTGCGCACTCCAGTTAATTCTGCGCAACCAACTCTAAAATGCTTTTTTTGTTATGGTGCACCAGGACAGAGTCCAGCCTCCTGTAAGCAAAGCCAGCAAATTATGAACCTGTTGTTTCTTTGTACTGAAGTAGTTACCAGATCCCTCAGGCAAAGTCACTAAGTAATCCACACTGCCTTAGAGTCATGTCATAATAAATTCCTCCAATTTTCATGCCACATCCAAACTTTGTTAACAAAAATATGTTTTCACTAAACCATTGTTAAAAAGTGTTAAATAGGGCAGAAATGAGAATGGATGTCTTTCCCATCTGCTCCGTCTCCCTACACGAGATGCACCCTGAAGCCTATCATTTAATAAATCTTCCTGCCAACCAGAGATAGTGTGTCCAATGGCTGTAATTCTGATAATTCATCAAGCCATTTTCATACAATTAATAAAATGGCTTACAGAAATCCTGTAAGGCAAACAATAATGCTATATTGCTACTGTTATCATCATCAATTAATATGATGGTATCAGAAAGGATATTGAGTTAGATCAAAGGACCTTTCTCTGCTGAACTTGTACTAAGTGACACTAAATACTATTTATTCTTCATTAACTATGTATCACTCCAATAACTGCCATTCTATCTTTTGTCTGTTTCACACACCTATCTCTTCCTTCGAAAATACTGGATCAACAAAAATTTTCTTTCAGCCTCTGGAAATTTGTCTTGTATTTCCAGCTCTATGGAGAATTAACCTGTGAGAACCCACTAGCTATTTTCAGGCTCCCTGGTTAGCTGGACTAGCTGTATAAAAATACGTAAATCCAATTCCTGCTATTTAATTTCAGTCTTAAAGGCTATCAGATTTCAAGTATAAAATTCCTGTCCTATCCCCTCTAAACAGTACAGCTACATTTACCAAACACTTCTCCCACCCTTCTCTAGCAATTCCATCAGTCTCATCATGAAATGAGTCAGAATCTCTGATATCTCTCTTGCCCTTGATTAATTAATTCCTTATTATCATCTTAACTTTCTTTGGCTTGGTATTTCTTATTGCATCCCTTCATTCCCCATATGACTTTTCCACACTACAGCTTCTATTAAGTTTTTCCTTAAATTAATAGAAATAAATAATGATCAATTATACCTATCAAATTAAAAAAATATTTCCCAGATTGATTTTTCATCCTTGATCAAAACAAGAATATGTGCTTTCATCTATGCAAAACTCCCAATGTTGTAACTCCAAATATTAAAACAAGAGACAACAATTTCTTTAGAAATGCCATAGTTTTGTGTTGGCAACAGGAAATCTTCTGAGTACCTCCCCAGAATAAAATCCCCCATTGTAGATTGTCCCTCTGCTGTTTATATATAGATGGGTTAAAAAGGAGTCATTTTGTTCTCCGTTGCAGTGGGAGCACGCGTCAGACAGTAGTGAATAACTCATCTTGTGTTTTATGGTAGGATATGAATGGATCAGCATTTACAATTGTTTGCTTTCAAGCTATAAATGACTTAGCAGTGGCTAATTTGTCTTAGAAATATGGTGAACCCAAAGAAGTTAACTTCATAATCATGCAAATCTTTCCACAAGGTCCCAGTAACAAGACATGGGTTGAATATGTACTCAAAACCAAGCAAGTCCAGCTCCTATTTGTTATTAATCAAATTCATAACACTTCGGTATGGAGAATTACAGACTCAATTTTCACCAAATACTTTGCCTTGATAAATTCTATTCCTAATAGTTTTCTTCTAAATACAGCTTCCCTTCTATTTTCTCAAATACAGTCTTCCACATTTTCACAACTAAGATTTTTTTCTTCTCTATTCTTAAAAGAAAATTCTAAAGGTCAGAAAATCCATGTGAGAAAGATCATTTGAATGTACACACCAGCGTAAGGCCACAGAGAAATCCCCAGATCAATTCATTTTTTCATACAAAGGTCAAATAAAAAAAACTTTAAAACAGAAGTGTTTTAAACAGTGAGTTTAAGATTTTTTTACTCATTACAAGATGAAGTCTTACGAGAAGAAATTGAGATTCTACTAACACAATGACAAAATGAAAAGAGGATATGAGCTTAAAACCCCTATCTTTATTTTGTAGCATCAAAATGTTTATACATTCATGTCATTTGTGATTATTCAAACTACTTCAATAAGTAAAGCTCAAACACAAGGTACCAGTGAGCAGGCAGGAGCTGGAAAGAGAGAAAGAAGGAAAATATACTCAGAAAAGCTATTACACAATTTGTATGGGGTTTGGTTTTTTTTTTTTTTCCCAAGGATAACTTCAACTTACCTGAAAAATGTTGAGGCTTGAAATTATTTTAGTATTATAGATTTAAGATATGTGACTGGTAATTCAAATCTTTTGAGTCACTTCTAATGCAAATTTCAGCATGTGCAAGCAGCCCTCAGTAAGGCAGTAGCCACCATTATCTAACAATTTTATCTCCTTCTTTACATAATTCTTAGCTATTTTGATAAGGAATAATTCCACAGGGAGCTTCAGACAACTCAGAAGATGGTAGAAACTGTAAAACCGCATTAAGTTCATCTAGTGGCAAGAAGAGCAAGAGGGCAATAGAATGACACTGGTTTATACCACGCAGCAATTCAGCTCATTAATTCCACAGGAAAGAATCAAGTTGCATTTTGATCTAGAGCTCATTCCTGTTTCAGTCAGAACCATCAAATAATTTTAGTTATCTTCTCAAAAGATCCTTCATATTCCTAAAAGCAGCAGAGAGGCTGCTCAAATATGTAGTCCAGGCAGGCAGGCTTTGATCAAAACCAAGCACAGCAATAAGTAATGATAATTGTTCCAAGTAATTCTGGACAGCACCAAAGAGACTAAAAGCACCAGGATAGTGCAAGGCTTCTGACACTAGACACACATCTTAAGCTCCTAGTTCACAATAACTTCTGCTTAGTTTCAAGCACAATAGTTTTTAATGTAAAAATAAAGTTCAAAAACGTTGAGAACTAATGGAACCAGGATTAAACAAATATGCTACTGCAAGGAGACTGGATAAAATTTGGTCCCTCTATCCGCTAGGATTCACTATAAATATTCTAAAAAGAGTTCTTGATGTTTTAAATTAACAGCCTGATTTTTAAAACTGATAACCACCTGTCAAGGGAGGTTGACAGACTCCTTCACCTCTCTTAAAATAAATGAAAATTGAGTAAGTGCAAAGGTCAAAGCAAGAGACTGTAGCAAGCCAACATTTATCCGACCACGATCAAGATCTCATTACAGAAAACAGGAAAATGCCACCTGTTGCCATCATAGAAAAATGGCTAATGATAAAATGAGTGGTGTTTTTCCAGCTCTCCACACACAGCATGCACAGTTCACACAGCACCTCGAGCTGCAGCACTGCCTGAGCAGCAAATCCAGCTCCCCCAAGCTGCTAGCACCTCACAGGGGAGAATTCAGCATGAACCCCCGAACACAGCCAAGACTGCTGTGTAACTGAAACTCCCCTCGGCAACACAAACCAGCAACTTCCCTTTCTTGAGTACAGGGAGAAAGGGAAAGGAAAAGAAAGGAATATTCCATTATCATACAAATAATGAAAGAAAGGTCAGAAAGGGCTCTAAGGCAAGTGAAGTACCTTAAAGCCGATCATTAGTACAACTTATTTTCCTGCCTAGCAGCACTTTTGTTTCTGCTGTTTGAAGGCTTGTTTGGGTTTTTTCACCAGCTGGGAATAAAAGAGGGATATTGGAAGAGAGACTGCACAGGGCAGAAACACCATCTCATCTCTTCACAGTGGCTCAGCACTGCCCAGGTGTGATCCACTGCACTTAGCAGCCTGTTCCACTGCTCAGTCCCATGTCAGGAAAGGGAGTCACAGTCACTTGTACCTGAGAATGTTCCTTTGGAACCTGATCCCACACAGCCAGAAAATACACAAACAGCTAGACTGTCCATGGAAAAACACAGTGTCCATCACTGTACGTTTCACCGTACTTCAGTCATTTCACTCTCTTCAGAGAAGGTAGCAAAACACTTGAAGATGATGGAGAAAACCACAGTGTGCCTCATTTCTGAAGGCAGGATGTGCTGCGTCTGAAATGAGAACTTTTGCAGTAAAATCCGAAGAATTGCAGAGAGTCTTGGCACTGACAAGAAAACGGCATGACCAAGCTGACTGTAGCAGTGAGCATCACCATAGCACAGTTACAGAATACAAAGGTTTAGCACTTCAGGCTTAATTTCAAAATCAAATTGATTCTAGGTGTTTTCAGCCATACTAAAATCTCCTGATTTTAGAGGACAGAGAGAACAAACAAAAGGCTCTACATACATGAACCTCATCAAAAATGAATGCAAACCTCTGTGTGTCACAGTACAAAGAAAATAGGGAAGAGCAATAAGCTTGTAACTCCATCTTGACTTGCAAAATTTTCCTGTCAGTCGCTTCTAGACTTGAAATTATATTGATCATGAAATGATGCTTTGCATACAAGATCTTACGACTTTTAACTTCTGATCAGAAAAGTGAATGGGACCACGGGATAACTATCATTTACTTCCATCTTTTCTAATAGGGGACAGCCTCACATCTCAATTCACAGACCAATCAAGACCAGAGCCTGACACATTCCCAAGTTAGTTCAATAAACTGACTTCCAACTACTTAAAAACTCAGACACAATAATGCTCTGTCCACAGGTGACACTGAAAGGCCGGTTGATAAATGCATCCAATCACAACACACTTTTCTTTCCACACAGACCATTTCCTTAAATAATTACTCACTGTTAAGCACTCCCTGTCCTCTCCTCCCCCCAGCCAGACACCATTACTCACCCCAGTCAGATCCCAATGTGTCATCATTGGAAAGTACATGGCAAAGATATCAGAGGGTGTTCAGAAGGAAAGAAAACAAAACTCTGTAAGTATTTAAAAACTTATTTCCTATGATGTCTGACACTTCTTACCAATGAGGTTTGGTAGGTTTGGACATGGTATGTGAAGAAATTATCACATGCCACTTCTGTCTGCTCCCTTCCAGTGCCAGAGATGGTTTCACATACAAGCAAGACCATTTCCCAGCTGCTTCAGTGCACAGCGCAGCACTGAGCTCAAATAGCTGAGATTTAACACTGGCTAGTGCTAAGATGTCACTGGAACTAGGGGCTCGGAGTGCAACCATTCAGGCACTGTTTCTGGCAGGGATATAAACCTGGCAGCAGAAATGTCTCAAACTACTACAGCTGTGCTGTGGACAGATCACAGCTCCAAGCTGCTTCTCATTATTTTCACAAGAGTAAAAAACATCCAAGGAAGCATATCTAACACTGGTACCATAACTCTTTATTCTGTATTAGGCAGCCAAAAACTTAGTTACTGCCTCATACAACCCAACTTCAGGAATATTACCCTTTAATTCCTGAATCTGATGACCCCATTTCTTCATGTGTTCCTCACCTTTGCTTGTTGCAAATTGTTCTCATATATTGACTTGCTGGCACACTTCAGCTTAAATTTATTTTCCATTCCGTAAGCTGCTTCACAAATCCATTTCTGCGCAGATGATCTGTTTAACACGTCTATCTAGCAAATATTATCTAGTCTTCCTACGATACTGGGTAAAGAACAGGAATTTGAATTAATAGCTCACTAATAATATGAGACGAACATTATCACTTACATTTGATGCACAGAAAAATTCAGGCTGACTATTTTATAAAGTATGTTGGCAATCTATTTTCCAGAACAAATATACAATTATTTTTATGCCAATTTTGTTCTTGCAACTGACCCAGTTCTCAAAGCCTGTAGCTGAAAAGTAATAACATTACAGTAATAAAATAAAAAAATAGTGTTCAAAAATTATTATTACAGAATTGGAGTGATTTGTTGCACACATTTTAATCCAACATGCAGACTAAGCATTTCACCAAAATCAAAGCCTTAGCTCTGTTGTTCCCAATTATGTGCAGCAGCAGTCCAAATACAGAAAATTGTTACCACATTTTATTCTTTTCCATGATGAAGAAAACAGTAAGCAATACAGCTAAATGTAGAATAACTTCTCGTTTATGAAGTCAGTTACCTGACAAACTCTAGCCTACCCTACTTTGCTGTATAAGCTGCAAAGGACCATGTTTTTGCAGATTTTCATTTTTCCAATTTCTTTCACAGGCTAACAACAATTAAATAAAATCCTGACTTGATTTTCATCTCCATTTCTGCTAAAAAGTAACTAGCTTTGGTGACATATTTATTGTCAAGACCAGATGATTATTAAGGAGAATGAATTCTACTACAGAGCTTCGCATGTTTCACTTAAAAAGAACAAGCTGGCTGAAGTTTATCACTATTTTTTCAGAAGTGTTCTTAGGAGTGCCACGTTATAGAAACTCTCTTTACATACCACTAAGTATTAACTATTAACTAGCATGGTAAAGACAAAGCTAGTAGATGAGCTCTGGGTATTTTTTTTTCTCTCTGGTTTCAAAAGACACTAAAGTAACTAAGACTATCCAAACGTAGTGCAAACTGTTTAAGAAAAATACATCCTAACGACTTACAGAATATTAGACAAAGCGGCATCCAAAGAGAGGGAAAATGCTTTCAGACAATGCAATGTATAATTTAAAGAGATACTGCTCACATTTACAAAGGAGATGGAGTGTTACAATACACTAGACCTAACCTTTTATTTTCTAAAATCTAAATGGCCCTCTGCAGTGCCATGAAACAAAATGCAATTGCAGAGCACTAGAATGGAACTCAGTCCAGAACTGAAAACTGATTATAAATAAAAAGGGGAGATGAGAGGGAGAGAGGGAACTGATTTTCAATGCTCAAGCTCAGTGAAACACAACAGGAGTAAACATACAGCAGGAATGGAGACAAGTCGACTTTCTTTCAGTGTAGGAAGGCAGTAAATGCAATAATGATGGGTTGAGTGTTGCAATGATATGTTAACTTACTGATGCATACACAAATAGCTTTTTTGGTCCTAACAGAACTCTGAACTTCTGGCAGCTCTTCAACAAGGTGATTAGAACAATCAGTATCTTTTACTTCTTTTTAACAGGAATCATCAAACTTGCCTGAAGCAAGTTCCCTCTTTCCCATAATCCAAGGAGACCAGCACTCCTGAGAAATTATAACGGTGGAAACCTTCCACTGAATGAAAGGAAGGGGCAAACAGATTGTATCCTTGTAAGACTCTTCTCCACATGGCAGGCAGCTCCCTGGCCAAACTTCTTCAACCAGTCACTCACTCAGTTTTTGTATTCTCATATATATGTATTTTTGTGATATGATCTTAGTGATGACAGACTTGATATGATGTAAATTTTTTTTTACTAGCCTAAAGACTTTGGAGTAACTAATACTATTCTTCTTGCATAAGGCTGTAACAGAGTTTTATATTTTATACAGCCAGCTAAAAAGACATGAAAATATTTGGAAAACAGTGAAAACACAGAGGATTTTATTTTCACAGAAATATTTTAACAATTATTTCACTTCATGGTTGCACAATAACCCACAAAAAAAATCTCAGGAAGCATTAAAATGTAAGTCAATAACATGCAAAAATTACTTCAGACACTAATACCTCACCTCTAACTCTATGGTGAAACACATCAAGTACCTAATTGAAATACCATGCAACCCTCTGTGTTACAGGATCAGATTCCTTACTCAATGAAACTGTGGCATCACTCTGCGTGTACACCAGTGTGATCATGACCAGAATCTGGATCATTTTGCATAACCACATATATGGGATTTGCATTAAGACTGTGGTCCAAAAATAAACACAGCAATAACATGCACTATTTAACTCTGAATAAGCCTCAGGTGTCTCTGTTGAAATGTTACAGAATACATACCATAACTCTAGAATTGTCACATGTATTCAATTTCTGTTACTAGAAGTAAAAAAACCAAGAAGGTAAATGATCCAATCCTGATTCACCAGTTTTCAACTAAGCAAGTGTAATTTTATTAAATATATATTACACCCATCAATATGAAGTACATGAGATGCTAATACATGTGCTTCATTACTCATTGTTTAAGGCCTTCTATCATTCCTGTCTTCATTGACCACTTGGTTGAAGGAGCCTTCTCTTTGCTGAGCACTAATGGGTGGATGTCCCCCAGCATCAGTAAAGGACCAGCCTCAAGTGACTGAGGACACTCACATCTTTAAGACTACAGAAAATATTTATTACAATTGTCAGTTAAACTCTTTGTAAAACCACATCCAAAGTCTGATTTTCCCAAGCAGTGAGACAGTACAGAATAAGATCTTAAAATGGGAAGGATGGGGAGGAAAAGGGATATTAATCCACAGACAATTCTCAACCTGAGGGTCGAGCTCTCTTCTTACTTGCATGCAGGTAAGAGAAGAGCAAAAGGTCTTTACTGACTCCTGTTAGAAATGTCATGAAGAGCACTTTTTGGTTCTTTAACTTAAGTTAGTAATTAATCGAGGAGAACTGCAAGTTTTTCTAAAAGACTTGGAATTACCATGAATACTCTAGATAAATATTGGAAAGGTTTCATACGTTTACTGAAAGTGTAAGCAACTCCACATTCTTAGCGTATTGTTTAACACTTTTTAAAGCTTTTAATAGCAGCTGTGCTGATGCCTTTGGCCTTTTCTCACTCATCACACTTGCTCTGTATATACTATTTTAGTCTAACAGATATTGCAAATCTATTTTTACCTCAGCACTGGAAACTGGCATCTCTTCTACTTGTTGAATGTCAGGTCCTAAGTTTTCATTTGCCTCTACATGTAAGACAAATCATTACAACTTGGAAACAGTCACCAGCCTGGGTGTCTTCAACAGGAACATTCAAGATCTAGGACTACAATCCTAGCAGGTTTTTTTTTCCTCTCTGTTAGACAGAACCACTTGGTTTTGTGGGTGCCCAGACATGACATCCAGCATGAAGCCCAGGTCCCAGTTACAAGGGAAAGGTTAGACTGACTGACTTTGATGAGAGAACAATCATTCAGTGGGGGAATCCCATTGCCTTTGACTGCATGAACACTCCCTCACATAGAAAACAGCCAGTGTTTGGGGGGGTGTTGGGGAAGAGAGACCCACCCAGCTTCAGAGGTCTCTTGCCAATAGCTGGGCCACAGTGGTTCAACCAAAAGTGACACACTGCAGTTGTATTTTAGTAATTATGTACTTACAGGGAATAGCATCACAATCCTGGAAACTGCCATAGGTACTGAATGGTCCATTACACTGATCACCATTTTTAATAATTTCTCATTTATTTTAGAAAACAAGGTTTCTCTCACCTTCATACCACATAAACCCCATCAAAGCTGATGGGTTTTTTCCCATAACAATCACTGAAATTTATCTCAGTAAATGCGCACAAATCTGGAATTAATGGTTTCAAATAATGGAGGTCAAGAAGTGGTCCAGAATATATGAGAGCCAGTGAGAACTAGATAAGTAACTTTTATTTGGGGGATGTGGGAGAAAGGAATCGGAGGTTCAGTAAACAAGCCAGGTGTCTGTGAATAACTAAGTAGTGTACTGAGGGGAACAAACACACTCTGGCCTGTTCTTTGTAGACTAACACACACTAATGCTGATTTCATGCCCAAAATGGGAGATCCCAGTTGAAGAAGGGGGATGGTTACATATGTACATATATTCACTCTTACTTGCACTTCTTTCATCCTCCTCCATTCAGGGTACAGATTCAAGCTGAAGTTTTGTTACACTCCAGCTACACAGAGATCCTCCAAAAGATAAGCAAATACTCAACATAATAGGAATCACTCAGATTTAGGTCAGCAAACTGCAAGCCTCACTAACTCTCAACACAGGAATACTTAACCTTTGCATAACACTGGAGCGTTAGCCTGTCATACGACCCGAGCCTCCCTCTCTGAGCTTACACCGCATGGTGCAGCGCCCTGCACAGCCTGGCAGAGCTACACATCACTGCTAATGCATCATGATGGATGCGTAGCACCAGAATGTAAAACATGAAAATCAGAGAGCCACAGACAACAGAAGTCCTTTAAACACATTTTCCATTCTTAAAAAAGAAACATTAAAATGCATTGAACTTAAGTAGAGTCTTTATCAATTTAACTATGTTATTTATTGATGAAATAATAATTTATGTAAATTTTACAAAGCCCTTACAGGCTTTGCTTCTGTTTACAGATAAAAGCATCCACAGAAACTGCTGCTGATCCAGATGCCTGTCTAATACATAATACTTCACAGCCTTACAAAATGCTGTGTATTAAAGGTTGGAAACTGCTTTTTGGCCTACTTTCTACACTGACATACTGAAAATGAGGGAGAGTCTTGTGGTTGAGACACTTGGCTGGGACTGAGATGACCTGGGTTCAGTTTCAGACTCTGCTGCAGACTCCCAGTACATCTTTACACAAGTGACTTAATCTCCCTGTATTTTAGCTCCCCACATGGAACTTGGGGCTGCCAATATTTCTGGCTGCTGGTGGGGCTTTTTCCTATTTAGACTACACAGGCTCTGGGATGCAGACTTGTATGTTTTCTGAATGGTAAAGGGAGCCTCAAGCTGCATTCAGGCCTCTTGGCATTCCTCTAATAAAATGAGAAAAAATCTTTAATGTAAAGTTTTTTGTGTCATGATTCTTCAAGGTTTTATGTTGGTTGGGTTCGGGGTTTTTTCTTTTTTGGAGAAGGGACGGTTGTGGTGTTTTATGGAGGTTTTTAACATTCAATTAATTGTCAGTTTCTAGTAAAAGATGAGAGGAATTTGCTCATTAGATTTCCTGTACTGGGCGAGTGCAACAGCAGCAGAACACATTCCACAGAGGAACTCATGCACAATCAATTAGGTCGTCTAATTAATTTTCCAACTCAATACATGCTATGAACTTTTTTTTCTTCAGAAATATATCTACACACATGTGTAAAAGCAACTCAAAAACTTTTAAAAGGAGAGAAGGACTGATGATATACACTTGAAGGGAAGGGAGCAATGGGAGCAATGTCCTCTCACATGAAATTCGTATTTCTGTCATGAAGGGAGAAAACACATATGGGGGGGGGGCATAAGAGTATTTTCCCATTGACAAGGATGTGTAGTTACCATTAGGGACTGACTTGTTAATCAGTATTTAGAGTAATTTACGATATCAGGTTACCCCATAACTAGGCAGAATAAAAACATGTGGAGAGAAAAAGACACATTTAAAAAATAGGTTTGAATCAAATAGGGACAAAAAATGTAGATATTTACAGGGGGTTTAACCACATATTACGTCAGATGTGCTACAGCATCTAACAGGTATCTGTTTCTCTAGTCCTAACTCAGATAAAACTTCAATCAGCATCACTGTACCTGAATAAGGACTCTAGATCAAAGATTGAAAGAAGCAGGAGAAGAATGGCCAGGCCAATTTTTTGCCTTCTCTCACAGGGTTTTACAGCAGCAAATTTTCAACTGCCATGAATTTTCTCTGCACTTCCTTTCCCATCATTGTGATCACCCACAAGTCCTTATTCCACACTAACATAATGAAGTGTTTGTGGGACCAGAGTTATAATTATGATGTCTGGATTAAAACAGTGAGTTGTGACATTTCTAAGAGTCCTAAGGGAGATGACAGTGAGTTATAGAGAATACACAGACACTTGATAATTCACAATTATGGGAAAAAAGGCACAGAAGCACAATAAAGTGCTTCAGTTGGGCTTTTACTATGGGTGTTTCTATGGAAGCATAGACTAGATTGATAAAGAACTTATAAAAATATCCATAGTAAATAAAAAGTGATAAACATTACAGTTTCTCCAACCTGTAACATGAAACAGTGTTCTGTTAGTAATTGTTTCAAACAATGTGGCTGCTAGGTCAGATGAACAGACAGGGGAGAGACAGCAAGGTCTGGAAAAGATACATATTGCTTGTAGGTAGGGAAAGCCAGAGCAAAAAGCCTTCAGGGAACAAGTGTGAAGGAAACAAGGATACAAAGAAGCAAAACAGCAAAAGAGCAGAGGGACGAAAAACAGGAAGGCAGCAAAGACGGGATGGATCAAAGCAAATCTAAGAAATGAGTGGGAGGCACAGAGACAAGGAGAGATAAACAGTGGGAGCCAGCAGACACCATGTGTGAGGAGGGGAGAAAAGGAAAGCGAAGGGAAGGAAAAGGCTGGCCAGCTCGAGAGCTTCACCAGCTGACCAGGAGAGGGAGGTTTGCCAGGACAGGCCGGCCAACTACCTAGGCAAAAATGAGGGCCAGAGACCCAACTAGCAGCCAGGCAGCCAAAGCCATCCAGGAGAGGAATCCCCGTATGGAGCAGGGTGGGCACAATCCCAGCTGCACCTGGGTGATCCGCAGCAAGCACCAAACGTGGCAGGGGAATGGGCAGGAGCAGCACCCAGCCCTGTGCTCCAAGACCAGCAGTGAGCAAGAAGCAAAATGATGCCTGAGAACATCCCAGAGATAGAGTGAACATCTGACTGACACATTTGGCTATGCACTCTGAAATACTATCCACTAGGATCATTGGGTGGCCAAATAAACAATGACTACACAAATTGCAGCTATTAACCATCCTTTTTCCCAAAAGGCATTTTCCTCACATTTGTAGAGCTGATATCCACATTTGTTTTCTACTTTGATACTTCCAAGATGACAAAGTACAAATTATGTACTCAGATATCATTTATATAGTTAAATGTCATAATCCTAAATCAAGAAAAACAAACACCAGGCCAGTGATAAATAAGAATACGAGATAAAAAAGGCGTTACAAACCACATGAAGAATGGCCTAATCTAGGAGTGACCACATACTGCTTATCTGTTCAATTAGGCAGCTCCTATCTATCCATCTCATAAAATTAACTATATTGAACAAGAAAAACATTGGACGCTGTTACTAAAGGATTTCTACTAGATAGCAAAAACTTGTGCTATCTTCTGAAATATTTTTACACTAGAAGAACAATAATTGAACAATTGAGTGGATTAGAATAAACCATGACAAGATCCGTGTTCCTATCTTCAGAGTTAGAATTTATTTTTTAAAAAAAAGCAGTAAGGTGTATGTGTGTGCCTGTGTATATATATATATATATATGAAAATTATTTCTGAGAAGACCAAGCTTCATTTTACAGACTGTTAAGTGCATCCTGATCATTTTTTTCCTCCCCAACAGTTTTCCTGGTGTAACTCAGCATCATACAAAGCAAGTACTTAAATTAATGGGTGATCCTGTCAAGGAATCAGGACTCAGAGAAAGAACAGAAGTGAAGTAATCCAAGTGTAGGCAGTGTCTCAATGTTTACCTTACCTTTCTGGATATAGGACCTACTCCACACCACCAAAAATCCTGAGTATGTTTTTCCTTTTAACTTCACTGGGCTTCGAATGAAGTATCAAGCCATCAGGAAGCCAGTGATTCATTAAACTCCCTTACCCTCGAACCAAAAGAGATTCACAGCTGAGACAGATGATATTTTAGGTATTAAAAGTCAAATTCTGCTTGGGACCAAGTACAAGAGAGCAGTACATGCCAGGCAGCACCTTGGGGTTCCCACAACTGGTAAGAGGAGGGAGGGGGAGGGAAGAGGGAGCACCCTTCTACTGCTGGGGAGCAGTGAGGAGTTATGAGGGGGAAGCATACAGAATGCAACATAACACAGTTTAAAGTTCCTCTGTGGGAGCTCTGGGATCTGCCTAAGCTGCAAGGTTTAGCAATTGCAGTGCCAATTTAAATTTGTGCCTAAAAACATAGGAAATATTTTCTTTTTAATTTTTAGTAGAATGGGTACATCCAGGTGGTCATCAATACGTATGTGATTCACTTCCAGCAACATTAGTGGAACAACAGACTGTTCTGTGTGGTGTCTAAAGTTTCAGCTGCTTGTAAGCCAGCACTGTGGGAAAACTTTTAGATGGCTTTAAAAAAATTCTTGTAAAACAGTAGAAAGCTCATAATTTAAGACACTTCAGGGGAAGAGAAAACTTCCTCCTGATTGTCAGAAATATTTTGCACTACATCCAAAACACAAGTAGGACTTCCTCCAGGAATAATGTCTTTTATCCACATCATTATTATCAGGAAAGTGTCTGAATATCTGTTTTAATTATTAAGTTTCAGGTTTCAACTACACTTGTGATAAATAACATTCACAGGAGAAAAATGTTTTTAGAGCATCAAATAGTTTAGTCTTATGAGATAAAATAAGCTTGTTGTGGTTAAACTACCCTTATATAATATTTTATTAGTGTGTGAATATACTATGAGCTTAAATTATAAAGATATTTAGCCCACACATTTGAAATTAGATAACCACTGGATTGGAACTCTTGCCTGGCAGCATGCTGATCTCTTTCTTCCTCCCATTTTATTTAATTAGCAACTTGAAATTGGATCAGCAACTTTTAAACAGCTGATTAAAAGCCCTGTTCACAAAAGTGACCTTGGTTATTTTTCACATGAGCATCGGGCTGCCCCTCTGTAGGGCAGTAATTCTGCTGTGATCTCTTTCCGCTTTGGAAGAGGTGTGGAGAATCACTGGCATTTTGGGTACTGCATCTGTATCAACATCCCCCACTGCAAAGCACACACAACACTGACTACTTGAATAAAAACAACAAACAAACAAAAAAACAACAAACAAAAAAAAAGACACAAGGACATCATCTCAGAAAAAAAGGAAGGTCCAAAACTCTTCCACATCTGCTCAAATTTGAGCATAACCTAAATCCTACTAAAATGTAAACATCTTCTTCAGATTTAAAAGGGCTACTTATGCTTCATCAGAGGCTATTGGAAGACACATATACAAATTTGTCTAGGTGTTAATCAATGTTCATTAACATACTTGCATTCTAAAAGTGCTTTAGAAATGAAAATACCACATGAAAGACTCTGCATGTGGCATGTAAGCCCAAAAGGAAAAGAACAATATATTATAAAACTGAAAGAGGCTGTACTGATTTTCTTTGCTATTTACTCTACCAGAGTATTTCTCACTCATCATCTTGAAATCCCTAGCTGCAGTTAAATAAATACCATTCCATATAATGGTATTTGCTATCCACTATAACCACAATTCTCACTAAAACATATTCCTATTTGTGGCTTATGCATTTAAACATTTTCAACTTTTATCCAAAATTACTGATTGATAGTATTGTGTGGTAGCACAGCACAGGTCTAATTGCTTTCTCAATAACCTTATTGAAATCTGGCTGACAAGATTTGATCAGGTCTCTCTGCCTCCTGATTCCAAGTCCACTTAGGTCTTTGGGCATCCTTTTATTTTATGTGAGTAGGTTTTGGATCACTTCAAGAGTGACCCTGAACTTTCATCCAGGCTTCACCTCTCTGAACAATGTTAACGCTTCTACCTTTAGGTTTAAAGTACTGCCTGAATGTCTGAATATAAAACTAATACATAGGCACAAGTGTGTGTGTGCCTAATCTACCCTCTGGGCATAGCAAAACAGGCTGTAGAATAAACACAAGCCAGTCCCTGCAGAGTTTTGGCAATAGTTTACACTAAGTGGCAAATCATTACTGCTTTAGATATTTCTTGACATGCCAGTCATTTTGAACTCTTCTGGTATTTCCTGGGATGCAATGAGCAGTTGCCTAGAAATTTTGTATGTGGCGTTTGATGCCGAATCACTGCTTAACATTTTATAAGATTACCTAAATATTTATGAACAAAGAATAAAAGTTATATATGCATATGCACAAACCCCATCTAATTTGTTTAAATAATTTCAGACACTAAAAAACTCAATTCTCATGTCAAGAATTCCTTCAGCAGACAAACATGAAGCAATCTCTCAGCAGTGGGAGATGTTAAAAGGAGCTCCTGTAAGCTGTACTCCAGGCAACTCCCACTGAAGTGTCAAAAGTCTTCTCAGTAAGTCTCTCCTCCATTATGCTGAATTCAAAGGAAGTATATTTATTTGTTAATTTATTTCAAAGAGGACCAGGATACCAGTCCTAATATGTTTGGGGGATAGTCGAATCATAGATGCAAAGGCTTGCTGCTGCTGCAGAGTAACAAAGAGAAATTCCTCCCAGCTTGAACTGAAACGGACATCAACAACGTAGGCTGCAGGAAGTTGTTATTTCTACTCAAAATTCTAAACAGCTGTTTTCAAGGCAGATTAAAAGATTTTTCAATGTTTGGATTCAACTCAAGAGCTTTATCTAATGCATACTTTGTATTTGAGTATTTGTTGAATTAGAAATTTAATAGAGCAGCTGAGTATTTTAAAATCTTTTGGAAGATGTGAAAAAGGGATGTGAACTCTAGCACACCCTGTAAAACATAAATTTCTTACCAAAAGAATATGTTATTCATGTGCTCTGTACATTAGGTCAATTATTACTCACTTTCTTTGGAGAACCACCAAGTGCCTCCACCCTTTATAACAGAGCACTGTAATCAACTGTAGTAAGAATAGCAGAATTATTTTAATACACACCGGTGTCTCAGGCCTGAGCTTAAGAAGGCTTGAACAGTAAGAGACTAAGAAGGATTTGCCATCATCTTTTCAAGAGGGAAAGAAATTAATGTTTCCTTGTATACCTTTGTAAATAATTTCAATTGCACATAAATAGGGAACACTTTATAAAAAGGAATGCTTTAAATTTGGCCTCCAATTTAAACACTTCTGTTATTTAATGACAAATTCCATAAACAATCTGATACTAAAACTTCTTCCACAGCACGTCTTTCATTTCCGCTAACCCAATTTAACCTCTCATCTTCCTTGCACTCAGCAGCTGTACAAAGCACTTTTTTTGTACTGACATCAGCAAGTGACTGAAGTGTTAGTGCTAGATTTAAAATGCCTTCTAAAACCACGACTTTTGTATTGAATTTGGAACCAAGTTTGATACAACTTGTACTGTTATTTTAATATAGTATCACCTTTCATTAAACCATATCTTTTTGGGTTCCTGCTGGGACCCGAGAACTGAAATAGCACAAGGTTTAATGCATGGCACTTCATTTTGTCCAGCCTGGCTCAGGCCAAGAGAAGCATTTCAAATTATTTAGATAACCACACAGATTAAATACCCAGCAAGATAGCTTGCTAAGTCATTCATCATTTGCCATTCCTGGCCTGTGCTTGTGTCTAGCAATGTTTTCACTAGAAAAGCCATTCAGATGAATGGAATGCACATCTCCACTGAGTCTCCCCTGCCCAAGCAGCAGTCTAAAAACGTCTCAACCTGCCTCCAATGCTCTTTTCCCCAGATATGTGAAAACTGGTTAGATCCTCTCTGTCATCATCTTCTTGCCTATCTTCCCTTCTCACCTGTATCGCTTGCTTTTGCTTTATGAGCCCTATAATGCTACCAAATTTCAGTGTATTAAAATATTACCGTCTCCTTACTTCAATCCCTCAAAAAGTTCACAAATCGTCCTCTTATCACTCTTTAACCCCTCAACTCAAGAACCAAGTAGCTGGAATTAGTTCACACCACGGGATGTAATTCAATTTCAAACATAGTATCTGCATCATTAAGCTATATCTTACCTTAAAGGTTATTGGAGCCCAAGTAACTTAACATCCACTCTCCTTTCACAGAGGTGGATCACTCACCTCTTTTCTCACTGCAGATCTTTTGGCCTTTGAAGCCTGTGGTTTGTAAGTAATTTTTTACCCTGTGGCTTCTTCTGAAGTCTGTATTAATCCAACTGTAAAGCTGCCATACTTGCATTTTACAAACCTCTCCAAGTTACCACCCATAGTGTCCCACCAGGACATGGAGATTCTCATAAAGGCTTTCATCATATCCCAGGAGGACAATTATACTTCACTGGTTTTACTATTACCTCTTTTAAACATTTCAAGTCCAAGTAGTGTTCTGTCACTGTACTGCTCAACTGAGCTAAGACATCTGGACAATCCAGACAAGAAACCAGTCCAATGACCCTTGAAGAAACAGTTCAGGTGTGTCTCACTTTAAGAGTCACCTTAATTGCACTTTAAAGACAGCACACTCTTTCCACTGTATGTTTATCACTTTTTCTTGCTGTAGTTCTCAGAAACATAAGCAAGCAGGAGCTGTTGAGGTCCTAAAATCTCCCATCACTGAGGTACCCAGCTGCTTCCTAAATCAGGTGAATTATCAAGTACCTAATAGGTTCTCCCCATCTTCTTGTATTAAGTGACAAGCAGGTAACTACAATTAGTGTCAAGTGCAAACAGGAAAACTCTCCTGACAGTGTGTCTGTAGTTATTAGTATTACTTGGATTTAAAAACATTCCCTATTCCTCACCCCATGAACCACTGTAGTTTTGTCAGCTTATTCTTTATTTTTAAACTAACTGTTCCATTTTTAAAATTTTATTAGGCAAGTACATTAGATGTCATCAGCATAACATGTGCTTTCATTTCACAGCACTCAATCAATCACTGCCACAGGAAAAACACTCTCTGGATAACAGAACACACAAATAAGAAAATAACGTAGAAGATCTGGAATTATGAGCACTTGGACAATGTTAGCACTGGACCTTCATTAAATAGCTAGTAGGTCTGAATGGTACAGCTGGAGGTGTTACAAAACACAGACTAACACATATTTCAGCACATTTTCCACAGTCCTGGACAATCTGCTCCAACTGATCCTGTTTGAGCAGGGGAATTGGACTAGGTGATCTAAAGAGGTCCCTTCCACCCTAAGCAATTCTGTAAGCTGAAATACAGTTAGAAATTACCCTCTCACCTTGTAAATCTTAGAGTTCTGTTTTTTAAAAGAATGTAAATGCATTGTTTGATAGGCAGGAGTTACCCCACTAACTAGTAGATACACGTTTTGGTGTGCTGCCTGTTTTTGCCAGAGATAAACTGATTTTCCAAACCTTGCTGAAAATTCAGCTATCAATAGATTCAATGGACCAATTGTAAGTAATGGGACTGAGATAAAATGACCTAGAGCAAAAGCTGAGGGCTTAACCTTGAGACCAAAGAGTACTGTGAGGTCCCTGTGCATACAGAAATAAGGAAAATGGTAAGTCTTGTAAAATACCACTTATGACCACTGCAATGCCAGCAAGGACGGCTCTGGCTTTGTCCCGTGGTGTGTGCAGTGGTGCAGGATGAAAGCATGAGCCACCACTTCCCCAAGGAGGCAACAACTGTGAGCATACAGGTTTCTCCTCAGCTCCTGCTTCCCTATGACTGTCAACACCTCTGGGTCAGAAGAAAAAGCCCTAGAGGGTCACAGAAGACCATTCATTCCAAGGAGTAAGGAGCAAATGGGGACAGTACTGAACACCTGGCAATCACTGGGTAAACTTTGCAAAAAACATAAACACTGAGGACAGGACCATTATAAAACATGACTGAGATCACTCGGTGAGCCAGGCTTACTTGAGGTAAATACTTTTTAAAAACTGGGGCACACACTAAGTTAAACATTCAGGGACAAGTATAACAGTGCAGAGACCACTCTTTCAGAATGGGAGACCTATAATCTGAATTACACCACCACAGAAAGAAATGAAGGCTATGACACAGCAGACTCAGTTCCATTAACCTAGCTGTGCTAGTTTAGCTTGGGTAAGACCTGCAACAGATACAAAGTAAATGTATAGCACCACAATCAAAACTCAGGTGCTTAAAAAGGTTTACATTTCTTAAAATATAAACCCACGTATATGTATATGTAAACACACATGCACTTTTAATAATTTTCATGCTTTTTTAAAATTACGTATCCATACCCTTTGCACATCTTCCTACAGAGAAGGGAAACACTGAATCTTGGTTTCTTTATGTAGAAAAATTTCACCTTTTTTTCCAAAAGAAGTTTCTTGTGGATAAAGAGTGCAAAGCTGGGCTCTGTTTTACAGCATAGCAGAATTTGGAGAGTAATATTTCTCTCAGGGCTCCTTTCTTTTCAGACCTTATTTAGGCCTCTTTTCTTTTCCTACAGCATTTCTCTAAAGTGCCAAACTGTACAAGCTATCAAGAAAAAAAAATAAAAACTACTCAGTCATTATTCATGAACCTCTGAAGGGCAACTGGAAGTGAGAATGTGCCTGTTCTTACAACTGCTCTTAGGTAGTTGTTTCCCACAATTTTATGCAGCTTTTATGCTGATACAGGGTAGATCTCTTCCTAAATCTAACAGCTTACTTTAGAAAAGTTTTGTTTTTACAGAGATTTCAACAGCTGTATTACAAATAGGTAGCAAAAAAACTTACATGTTGTCTGAACAGTTACACTGACCACTTTGAGCATCTCTCTTTTAAGATGCATTTTCATTAGCATTTTGCAGCTGGCCTACATAAAAGAATTGTTTTACTTGGAAATGCCTTCATCAGTTTATCCTTTCATTAGGTTAGATCTATGTTTTAAAAGAGGTTTCTTTTCTTTGTTCGAACTGGACATCAAGAAAGTTTTAGATCACTTGAAAAACAAAGAAAATAAAGTAAGTCACAAACTCAACTGAGGCATCATGCATACTGATGCTTGCTTCTGTGGTAACTCTAACAAAAATTCTCAGCTTACCAGTTCAAGAAGAAAAAAAGCTATGAATGGGTGATTCACAAGGAAAACATTTGTTTTCACTGTAACAAATGAGAGGATTTCAGGTAGCGGTGCTTTCTTATATCAAAATATATTGCAGCCCAGAGAAGGAGTAATTTTCTCCATAAACAGCTAAATAGGCATTGTTAGGTAAGTTCTCAGCTGCATTTACTCATTCTCTATACTGTGTCTGACTCTGGGAGTCACCATTTCAAAGGCATCTTTTCTTTGGAAATTTCCATGAGAAATCAGTTGTGGCCAGCTATTTTATTTTTTACAAGTTTTGGCTGAAATTAGAAAAATGGGCCTGATAAAATGGTACTAAGAGGGGAACACCAGCCCTAAGATACACATTCTGAAGGCCTCAAACGTAACACCATGCTGCAATGACAACCAATATCAATATAAGCTGATTCAATCTTTCAGCACACATACACAAAAAAAAATTATTCTTGTGATACAACACGTGAGAGGGATTCTTTCCAATTCTCCCTGGAATACTGCAGAGCACAGATCTGGCAGTGCAGGCCAGTCAGGGAAGCTACAGCTTTCAGCTGTCAGCACTGTGTATATAGAAGTTATAGCTGTACGATCTGCATGTAACATCCCATAATCTCTCCGTGTAGGTAAATTCTATAAAGCCTCTCCTCCACAGGCCTCCACTCTTCCTTTCTCAAGACACTACAAGGCAGACAGCAAGAACCACATGCAGGCAAAGCCAGCACAAGGTCCAGCCTGGCTGCAGTGAGAGCTGAACCCAATTTTTTGCACAGCAAACAGGAGCCATAAGCTGCCAGCAAAGCTGGAGGTAGGAGTCGAGTTCAACAACAAAGCTGTTTGCAGTACCAGAAGAATGATCTAGTGACTTTCCTGTGAGTCCTTTCAATGTCCTACATACAAGAACCAACTCTTACAGATTAGAACAATGTAACTATTTCATTCAAATGTTTTTATGCTTAATTTGTGATTAAATTTGTATGCATCTCCACTGCTACAACTAAAATTAAAACAATGCAAAATCCAAACAATACTGCACATCTAAAGGTCAGTGTCCTTAGCAGCCAATCAAGAAAGCATGGAAATATAAAAACGTCTGCCAAATAGCTGAATGAAAACTTTATATTTGTTTGAGTGAAATCAAAACTCAATTTGGAACAAAATGTAAATGTTCGGCTTTGTGTACAAAAGTTGGAGCCCTCACATCTCACAAGAGACCTAAGCCATATGTACTTAATCATTTATGGATCTTGACTAAGCTTATAAGCATATATCTGAAGAAACATTTCAAGACTGGCTATATGATATTTTAAGACACACAAAGCATAGAGCAAGCAACACAGGACCAGTTATCGGGTGAACATGCAAGGACCAGAACAATGGATAAAAGCCTTCCTATACGTAAGATCCCTAAAGTGCTTTTTGGCATCAAATAACAGACTGAGTCCTGAGTTCTGATCCAGAGATCTATTGATTATATTGCTAAGTATTACAAGCCACCTAAATCACACACAGTCATTCTGTAGAGGCTGACTTCTCAATCATAAAGTTGCAGCTTCAATTTTAAAAATTAAAAAACTCATTGAGGTATCTCAGCCTCTTTTTTAGAAAAGATAACCCAAAGGAATTTTTATTCTAAATCTGAAAGACATCAAAGGTGACAACATATACTGAAATTATTTTAAAGTCAGTAAAACATCATTCTGTGATTAAATATATTGTTCTTCAGTCTGAAGCCATTTTTCATAACTTTTCAGGGGGGGGAAATGTGTGCAAGAGTCCTTATTGCAGGCCTTCAAGTTTAGCTATCCTTCAGTTTGCTGCTATAACATTGTACATGCATGCATTCATGTTACAGGGCTGCAGAAATTACATGTCTATGTCAACAGATGTGTTTCTTGGAAGAAAGCAACAGAAATCAAGTTTATTCAAA
The DNA here is from genome assembly GCF_026979565.1 of Vidua chalybeata. Classification (NCBI taxonomy): domain Eukaryota; kingdom Metazoa; phylum Chordata; class Aves; order Passeriformes; family Viduidae; genus Vidua; species Vidua chalybeata. The sequence goes on from NC_071542.1 coordinate 10,232,333, forward strand.
TGTTTGCCAGCTACCATATGCTGCAATACTACTTTAAATGCAACATAAGGCTTTGGGAACATACTTTTACTGCTATCTACACTTTGTTATTTACTTTCCATTTAGACTAAATACCAGAGACGGGGCACACTAAGGGGCGCAGTGTCCTCTTTGTAAAAACATTTTACCCGTTGTAGTATTTAGAAAGAAAAAAAAATATACAGAGTGCTGCATTACTCTTGACCACTTTCAGCGGCTGCACTTTCATAGGGAGGCTCCAGGAAAGATATTTTTACATATGGCATTAATTCTGGGAACTTTTAATAATGGCCAAATATAATTAAAAATTATGCAAAAATTCCTGCCATGAAGAGAGCAGTACAGTAACGACTCTGTTTGAAGAAAAAGCAATCGTTTGCTCATATTCTGAGTCCATAAAAAAACAAAACATACATGGTACGTTTTTAATATTTGAACTACATCAGGCCCAATTCTGCTCCTATGCGAAGGGAGTGGCAAAACTCCAGAATGCAGCAGGATTGAGCCCCTGATGTTGTCACAAGCATTCAAATAAACAAACAGGTCTGTAACACATTCTAAGCTTCCACTGTGTTCCTCTAAATGAATCCAGACAGAAAAAGAAAAGCACATTTCATTGCATTTCGGCAATACAAGGATAACAACAATGTACAACCTTCTATTATACAGAAGTCACCCTCTTCAAGTATTATCACCCAAATGTCTAAAGAGAAACAGTTTAAAAGAGTCATGAAAACCTTTGTGCACAAATTTGTAGACAGCTCTACCAAATCTGGTTTTTTATCTTCCTGAGCTCCTAACATGAATTTTTCTCTGGACTTTCATAAAGTGCAAGATACAGGGATGTTTTCACATGACCCAAACGTGGGCATCTCCCACAGCCAGCTAAATCCCCTAGGCTCTTTTACAGACAATAGAAAGAGCTGTCAATGTTCTGAATCATCCTCAGGGGAACATAAGCTAAGTCTCTGCTCTCAATCTCTTCAGCAACTCTAAAAGAAACTGCAGAATTTGTAACTCACTCAAGTTATTCAGCATTAACAGCAAAATGGCATAAGGATGACATCCAGTTTTTAACCAGTGGGAGAAATTTTGCTTTGTCCACATCTTCATTTTCTGCTATCTGTGATTTCATCAATAATATAACTGATAAACTAAAAGCTGAATGCATCTCTCAGATCTTAACTAACTCTGAAAGCTTGGGCCAAAATCCAGCAAGGCCCTTAAGCACTTGCATAATTGTAAGCATCTTGGGTTTGAACTTAAAAGCATGTCAAAGCCCATCACTGGACCACTGCCAGAGAACTCAGCACCTTCCTAAAAGAAGTCCCTGAAGTTCAATTTTTAACTGGGGCAATATCTGTGAAATACTTCCCCTCATGGGCTATGTATTTTAAATGTGTCTTAAATGTCTGTAGGAAGATTCCCAACTCCACTACACTTTTACTGTTGAGTTTATGTCAAGTCCACCTTTTTGAACACTATTCCACAGAAAAGCCAGGTCTGTTGTTTTATGACGCAGCTGTATATACTTGACAGTATGTCTAGGCAGCTTCTCCTGCTCTGGAAAGGAGCCAAACACCACACACAACAGCTCAGGAGTTAATGATACATGTGCACCAGGATAAAGTTATCGATCCAGCTCTGGTGAAGCCTGTCTCATCAGTGACATGGGATACACTCCCAGGACATGAAGAGGAACTCCACTGATAAAAGTGAATCTCAGAATTCCTTATGCTCATGTTTATAGTGTTTTACACTAAGATTAAGACTTCTAAGACATACAAAAAAGTGATTTGTGTGCCAAAACGGTCCAAGGCCAGCTGCTACCCTCTCCAAGAATGACTGAATAAATACACAGAAATACTTATGCCACAAATTTGATAGTTTTTGATACACTTTGAAAGCAGTGGATCTTTAATGAGATAAAGCCCTTGACCTACTCAGAAGTCTTGCAGATCTTCATTAACAATCACATGGTCGACATTTACTGAGGTAATGTATGGAAAAACTACTTAAAACAGTAGATACTGTTTTAGAACAGAACTACACAATTTGTCTCTGTAGCTAAGAAACTGGATCTAATTTTGTTCCAACCACCTGCAACATTTTAAATGTTTTTCCTATCAGATTATTAGAAGAACCCCACATGTTTGGTTGCCTCAACATTTTATTCAAGTCAGTTCTGAGTTATGACATACGCAGCAAAGGCTGGAATATTCTTTGGTGTGTGACATATGTGCCACAAACACTCTTTGACTGTTACTGTTAGTTGATGCTTGTAGAGAAAAGCACTGGGTGATACACAGCAGTAAATTACTTCCATAACTGTTAGTTTGTGGGATGGCATAACCTAGAAGTCAAATCACAGCCAAACAGATGGAGAATGTGTATGCCACAAAACTGTATCACTTCACATTACATTTATATCCAGAAATGGTGTTTTCAAAACAATCTGCTTCTCTTGCTTCTGCCAGAAATGGCATAGTTTAAGACATTATTTCTCTTGAGTATTTTCCTTACCCCCCCCCCACTCCATGCACAGAGATGCTTTATTTTTGTTGTTTTGTTTCCTCCCCTCTTTCCTTTCTTTCTAATAAACACAGTATTTTACTCTACAAGGCATGAATCTTGTCGATTTACTGGCTAACATCCATTCACATGTACATCAGAAGCCCACCAGGGAGTGTCAAATCCACAGAACTTTCCAAAGCTAGGTTCAAAATGTGGACCTCTTACTTAGCTGACAGCTGTGTAAAATCATATGCAGCCAGACAACTCCCCAGTGACCACACAGGTGCATGTGCTGAACAAGGCAAGTTATTCTAAGACTAAGATTAGTTTATACTTGTAAAGTTATCTTCAGAAAAAGTTTTTCTCATGGCATAATGTGATTCTGAGACCAAAAACCACCACACCCTTTTTAGAGGAGGGGAACATATTAGCTCAGCTAGGTAGAGAGGCTGCAGGAAATCTGTGAAAGCAGCCAAATTTCAGAGGTTTTCTGGGAAGATATGACAATCATTTGGCCTCAACACAGCAAGCGAGCATTAACCAGGAATACTACAGCTCATTAATGTCTATTTTTTCTTTTATTGATAACTATAAAATCAAACACGTGTTCTAAGTAAAAAACTGCCTATAGACAAGGCATGTAAATTACAGATTTCCACCTCAATTGTGCTCAACAGCATGCCATGTAATTTCAGGACAGCTTGACTTGGCTCAATTGGCTCTGTGCCACCAGTTTCTCACTCCACCCACCACCAGGAAGGAGCCCTGAGGGACAGGACTGAAGCTGTTACCAGGATTCAGCCTAGAAACTTGCCCTAATGATGTGGAGTCAAACTGGTCTCAGATCAGGCAACACAGAAAAGTAGCACTGAACAATCTCCTTCTGAACTTATACTTTACACCTCCTCACCAGACTGAAGGCTCAAAAACTTCACCCATGAAGAACAAGCAGTAACTGCTTGTAATTTCAAGTCTTTGCAGTAATATTCCATGGATTCTCACCTATAAGCATTTATTCTCTTCAAACTTAGGAACTTGAACCTAACTGCCCATTCCTCTTACTCCTCTCCAGCAGTGACATCCCATGATTCAGAACTGAGCTACTTTTCAATCCTTGGAAAAATCTCACCATTGGTTTAAGCTACTTTTATAAAATCTGAGTGGACAACTGGCACAACTTCACACAGTGTCAACACAGCAATTTTATCTGCTGTGGGGAGTGTTGGAAATACCTGATTCATCAGTTTAAGCACAGGGAAAAAAAGTTTTGGTCCCCTCAGAGTTGTTGTTCTGTATCACCCACCTATGCTGCCACATAAAAAAGCCAACTGTTACTCCTCCAGGTGCAGCACTGACAGCAGAGATCATCTGACACATTCATTGACAGAAATTTCATGTGCTAAGCACATCCTCTACATGGAAGCCAAAATCAGATTATTAATGTCTATTCTGTCCCAGGTTCACAGAGATGTAACACAACCTATTATATGAATAGAATGCATGAATTTCCAACTACACAGACCTATTGCTCTGACAAATGAAAATATTTTATTTGCATTTTTACAAAACTCAACAGGATTATACCTAAACATTGTCCACCGTACTGCTCACAAACAAAATGCTAAATTGGTTTAATAACCAGTTTAAAAAATGTATGTGGAAAAAAAATCCACATACCATATAAGGCAGTTGGTAACATCGTGTTTTCATTTGAAGATTATCACTATGGATATGCAACTAAAAAGCTAAATTAAAAACAATAAATCTGTACAAAGTGGAAAAGAGAAGTGAATAAACTCTGCAAAAGAAAACATAACAAAAACAGAGGCAAAATGCTACTTAGCACGTATATCAAATTCAAAGACCTTTTCTGATGACTTAGAAACTGAAGTTTGAGCAAAAGCACACAAACACTTTCATTTGCCACCTCTTCCACTAGAGTGTTTTCATCACAAAAAAAGTAAACAGTTACGTCTGTGTTTCATCCTGGCCTCTACCCTTATGAAGTTCACATACTTCTAAAAATGCTTATAATTTATTTTCTGCCTTGTGACCAACAAAAACAAACACAACCAATTCAGCTATAGAACACAATAGGTAATGGCCCAACAGCCCTACTGCTAGAGGTGTTGGAACATAATTATTCCCACTGATTTAGGGCACGTACCTCTCTCACACTGGGGTCCAGTAAAGCCATACGTGCAAGCACATCGGTTCGGAGCTACGCATCTCCCTCCATTTAGACATCCATTTTCACAGACAGCTGTATCAAAGGGAAGGCAAGAGTAATCTTTACTGAGCTGTTTTCAGAAAGAAATGAAGGTATGTACTTGGCCAATTTAGGTAAACTGGTAAAAATGGTAAACATACCAAACTCCTTTCCTAGAATCTACTTTACAACCTTTTACTTCTTCCTGGCCTCATCAGTACCATAATCTCATCTTTTCAAGGGAGCATAACACAAATACAGGAACAACCAGGAATAACCAAATACAGGAACAGCTTTTCTGACCTCTCAGAGCTTTTCTCTTTGGGATAGCTGGACAATCCCATAACTTCAAAATAGTATCTCTTTCAAACTTGTAACAAACAAACACTGATAGAGATTGTAGAGAGAAGATGCAGATGAATATTTCATCTCTAAATCCTCAAATGTATTTGTTCCTTCTGTAATAATCCAGTATTAAAAGGCTGTTTGCTGGTGTTAAATAAATAATGCTATTAACTAGGATAGCAAAATTTAATCAGTATCTATTCCATGTTAATTCAAGACACTCTTCCTCTGTATCATGTTGTCACTAACTTCAGAAGTCAATTTTTTAATAAATTCTTCTCAGAAATAATCAGAAAATACAACATGCACATGAAAAAGAAGATTTTAAATACAATTTGATGTTCATTGAGTAATGTTATTCTTTGTTCCGTTTCACATTCACTTCAGTAGAAAGAAGATTTCCATTTATCCTCTTTTATCCGCTTGATATTTCACAGTGAAGGCAGGAATACAATTCTTAATCCTTTCACCATGTGATCCTCCTCCAGTTTATTAGGGTAAATTCCTGGTCCCACTGAAGTTCATGTAAAGTGTGCCATTGATTTTGACAGAGCACAAAAGGTTTTCATTAAATGAGCTGAACACATTTTCTGTGTCAGACCAGTATTTCACTAGATAGCAATGTGACAGCCTTGGTTAAAAGCAGTGTCTACATCCTTATTTGAGTTACTTCACAGCATTCCAGCCAAGAAGAACAAGAGAGCACCAGAGTCAGTTTGGGAGTGATTTCAAGCAGAAGATCCAGGAATGCTTTTGACTAAGGACTGACTGTATATCAACTCTCATAAGAAAACATCAAAATTTCTCAAGCATACTAGCTAATTCTGATGCAAAAACTGAAATGAAAATGAGACTTTTTATTAAAAATCCTAATTTTGTCCAGAAAATGAAAACTGAATCCCATTTAAAATTTAGATATATGACCCACTGCTCTAGTGGGTGAGAAGTCCTGGAGGTTATAGGAATTATGGCAGTGTGAGAACTACAGGATCAAGTTATATCCAATTATTATGAAGTCACATGATGTTTATTTTCATAGTCTTGATCAGTAAGAATTCACTCAGCATTCATTACAAAGTCATGTATTTTTCTGCAAAATTTCACTGTATCCAATCAAAAACAAGCTCAACAGCAGCTGAAGTTTAGTGCTAAAGAGTGTCCAACCCACACGTCACAGAATCACTTAACAGCATCTACATTCCTAGCAGTGTACTTACGCTGTCCGCAGTGAGTTCCCGTGTATCCCTTCTGACAGAGGCAATGGTCATCACTGCAGCTACCTCCGTTCATGCACCGGATGTTACAGTGTTGGACTTGAAAGGAAAAAAGATTTTCCTCAGTTAAATCAAACCAGTCAGAAACACTTTACTGTTTGCTAAAGGTAAGCATTTACTTTTACGGTTTGTTTTTCGGGATTGATTCTGTGAACCAGAAAGTTTTAGAAGTCAACAATGCACATTTGAGGACAGATACAGAAAATGGCACTACAGAACACAATATAGAGTTCCTAAGGAATATAGGACATGGTGCATGATGCACCCTCTCATTCAAATGAAGTCAAAGGCATTTCATATGAGCATAAATCCTCAACATTTCTTTCCTAGTTTGCAATTATGAGAAAAAGCCTTCAATAAGAGAAAAATACTAAACTTCTGGCAGACAGCACCATTAGAAAGGGAGTCTTATCATCTGGGAAGTGGGGGAGGGAAGTATTGAAGGGAAGCATGTAAGGAAGCTCCTGAAGACAGCCCTGTTCTGCTAACACATGCAACACAACAAGCTGACCTGGCCAAGTAGGATTTCTCGCATAAAAAGGAGAAATAACAGAGTTATTTCTTTCTGTATGCCAACTGTGGGCTCACCCCACCAGTAGAGCTGCTGTGCTTGGGAGCTGCAGAGCTCACAGACAGCCCTTCCCCAGAACAAACAACCTTCCCCTCCCTAGGGCAGAGGCAGGGGAGCAGCAGCACTCTCTCCTCAGCTGCAGCCCCACCACTTATAATGCTTAACAGGCAGCTTAAGCCCCATGCCAGTAAAACATAATGTCTCTGAGTAATTTTTCTAGTAATAAGGGCAAATATATCTCTTAACTAGATGTTGGGAGCAACTAAAAGTATGTCAGGCTCTTCATAAGGCATACAGAAGTGGGCAGGTCTCCCAACAAAGCGAAGGCCTTCCTGCTGTCCAACACAGCTGTGAACTGGGGCCTGCACTCCAGTAAGCAGCTGGGAAATGGTTTTCCTCTTAACAGGAACCACATGAAAGGCTCCTCCCCAGATAGGATTACAGTCTGATCAGCAGTTCAGTAGATTGTTGATGGAGCACTGGATACCTACACCATGCTGTCTGAAATGCTCAGGACTGAAAAATGGAAATGGCACATCCCGTCAGAGCCTGCAGCTAACAGGTGCCATGCCAAACACCAAATTTTTCATCTCACACAAAACCCTTAGGCATCATTTGGCTTTTAACAGTTCAGAAGTATGTGAATATAATTTTTTTTTCAAGTAGAAATAATAATTTTAACTGTACTGCTTTCTATAACAGTATGATTCCACAAAACAAAGTAAAATATACAACTGGAGAAAGAATTTAAAGTAAGCTAGCATTTAAAACACTAGTAACCTTAATTCTTCAATTATAAAAGCAAAAACTGTGTGTTACATTTCTTATGTGTCTAATAGTTATTATACATCTTTGTTCTGCTTTGGATGTACTTCAGGATTTCAAGCAACAAAAATGCACCAACATTCCTCAATAAAACGTAAAATTGTCTGCAAATACAGAGTGAATATCTGGTGAAGATTTTTGACAATGTCCTAAGTAGGTCAGAAAAAGGTGTATAGTTACTTTAAAATGTGTAGTTCAACTAGCTTTATACAATCTTAGAAAAACAGAGGGGATTACAAAAAGCATAGGAAATGATATCATCTGTCAAGCAGGGAAGGAACTTAAAAACCACAAACTGATTTCAATTAGAGCAAGCTATGCCAAGAGCTAATTTCCATTCCCACATGAAGACCAAAGCCATTTAAGTAGTTTGAACTACATTTGAGATTAAAAGGTTAACAGTAGCTTAAATTATGATTTTCATATTATCTGTTCATGTATAAATAAAGTATATTTCCTTGTTTTGGGGTACACAAACAAAGTTTCCATAACTTGTCTTACTGCTTCTTAAAATAACTTTTCCAAGGTAAAATACTTCTTCCTCCTTTTAAAATTAAAATCGTTATGGGAGACTGCAGGGACACCCAGTCATCCTTACTTAAACAAGCCATTTAAATCAGTGAGCTTTCTCGCCTGTTACCAGGCAAGAGGATCACTGACATACAGTCAGTAAACTAATTACTTATTTTCTGCCCTCTTTTGTGGGAATGTTGGAAAGAGTACTTCCAAAATCATACAGACTACTCTGTAATATTATCCTTCCAAAAGTTTACAGAAAAACATTTAAAGGCTGTCTGGAGCTCAGATGATGATGTTAAAAATACATTTTTGAAAACTAGCATATTAATGCAGGTCCAGGTTCTCTTTTCTCAGCTATATCAACAATTCCATTAATGTCAGTGGAGATATTCCAGTAAGTGAAACAACCTGTTCCAAGATATCACACTGACAGAGACTCAAAGAAAAAGCACAGGAATTACTAAAAGGCTGGTAAATCAATGCACATAGCTTTGCCTTATCTTGGCATGCACAGGAAATGTTAACATTAATAAATGGTTGCTTTTAATCAATTATTGTTCTTTTTCACATCCAATTTGTAAACAGTCTGCACTGGAAATGTCTGAAGTCAAAACAGGAATAACTGCAGGAACACAACTTTATAAATCTGCAAAAGAGCCAGCAAGAGCGTACATATCCACACAGGCTTTGCGTGTGGGCGAAAGTTATGTTTTTTATCAAAGTGCTGCCCTCTTAAGCATAACAATTCCCAACTTTTAAATAAATACCCAGCAAAACTGAGTAAAGACTTCATCACACCCAGAGCACTACCACAAGCACAACCGCTCATGAAATGTGCAGGAGCTCACCAAGCAGACGAAAGGTAGCACACGTGCTGTCTACTCTGCGATCCCACACTAAGAAACGTGAGGTGGGAGGCTCTGCAGCCCTCAGGTGGGACAACCAGCGGCGCCGCTGGCCCGGCACCCGAGCGGCAGCGCAGCCAGCGGGCACCGCGGGAGAGGCCGGCTCTCGCCTCTGTGCCACTGCCGAGGAAACGCTCCCAGCCCCGGCCGTGCATGACGCAGGGCTTTGCCTGCCAGGAGCTGTAAACAAGGAATGACGGCCGCATCGCATCCCAGATGCTCAGCGTGCTTTCTCTGTCAAGTGACTGACTCAGGAGAGAGATGGCAGCTAGCGCCAAGGCGGGACACGAGCCTGCTGCCCCACAGCCCTGCACAAGGCACAGACACAATCCACAGTACCCTCGAAAACTCTGGGAACATTCGAAATTCAAGACCTTACAACACCACCTCTGACAGTAGCAGAGTATAAGGCATGGGGCTGAGCTCCAGGTTTTACTGCCATTGAGCAGACACCTCCCACAGCACCCGAGGAGTGGGGTCCCAGGGCACGGAGCCAAGGCCCAGGCTCAGCCCCACACCACGGGCACTCTCTGAGGAAGACTCTGGGCAGGAAGTCTCTGAGGAGGAGCTCAGTCCTCGGCTGTGCCTCTGATGCTGCTGGCAGGGGAGCAGAGCAGGCCCTGCTCTGGACATGGACACTCCATGTCTCCACAGCCATCACCCCGAGCACCCACCACAGCTGCCTCTGTCACAGCTCTCTTCTTTCTGGGACAGCCCCATCAGCAAATGCCTTCCCTGTTTCAGCCAGCCAAAACCATTCTGACTACAGAAGCAAAACCAGGGCCTCAGCTCAGAGACAGACCTGACCCATAACCCTGAGGGCAGCCTGACACCCTCCTCCTCGTTTGCCCCCTGCTCCCACAGGGGCAGAGCAGCAGCTCTAACACGTGGCAGGATCACAGAGCATGAATGCAGCAATAAGAAGGGCCAGGCTGCAGCAGCGACGGACACGGACGCAGCAGCCACAGCCCGGGTGCTGTGGGAGCAGCAGGGAAGCAGCTGCCAGCGCAGAGCTGGCAGAGCACGGAGCACAGGACATCTCCCACAGCACAGAGTGTTGCACATCCACACACAGGTGCGCCTGCAGTGTCAGAGCACCCGCACATCACAGCCAGCAGCAGGGAGGCCTCCACACTTGGCACTCTTATCTCCAAGCCTGCTATAAGCACGCCCAAAAATTCTCTAATTACACAGAAATAACCACTACTCAGCCAGTAAGTTTACTGATGTCACTAAAATCCCTGCCGAGAAAACCACTGGTTGATCTTTTCAACCACAAATCAGATTCCTAAAGCTGACTCTTAACCAGAAAAGTCCCAGCAACTGACCTGCATGAGAATCAAACTTGGAAGCTTTGTTTTGCTCTCAAATCCATATGCTTTCCAGTCCACATTAAGTATTTTATTTTGACAGACAACCAGAGTATAAGAGTCACTGCCAATTCAGTTTCTGTCTATGGATCTACCTGCTAGAAAATCCATGCCCACTACTGATTGTTTAAGTACTAAAGACACACATAGCTTAAAATATCCAAAGGACATCTCATGTATCAGAAGCTATACACTTAATTCTGAGAAATCATGGCATTTTCACTCATATTTGCTATTTTTATTTTGTATGTGACAAACATGTACCATTTATATTTGATTTTTAATTATTTAATTAATTTTTTCTTATTGTAAAAACATAATTAAAATAAGGTTTAATGAATGCATATTCTGACAAAATATTAACTGTTACCAAAGGTCGTTGACAGTAACCATTTGATGTCAAACAGTACTTTTTATGTTTACTTTGTTTTCTAATTGCAGATCTAAGTCATTGTGGCCTGTTGTGTAAATACATATTCATGGGTTTTGTCTACAGTGCCAACAGCACAAATGATTTACATAAAGTATGTTCTGTAAGTACTAATGATGTGGTAAATCATAAAAATATTACACATGAGTGCACAGAAGCAGTGGAGTCTCTTTTCTCTACAACTTACCAGACATTTGTGCTTTTAGAATTGGTATGTTTTAATAAATAAAGGGGATGAAACCACATACACAGAATGTATCTTACATTACTGCAGAAACTGAACAACTCCAATGAAGGCTAAAACTATGGAGATCAATGGTAGAATATTTCAGAAAAAGAACTACAAGAAGAATCAAAAACTTTAGCCTATTTTTCTTTTGAGTCTTGACTCATAAAAGACTCAAGTGGAGCCAAAGAAAAAAAATGAGGTAAGGCCCACTTGTTTCTGCCAAAGGTGCCAAAGCATGTAACAGATACAGAGATGTATGTCCCCTTCTGTGCCCCGAAGGGTACTTGGGAGAAGGTCATACCTTCCTTCACTGGCTTACAGGACTAAGCATAAGCACCTGGTAAAACAGTAGCTGCAAAGCCAGGCAGGAGCACACCACCACACACATTTGTGCAGCACTTTGCAAACCCTTCCCTCCCTCCAGTACTCTATGGGAACTCCAGAGCTCCACATCTTCCTCATGCTGCCCTCTCCCTAACATACATCAGAGAAGCATGAGATGGGATGAACTACAAAGAACAATGTTTACCATTTTAGTACATGCCATTCCATAACATTCTGCAATTGTTAATGCTTTTCCACTGTTATTGCATAAAAAGGATGCTAAAACCACAAAGTGAAATGGTCAGTTATGTGGGAAACTCTTATCAACCAGGAAAGCAAAAAAATGGCAAAGTAAAAAATAAGAAGCAAAGGAGACCACACACTGAGTCTCAAAAGATATTTAGTACTAAAAGGATAACCACTTTGCATAATATCAGAGAACTCTGCTGAGTGCATTCCCCACTGACTTCTGTTAATATGTTGTTCAGATAGTTACAGGCATTTGTGAGAACCAGTCTCCCCCAAAATTCTTTCCAGAAACTTCATGTCATAAAAAAATCTGGATCATGTACATTCTAAGAGACAGAACTATGTTCAAATGAGAATACAGAGTACTAAGCAGTTGGCATTTCAGATATGAATCCTACTCTATCTCAAACACTCAGCTCATGTTTAGCCATTGAGTTCTCTTTTTATTGAATGAATTCAATTTTACTCATTTTTCCCTGGCTCTGAGAAACCTTCCTTGAAATCTTGAAATACAAACATTTCTAGGAAAAGTCATCTGTCTGAAAAGTTTCATTTTCAAAGAATCTTTGTTTTTCTGATGAAAAGCTGTTCCACTTAAAAACTTGAGCAACTCTGTACCTCTAGTACCTACAGAAGTGTCACCTGAAGAAAGCAGTATTAGATTCAGAAGATATGTACTGAGCCTGGCAAGGAAATGCTCTAAAGCTTGTAGGCCTAGGTATTAGTATACAGCATACATAGTGTCTGGTTTATAATCTTTGAAATCTAAAGGAAATTCCAAAGCATGTCAAGATCAGCCAATTGTCAAGAGTTGTCTCTCTATCATTACAACTTTTGTCATATACATGCTCATGTCTACCAGTGAACGGAGATAAGGTATTTTCCAGAAAACAAGGAGAACTAGAATTAGTGTTACAAAGTGGCAAATTAAAATAGCTTCTAATAAGACTGATTTGGGTTTGATTTGGCAAAAAAGAGAAGCGTCTCCAAAAGCCCATCTCTGAGTCATTCTTCAGTTTCAGCATAGAAAGCTACACTTCCCTTCCTGTGGTAAAAGTATGTCTGGTGACTCAGAGGTTATTTGTCTTAAATACTGACCACTGAACTATTTTACATATCTTAGTAGCTTCACAATTTTACATATCTTAGTAGCTTCACAGATTCAAAAGAGTAATATCAGACACACAGAAGAAATACTTACTTGATTTTGAACCACAGGAGGGGGCTATCTGACCATTTGGGCATGTGCACATGTTTGGTCTAGAGCAAAATCCATCTCCACAGGAATGTCTGCAGATTGCTATTAAGAAAACATAAATGCCTTTAAAATACGTCTCAAAAACCTCAAACACATAAAAAAAACACCTGATAGAAAATTCAGTACCATAACATAAATACCCACAAACTCATTAAACCACATACAACAGATCCCAAAACTGTTCCTCCTGTTCATCTGCATCTTTACAGGGAGCAGCTAAGACCTAGACCTTCACCATCTGCTATGAAAAGCTCTGGGAACATGCCACAGGCCACACTAGATATGGGGAGATTTCCCTGGAAAAGTGAAACTGTTGTCCATTTTACCTTCTCAGAGGAAGGATGGCACTGAGGCAGCAACATAATGCTTCCTTTATTTCTGCACCACACACAGACAAGAGCAGTAATTCCCATCTGACAGCATGCTGCTGCAGGATCTCTGGAGAGAGTCTTATCAGCCTTGGGCAAAGTGCCTTTAGGAATTATTTCTGGTACATTGTTCTACTACGCATGAATATGCATACAGCACTATGATGTATGTATATATTTATATCCCTATATATTTCAGGAATATGGTCCAAAAAAGTGGAGAAAATGCATTTGCTGGGCTGATGCTGTTGCCTCCTTCCATTAACTTAAACAGATTAACATAGTCCACTCATTCCCAAAAGTTCACACACCCCTTGAAACCCTTTACTACAGACTTAAACAGAACATGTGGAGGAGATTAATCTTTTGTTAAATGTTGGTATCACATCATTGTGTTGTAGCCCATGAAACTTTGTATATTAGTTTAATATAGTTTAAATGGTAAAGCAATCGTGTACAGCTGCCTTTGAAAACATACAGAAATACATTTCAATTCTGGTATACAATTAAAACCACCCTGAGACACAGAAGGACAAAGACAAACATCAGTCATAACACATAACTAGATTAACTTACGGACTATGCATTGGTTTCCACCAGGTAACGTTTTCCATCCAGGGCAGCAGTAGGCATTGTAACGTGATCCACACACATTTGGTCTGGAAAAAAATAAAAAGGATAAGGATGAATACTTATTTTTTACTCAGAAATATGTTTTAGAAGTAGAGAATAAAATGGAAAAGGTAAATCACTGCAATATACATTTCAATAATTAAATTTAGAAGTGTTGTATGTTTTTGGCCTGTAGTTGTTGGGGTTTTTAGGTAACATACACTTCTATAAATTAAAGATTACATGACAAGCACAAAATCGAATCAGTAACATCTGAACAACGGGAATAGAATGGGGAAACCTTGTCTCACAACACTCCATATCTGAAGAAGTAACCATCCAGGTTTTTTGAGCAAAACTCATACTTAAATAAAAAATGAGCATCCAGCATCATTAATAACCACAAACTAAATCTAGTGCTCTTTGAGTGGGAATTTTTAATCTTCCTGTTGCTTCCTTTTCTTTACTCTAAAGCACTATTACTGTAGCCTATTTTTTCCATGAACAAAACTATGTATGTGTGAGTGAAACATGCCAACAAGAACATTAGCCAAATAAATGATTCAAAATACGTTAATTCTTCATTAGGAAAAATTGCTTACTACCAAAACTAATCAAGGATGTGGGTGTATGTAGTGGTAAGGTCCTATGAAATGAGTATGAGGGGCCTACTGCCCTCCTCAAATGATGTATCCACAGGAATTTTTCTTTCCAACCTATTCCTCTCATCCATATTAACCCTCTCAAATCACTTTGTTACTAGAGTTTATGACAACTGAAAGTTGACAGGACATGACACTATTCCTATCATGATTTTATTGATAAAAATAGAAAAGTTGAAATTATTCTATGTCCCTCATACATAGAAGGACAATGGATTTTTTTAATCTATCTCGTCCTATTTATTTGATGCCTCTATCCATGCAAATAAAGCTAGTAAGAATACTTTCAAAAACGGGAACATGTGCCTTCTTTTGTTTTACACTTAATAATCTTAGCAGAGGAAAATTTTACAATCTCTGTTAATATTGTGAGCAATTACTCAATAGATTAATGCAGCTAGAACCAGCTAGAAACTTCCTAGGAACTGCTATACTAAAATATTGTATACAGATTAAAGACAGATTTAAATGTTTACTGTTTTAAGAAGTGTTCTCTATTATTATTTTGTCCTTGGTCTTTCAGAAAGTTCTTCATTGCTAGTATTGCAATGTCTAAGTAAACAATAGTTACTTCATATGGTGAGGCCACTTAAGACAATCAATCTCAATATATACAAACATTTCTTTATGCATGTTTTCCAACTAAAAAAAAGTTACATACTCTATTTATTTAGGGATATGCAGTACTAATGCAATTTCAAGTATTCTGATTATACCAATTTCAGTGACACCTATTCTTTCCAACCATGGCCAGAAACTACTTAAGTCAAAGCAAGCACTACCATTACCTTCCACTGGTTCTGAATAATTACAAAGTAATAACCGAGATGAATGTGAGCAATACAATTGGACTTGTTGCAGGGTCCTTTTCCCTTCCTGCAACTGGTGTTACAGACTCAAAGTCTTATTCATTTAATTACAATGTATTCAGTTTTAGTAATGTCAGCTACTTCCCTGCAGGGCTATAACCATGTAACTTTCCTAGAGTTCCCTGTTCATCAATGCCAAATGTTGCTCCAGAATCATCTGCCAAGTAAGACTGGCAAGCAGACAAGTGAGATTGCTTTTTACCTTCCCCAGTCAGAAGAAATAATGGAACTTATTAAGACAGCTAGAATGGGTTTGTTGCTACCTGTTAGAACCTATGGGCATAAACCACCCATTTCCGCTTCCAGCTGCTGAGGCTTTATAGAAGGCTGACCATAAAGTGATGTTTATGTTGTCTGTCAAATTTCAGTCCCAGCAAGTATGTGTGGCTTTGGGGACCATCTGGTCCACGTTATGAGAAAGAAGCAGATTTCTGTGTCACAGAGAAACCTGGTTTTAAAAATCTTTTTCCAAAATGGGACTCTGGAAAACCTAGATGTGCCAGCAACCATGAAGTCAGAGACCCTGAGAGCCTTGAAGCTGTCCACAGGGTAGGCTAAGCCATACAACCAGGAGCCTCCAACCCCTGTGCAGTGTGCTTAGGTTTGAAAGAAAAAAAAAGTCATCAAACTGTACTTCCATGGAACAGTTTGAGCCTGACAAGTGCATTTTCCAGTGGAACACTTTTTCATCAGAAAGCTGCTGTCTAGCTTATAAAAGAAACCTATATTAAAGTCTGAATGTTGCTTCTTTGAGACAGAGGGAGTGTTCTTAAATTGTGCATATTTGTAAAATGACTTTGAAAATAATTAATTTTGAAGGTTAAATTAATTGATATTTATGAGGTGATCAGACACTATAGCAATAAATCCCCATAAATAAAGTATTCAAGGCAATAATAAATAATTTACCTCATGTAAAATCATGGAATCCATCAATCAAATTGTAAAGGCTCTATCATGGCATTTACTTTGAACAGTTACCCACTGTGTGTTAAATAGAGCATATTTTCCTGCTGATACTATAAGCTATGAATACTAAAGAAGTGTTTTATATTCTTATAAAACTATTTTCCTGAACAGCACTAGAAGAAGAATTCAGTTATAAAATCTGATTTGTAATGATAAAATAAGCAAAAACATATCTATATACCCTGAAACTACCTACAGCACCTTCCTTTCACTCCAAAGCCCAGCGAAGGAATAGAGAATCTCAGAACAAAGCTGTTACCATTGAAATTAAAAAAAAAAAAAAAAAAAAAAAAAAAAAAAAAAGTCCCCTGTTTTATTTTAGAGATACTGAATGAACTTGTGAAGTATAAAAGTATTTCTGTAATGGCATGGTGCTGAGAGACAGGATGGCTGATGCCCAGATTTTCATCAAAGATGTCCAAATTAAACAAGATATTATGTCTTTGATTAATGATATGCAAGTAGAAATTCAGTAGCAAAGTGAGCTGATTTATCAAAAGACATTAGACAAACTAGAAAAATCTTGGAACAGCAGAGAGAAAAAGGTTTATCTGGAAACTCTGATAACTAACACTTGAGAATGATAGGTTTGCACAGATATTGACAGCACCTGCATGCACCAAACTAGAAGATATTCTTTCCAGAAACAGCCACAGGGGCCCTACCCCCGTTCCAAGTAAAGCGTGCGGAGGGGGAATGAGCGGGCATCGGCTCCTTGAGATGCATCACCGCCTCCGGCTGGCACAGCCTCTCAAATAAAAGATCTCCTTTCTCCACAGGGCAATACGGATGTCACCCACGGAAAGGACAGACTGGATCTGTCCCTCCCGTGCTTCCAGAGCCCTGGCTCAGCAGGGATGTGTGGCTGCCCGGCTGCCCCCACCCGCAGCCATTACCCAGGCACTGCGGGTGGATTGGCGAGTGGGAACACAGAGGTAAAATAATGAGAAGCAAACCATGCTAAGCTTGGCAGAGTCTTCTTATCAGCTATAACCAGGCAGCAAGGGTACATGACAGTCAGAGAAATGAGGGAGATTTTCAAAAACCCTGTGTGAAGCCGGCAGCAGCGAACACCCAGGCCGGGAATGGCAGGGCCAGCTCTGGCATTGGGACTGTCCTCCCCGGGGTCCCGGCAGAGGCACCATCGGAGCCCCGTGCTGCAGCCTGCCAGGGGGGAGGACTCGTTCCCTACATCCCCAATCTGCCCTGCCTGTGACCCCTCGAGGAAATTACAGCCCTCTCCGGAAGAAAGCATTGCCCATCTGCAACTCCCATGGGAGGAAGAGTTTCTGGCACTGCTGTGAGCGAGGCTTCAGGCAGAAATTTTGTCAGCAGCACTGCCATGCACCGGCCAACGCTGGCGTAATCCGCGCTGAATCAAACCCAAAGCACGGGTCTCAAATAAATTAGACAGAGACCAGACAGAGTGGGAGAGAGCAGCTGAGAGAGCAAGAGAAACAGCTGACCACCAGTTAGAGAGCTGGGATGCAGGGATACTGGGAAGGGTTTCTCATGGCTCCCTCAACTCGTTTTTCCTCTCCCTAGGAAAACTCATAGGGATTCTTCCTTGCAAGAGAACGTTTCATGAACAACTTCTATTAACTATTTGGCTGCAGTGGTTAGCATATGACCCAGTTTTCTGGCAGAAAAATACAATTTAAAGCAATATCATCAGCCAGCAGTTGTTTTTAGCGAATGCTTTGCCTATTTTCCTTCTTATGTGGGTAACTCTGGTAGCTGCTAAAATTGTACCCAGAACTATTTGCTGATCATTTCCACATAAAATTGGAGTGATGTTTCCATGCTTGCACTGGGCAATTAAAAAGAATTACAAACTGCACCTGAAAAAATGGGAGGCTGGTCTTAAAAATCTGCTTGTTAAGGCTCCAGAATGTGATGATGATTAGCTTTTACTAGTAGGTTTCAAGAGACACAAAATCAGATCTATACTTCTTGCTGTAAACCAGCTTTATGTACCTACTAAACTTCCCAGTGTCTCTAAATACTAAATGCACAGACTGCAGCAGCTCGGCTGATTCCACTGGAGCTTTACTCAGCTTTCCCACAGAATCAAGAACTTCCATCGCCAGATATAGTCCAAACTTTAGTGGATGCAGCAGATTTAAGTTCACCCTGCTCTGAGTGGGGGTTGAACCACATGGCCTTCCAAGATCCCTCCTCACTTAAATGACACAAGCCAAGTATGCATAAATTAGAGGTCGGTATCTAAAGCACCTCCTTTAGCTGTGCTGGCACCTACCCCCTCCTCCAAGGAGCAGCGAGCAAAGCAGGACTGGGAAGGGAAGATCTGGTTCCTGAAGCTATTTATTTCAATCATATAAAAGGAAACCCTACAAAACTATGCTATACTCTTGAACAAACACAAAATTTAACTTCTATCATACTATAAAGAATAAGCATGCACTTTTAAGCAAAATATGGTTTTTACATAGAAAAGATTGCATCTGATGTACTCATTTTTACAGTGCAATAAGCAAGCCTGTGCCGTGCAGAGAGCCTAATATGATAACTATTTCTCACTCTGACAGTAAGGATACCGCTGTCCCAGAATCCTGGCTCAGTTCAACTAAAAAAATAACACGCTGAGCAGCTCTATGGGTATCTTTGGCTCTGGCCAGAAGTTCAAAATGACATGCAAGTTTCCTGCAGCAACACTGAACACTTTTCTAACCCTAACCTCCATCACACTGTGACAGCTAAATACAGCAATCCAAGAACAGCATTGACATTAAGAGAATTCTTCCGCAATTGCTCTGAAAATCCAACCCTGTCTTTTGCAGGGACACGCTCATCTAACCTGACAGCCAGGCATTGTTCTCATTCATAGCCAGGGACAGACGCGTTTCTGGCATGTATTCCTTCATTGTTCCACTTGAGAATGTCAGCGGGTCCAGTTCAAAACCCATCTACATGGCTGTATAAGACACGTAAAGTACATCACCACAAGAAACTATCTGCCAGGCCAGACAAGTGAGCAGATAAAGAGGAAGGATCCATCAGGTACTTCCTTAAAGCACACACAAAAAAAAAAAACTAACTAAAAAGATATATTCAGAGGACAAGAAGTCTTTTCTATCTGGTAGCACTAAAAACATCCCATGGGAAATGGATGTAACTGTGGGCTAAGGCAACACTTAGCAGTTCAGATGTCACTTCCAGGACAGGAGGGGAAAAGGGAGAAATCATTTCACACCTCCAGGTCTACTCCCCACACTCACCATGTACCCACTAATGGTTACTGAGGGGGAAAACCTCTAAGAGTTTCCCAAGGGAAAGCAGCCAGGGAGCTCAGGATTTCCACCAGCCCGTGCCCAGGCTGAGCAGCAGCACAAGGGCTGGTGTGGGGCACGCTGGCCAGACAAACCCAAGGCCAGCCAGCCCCTTGTGAAGCTTCCCTGGAGGCTGCAGGTTGTGCTGGTACCACCCACCATCCCCCATGGAGGACACCCAATCCTTTAGGATGTCTCCTATACCTGACACTTGCATCAATACTGTCAGAGAACGCCCTTAGGTGTTAAGCAATGCTATTAATTTGTGTAGTAAGTGCTATCCCTTAGGCTACTGAAGATTTATTTTAGGTAAGTTATCAGTATTTCTTCTCCTTTCACTACACACTATTCTACCCTTTGTCTCTCTCCTTGCTGGGACAGTGACTTCACATTTTCAAAAGGCCAATTACCTGCACATCTGCCATAAGGAAATAGGAAAACCCTGTTTTAGTTACATTGTCCCTAGCAGACACTGGTAATTTACTCTGTACACAAGGAAGAGAAAAAAGATGGAATATTAGTGGGAAAAACAAAGAAGAAAAGAGAGAGGAAAATAATGTTCCTGAAAGGAAACAAATTTTAGTTTGAAACCTCAGCTGAACATCACTGGATATTCTGATGTCCTCCAGCAAAATATGAGAGAGAGGGAAGCTTGAAAAAGAGGATGAAAATGATTATGACTGTAGACAAAAGAACTGTGGCTTTCATTTGGTATTTCTGAGGCTATAATGGTCATGAATCATTTCATAAAATGAGAAGTAGAAAGGAAAACAACAGATTCTCCAGCAAGTCAACATCAAAATTATTTTTCCAGATAAAAGCTAGACCTCCTTCATACTTCAGTGAAGATCTATAAGCAAAACCAGAAGGCAGAGGTTTTAATTTAACAGGCTATCTTTTACATCCCAATGTATCTTCCAAAGAAGAGCCCGACTTTACTGAACTGTCACAAAAACCCCAAATGATTGTCCTCATGCCTCTATCTGCACACTAGCCTTAGCATGAATGAGGCTGTTCAGTAGGTCTGAAGTACTTTTAAAAAGATTAAACAAATAAAACTAGGTGGGAAAGTCAGAATGGATGAGAAAACAACCATAGGAGAAATGTAAGATTGAAAAGCTACAAATGTATTTCCCAGCACAGTGCAATGGTTAATCAGAAACACTCCAGGCCACAATTGCTCCATTCTACAAATATATTTACTGAGTCTGGGGAGCAAGACCAAAGTGACAGACATGCCTCTATATCCTCTTCATCTTTAGGGTTGAGCAGGGAGATGAAGAAGGACATGGGAGTCACTCTCATTGCAAAACAAAAAAGTTAATGATTAATTTCTTAATTTCTTACCATTTTCATATGTGAACATTCAAAGATCTCAAGGTCTTAAAATCTTATTTAAATAGAGATGGCCTCCTGTTACCCAGTGTCTACCACATTTTTACCAAGAGGAAATTTTCCTAGTGATCTACATAGCTAAATGTCTGGGGTCTTTCATTTTGGGTAATACTATTCTAACAATCACAGGTTGCTCAGTCCATGAACATATTGAAAGAAATATATTGACCCTTGTCAAAAACTGTATTGAAGCTCATACACTAAACATTCAAGTTTGCAGCATGGAAGAGGAATGACAAAGACTGTCCTAAGTGAGCAGCAATGCTGAGCAACACACCACAGGAAAGGAAAACAAACATACAGGGAAACAGAAGCTGTGATCTTATTTGATAAGGACAACTGTAAGTGAAGCTGACAGAAGGACTGTTCCTGCCAAGCTCTGACCCAGAGATCCTCCCTTTGCTCCCATATCAACTGAGAGCAGCCCTATGCTTACTTCAAGTCTGCATCCTCAAGCCCAGCACAGCCCCAAAGGTTCAGACACCAGTGTGAAGCTGCACATAGAGCCGAACTTATCAAGTGACCAAGGGAAACAGACCCAGGTGATACAGAATCTGAGAACAACTTGTGGAACCACTACTGAACACAAAATGTATCCTGTGCTGGCTCACAGCAGGGGAGAAGTCTACTTTTATAAAACTTAAGTAGGCTCTTGACTGAGGAAAAGTGCAGCTATTGCTAGACAGAGTTTCTTCTGTCTCCTCGAAACAACTCTCTCAGGAAACCTGCACTGCAAACTGCACATTACTGCACCCTGCTCCAACAGGACACACTTCCTGCAGGTGCTGTTCTTTCCCCAACTCTTTATGCCTCCAGTTTCTAAAGACAGTACACCCCTGTCAATAAAAGTTCAATTAAACACTAACAAACTGAGATCAGAAAGTCACCACGACACATAAGATTAGACAACTGCATACCAAATCCACAGAAGAAAAGTATTACTTGGAACACAAAGAAATAAACAAAGTACTATCCATGACATCTTTTGTGTCTGAGTAAGGGCTGTGGGATTAATCTGTTTCTAACCTGCCAAGCAATTATGTCATAGCAACAATCAGCCTTAAAGGACCCCTCAGGATGTACCTTCTTGCAGTGGTTTTGTGGACACAAAGTGACAACCCTAATGTGAAATACACAAAGCCCACCACAGGCCAGCTGTAACGGGTCCTGCAGCATCTGGGGCAGTGTAGCAGGCCAGCGTGATACAGCCAAGAGCTAATCAGACAAAAATGAATAAATAGATAAATGAGGGGAAGAAATTAAAAGAATTACATCCAATCTTGCCTTCCTGATGTTCAACATGTCATCTTGGCAGAGTGATGCTGGGTGACAGGAAACCTGCTTCATCTTAGTCTCCCAGGCTGATTTAACAACATTTCCAAAACAATCTTGTTTCATACAGCACATCAAGAATGCTGCTACACTGTTGATTGTAGCCTTTTTCCTCTGCTTGCTCTATTTATGACCCACTACCATCAAATGGAAGAAAGTAATTATCTAATGTATTTTAGGAGAAGCACATGGCACTTCAAAACCATTTGTGTCCCACTACAATATAATATGAGAAAGTTCACAGAGAGGAAGACTGGCTAAGCTGTCAGAAACAGAATCACATGTGCCTCAGAGCCTCCCACTGAAAGGGAAACTACAATAGTATTCACCAAGAGTTTTAACCACAGGTTGCACTGGCATGCCCAAAATGAATAAAGTCCTAATTCTGCCTTACAAATTACACAGGCCTAGAAGTCTCTCCCCAAAACTGATAAACCAGAATTCGGATTAAGGCTGTGCCTTCTAAAGAGATGGTGTCCCAATAACACAATTCGGATATCTAAATGGAGACTACAAGGACTACAAAGCCCTGAAGATTATTTACTTTTTACTCTTTTTCTCCTGCTCCACGAAGTCACATGTACATCAAATCACAACACACCAAAACAGAGGAAACACATATATTAGGCACAATGCCAATATCTATGAACTCATTTCACCCCAGAACTAGATTTCCAAGGATCATGTAATAACAAAAGAACAGTACCACAACCATTGGCAAATATATTCAGAGAGGTGCAGAATATTAACACTACATGTAGTTGCCAAAGACTTCAGTTTCCACACAAGGACATGCAGGAATTGAAGTTCTTCATCCTCCATGTAAGCTTTACCCCACAGGCGCAGAGGACTGGAAGGAGGCCAGCCATGCCACCTGGAAGCCAGGTGAGTGCACCAGCACATGGGGTATTATAGCAACTTGCATGTATTTTTAATTAAGTCTTTTATTTCCAAGTATTCAGGCTGCCTCCCGCTTGCAGAGTGGCATTGACAAGGTGTGGCACCAGCAGCTGCCTAGAGGTGTGTAGGCCACAAGTGGCAAGAAAAATCTTTGAGGTTTTTC
Organism: Vidua chalybeata; assembly: GCF_026979565.1. Classification (NCBI taxonomy): domain Eukaryota; kingdom Metazoa; phylum Chordata; class Aves; order Passeriformes; family Viduidae; genus Vidua; species Vidua chalybeata. The sequence continues at coordinate 10,255,933 of NC_071542.1, forward strand.
AGTATAAACAAGTATTTATCAGTACAGAAAGTCTGCTTTCCTTCAGAAGGCTTTTAGTGGTAAAGATTGGTTTAAAACGAAAACCAGAAGCCCTAATTATATAGCTGAGCACTAGAATTAAGTTATAGATTAATAAGATTATTCTATTTCAGGGAGCACTGATGCATAAAAACGGTCAACTCCAACCAAGTTTACTTAGGGAAGTGTATCAGAAAACCTGTGGTCTTCATTTGAGATACCCAAAAAAGCTCAATCCCCTGTTGAATACCTTTAATCCAAGACTTTTATGAATCCTTTTGGAGCCAACTATTCTGTTCTCCAATATTCGCTATCATTTCAACTTAATAAAAACAAAGAAATTAAATAATTCTTGCACAAATACATTTAATTAGTCTCCTAACTAGAAACATGTCAGAATTCAGCTATCTTGAAGAAATTTCAGTTCTTTCAAAATTCCTGCTATTTGTTAAGCAAATAATTGCTTTCTTTGGTCATTATATCATTACACAGAGAAGAGACTGATAAACAAGACAAACATTACTTAAAATGTTAAGAACTGAGTGATACTCATTAGTGTTTGAAGTCTTCTAGCATCATCAGAAAATGAGGAATCTTAATTAATTCTAAGATCTTTGGGTACAATAGTTCTTGTAATCAGACAAATACTACACAAAACACCAATAAATTATTTTTTGCTTTATATTTAAATGATTGAAACACATAGGAATGGTTGTCTTCAAGTATATATTGTTTAGAAAGTACTTCCTGTTCATGGCCAGTTTTGTAGAGTTTATTTCTTACAGAAGCTGACACTGCATTCCTGGGTGCTTAAAGGGTAGCAGGATAATAGTTTGATGCCTTATAGCTCAATACAGTAACATCTGTGATAAGTTCTGGGGATCTGGAGAAGTGTCTCACTAGCAGCTTATCATTTTAACTTACTGAATCACAATGGATTCCAGCAACACTTCCATGACCATAGAGTCTAGTTATATTTTTCAATAATTACTTTCTTTATTCTGATTACTTTCTGATCATTTGGAGGCATCAGGCACCAGCACATAAATATACATTGAATTAGGCCAAACACAGATGGCATTAAAAGGACTTTACCTTTAATGCCTCCAAAGCAGGATTGATTCAAACTATATAAGCAGCAAGTGCAACGTCTTAAAATGAGAACCTAAGAGGCACTTCCAAGTAATTTATAATTATTAAAATTAAAATATGCTTCTAGAATTACATTATACATTTGGACAGCTCATTGCCATAAACAATGAGGCAAAGGTCACACAGATGAAAGCAAACATCTCCTGCCAACAGCTTGCAGTAAAAAATGTTTAGTAGGAAAAATCATGAGAACTGAAACAGATCTTAAGCTTCTTCATTTTAACATGCAAGACCAGTATTCACACACAGATTAACCTCAATACTTTCAAATGCTATAAGACTTCCAATAGTCATTATAATCAAACACAAAAAATGACTGAAGAGTAAAAGAGTTTTCTTTAAAAATGTATCTCCATGTGCCTTACAATCAGAGCAAGAGTTCATTTCAAAATGAAAAGAAAGTCTTAGTCAACTGTAATAACATGAAAATAAAGTTTCCAAGCATCTGTTATGACTTGTATTACAATTAAGAGATTCCCAAATGTATTTGTACTGATGAACAAGTTAAAAAATACTATGTCTTCTTGTAAAATCATATTTTTAGTGGTTTAGTCCTCCAGTTACAATGAATAATGTATATACAGTTCCTATACATTCAAAATATGTTTTCCATCTGTCCTTCTAAATTTGTTCCAACCTTGTCTGTTAGAATGACAATTCTTTTTATTCACATTGTACAGTATAGTACCACACCTAAGAAACTGCTCACAACTTCTTAACTGGAAATATCCAGCAGGATTCACCCAACAATGATCAAAATTACTGTCCTCCAAGCAATTAGGGAACTCTATATTCTGCTTCAAATCAGGGTTACAAAAGAAGGTCTAACAAGAAACCAAGCTAATAATTTGTTTTGTCTTTTTCTCAGTTCATCTGGCAAATTATTACTTCCCTGTTAAGAATCTGCTTCCCAGGGGCATTCATTCACATTGGTAATATTCCAAAAACTGACCAAGATACAGAATAACTAAAATTTATGTTGGCACTATCTCTAGATTTGCAGATTACTAAGCAGATATATAACTCATAGATAACATAAGATAAAAGGAAGAATTATTGCAAAGGATATAAAAGATGGCAGGCTTCTGTTAAGTATAAGAATCAATTCTTAAGATTAAATACTTACCCTAACCCATTTTAGATTCCAAAAATAATTAACACTTGAAATATCATCCCTGGATGAACTATGTCTAAACAGCATAGTTTAAAGTGACAGTTACACACACCAAAGAAATTTTATCCTCAGCTAACATGCCTCTTAACTTCCACTAAGTCAGCACAGTGTGCTGGATGGCATATTCTGTGCCACAGAGCAAAAAATTGTGTTTATCAGTTTGATATTATCTCAGAATCCTATAACAACAAAGGTTATTAAAACACCCTAAAGAATACAGGCACTTTCTAATAAATGTTTTTTCTTATCATCTTTTATTGCTTGCAATTAGTCCCTCAAACTTTACTGTACATCTTTCTCACCTCCTAGATTTTGTCACATCTACTTTGGATCTGCTTTGTCCAAATATTTTTTTTGTGACAAGGTATAAGGAAATAAAGTCTGATCCTACAAAATCAGATCCATGAAAAATAATGCTGACAGCTTGCATCCATTTTTGCAGCATGCAAACCTAAAAATATAAACCTTTTTCAATCAGGCAAGCATTAAAAAAGCCAAGATTTTATATCCAAATATAGGTAAAAAGTACTATAGAACTATGAGGAAGTTAGTAAGAAATTAAAGCATATTCATCAAGGCCTCTAACAATAAAGTTGTAATAGCTCCTTTTTGAGAAAATGGGGGCAAAATAAGCAAATAGCTTGCATCCCTTACAGAAGCCTAACTATTTTAAATACGATTTTTGTTACACTTCTCTTCTGTCTCACAACAGAAAAAAAAATGGCTTTGTGCTGAAAAGGCACATTGGATCACCTGAGAAGGGAAACTTCTTTTTCATTACTTCATTACAAACTTTTCACCTTTAGTGAACTAGATTTTCAACTGCACATGCACGCAATGCCTTTCAGCTGACTTCACAACTATTTTAGCATTGGAAAGGTGTTCCATTAGAATGGGGAAAAGTTTGCCTGACAGAGATTTAGCCTTTAAAAAATCCTCTCTCCTAAGCACGTACCACAATGTTTCTTAAGAAATTAAACTCTTGTATGCTTGGGCTCACTCATACTAGTACTAGATAGTTAGATAGTCTATATGTGAGCAAGATGGCTATCACAAAAGGCTCAAGGTGAAGATGAGAGAGGACAGCTGATAAAACGGGCATGCTGTGGGCTCCAGGCATCACCGTTATTCTGCTTTTATGCAAAGCAGAAGGGCGGGATGCAGGAGGAATGCACAAGCCCGCAGTGTGCCTTTATCTAAGGCCTTCCTAGAAGATAAATTAGCAATCGCCGCGCTGCTGCGGCTCATCCTCACGAAGCATCGCCCACCCAGAGGTGAAGTACGGCTGCAGGTCGCCGAGGACCCAGCAGCCTGTCCGGCGGGGGGGCTGGCAGGGTGGCGGGGCTCCGCGCCCCGAGCCCTGGCGCTGCCCTGCGGTGCTGCAGGCGGCGTCCGGCGGCCCCCAGCCCAAACCGCTCCTCGTATGGGCAGCCCCAAGGGGGCTCGGGGAGCTCTCGCACACCAGGAGCTCCCACCGTCAAGAGGTTCTGGCTATGGATACACACGCGAACACACACACACACACACACACGCAGGCAGATGTGTGCCGGCTGCCCGGCCCGCGCCGCGGCACCCCGGGAGGGGCCGGGGCCGGCCCCGCACCTACCCTTTGAGCGCGTCGTGCCCGCCGCCGTGCCCTCTCCTCTTGGCCCGGCTGGACCGGCTCTCCTTGGCGCTCACCCCCTCGGTGTGCCCGGCGGCGGCGGCACCAGCCTGGGACACCCACAGCACGGCAACTCCCAGGGCGATCCCCAGCAGCCGCCCCCGCCACATCGCGTCCCCCGAGCCCCCGGGCTGCGAGCGGCCGCTGCCTCCTCTCCGCCGCCGAAGACTGCCGGTCCCCGCCGCCCTGTCTCCGACCAGCCTCTCCAATGCGAGCTGCGAGAGGAGAAATGAGGAGGAAGGGGAGTCAGGGACCAAGGAGAAAGCGGCCGCGGCCACCCCGCGCCCCCCGCCGCCTGCCCCCGCGCCGTCGGCCCCCGGCCAGCCCGGCGCTATCGCGCCCGGGAGAGGCGGCGGCCGCGGGGGACGGCGAGGGGCTGCCCGGCGCCGCGCGGGCTCTGCCTCCCCTTCAGCAGCATCCGCGGGGCTCCCGCTCCCGCCGCGGACAGACCGCGGCCGCCGCCACCGCTCCCGAAGCCGCTCCGGGGCTGGAAGCGTCCCCTGGGCACGAACCCTCCCGGCTCCCGAGCCGGGCACCGCTAGAGCCGCGGCGGCCGGAGCGCCGCGGGCAGCAGCCCCGCGCCCAGCCCGCCCGCCCCGGGAGAAGCCGCTGCGAGGGGCGCGCACCCGCTGGAGCCGCCGCCGCCGCCTGCCGTTCCCGCTGCTGTTCCAGCTGCGGCCGCTGCACCCGCCGCTAATCCAGCTGCGGTTCCAGCTGCCCCCTCCCTCCTCCTCCTCCTTTTTCCCCTCCTCTCCCCCCCTCCCTCCTCTTCAAGTATCGCCCGCCCAACCCTTTCTCGCGAGAGAGAGGGGAATAAAAATGTTCCCCCCACCCCCGAGCCGCCGACCCGGGGGCTCTCGGCGGTGCCCGGGCAGCTCCTGGCTAGCTGTGCCGTGGGTCACCTGCGGCCGGCCCGGGGCTGGCGGGATGCTCGGCCCCGAGAGGCTCCCCGGGAGCCGCGGGAAGGGTGCAGCGCTGCCCGGGAGGACGCGGCGCTGCCGCTCCCTCCGCTTCGGAGGCAGCTGCAGCCAGGCAGCGCTGCCAGCTCGGGTTACCCCGCTCACACGGCGGCAGAGGCATCAGCGCCTGGCGTAGCCTTAGTGCTGAGCCAAGTGTGTCAGACAGGAGTGGGGGGAACCGAAGGTAGTGCACGCCTCTGCCTCCATCTAAATGCATATAGATCTGTATATGTAGAGATATGTACTCCCTAGAGGTGCAGCATTTTGCATCTACAGCTTATGAAAAATAATATAAAGGTATCTGTTTCCCTTATAAGGAAAAATAGCATGGATGGTGGCTTTACCGGAGAAGCTGCTGCAGAATGAATAATGCGCTTTCTAGCAACTAACATGGCACAGACACCAAGGCACCGAACTACTCCTAAATCTCCACAGCCAGCTCCAGAACAAATGCCTGCCTCATCATTCTCAAGGAAAGAAAGCCCTGCAGTTTTTATTTATGGTTTAAATCAAAAAGAGCAAACCTGAACTACCAACACCTGAAAGGTAGAAAAGTTTTATACTGAAATAATTGAGCAGGGAACACAACACAGTTAACAGAGTTCAAGCCCAGATTCTATATGCTCCTATCAAGTAACCCTCTATACCAGGATTATCCCATTTCAACATAGACAGGAAATATAAAAACCAAACCAAACCAAACAAACAAACAAACATATTAGACTGAAAGTAAATTATACAGTCTGCTGCTGCTGCTCACATATAAATACTTTGGCAGAAATGTTGGATTTCCTAAATTTGAGGTATTTTCCCTTTTTGTTAGTTTCAGGTAGGTACTGATAGTTAGTGGTTCTGTATTATTGCATTGATGTTGCAAATCCTCAGCTGCACTGCAGTTTATTTGCTTATTTTATAAGCAAGCAGCTGACCAGGCACAGCAACTGCCAAACCACCCTACTCAAAGATAAATGCATGGTGTATTCTGCCACTAAAAGAGAATCAGAAAAAAAGGAAGTAGTGTGTGAGATTTCCTAGTACCAACCTGTTTACAGTTGAATTGTAATGGTGACACAAGGTATGACAGATGCTAGTTGAAATATACAGTTTGAATCGGTTTACAGTAGTTTATATATTACATATATAAATATCCATTTTCCTTCTAAACATACATAGAAGTATTTAAACTATGTACTAACCACAATAGCAGCTTTCTAATAATTTTGGCTGATTTTTATCATCAAGAGAAGCGTTAGATTCTTCAAATTACAAAACAGTCATTTGATATTGACCATTTCAATGCCACTGTTTAACAGTGTAGTGTTAAGACTTTCAGATGGAGAGTATAAGGTAAAATGTAGATAGGAATTTGATTTCTCAAAGTTTTTGTTTGTCTGACACATACAAGCATACAAGATTAAGATTTTTTTTTTATGGCTATGCTTGTTGAAGAGACAATGTAGCATTGCCTGAAGTATTTTGTATTTCTTTTGCAGAGTCAAATTAAATTTTGCTCAAAACCAAAAAGAGCTGAGGATAAAGGTGGTAGTAATTATCCCTTGTATTAAGAAATTCAGGACAAGCAGTACATTGATATACAGTTCTATTCCTTCACTATCATCTATGCATACAGCAAAATCTAAGCATTTACTTAGTTAGTATAGAGGTTAAACTGAACCTGCAAAAATGTCACTAGATATTTACTAATTATGTTCATAATGTGAAGATAGAATTTACCAGTAAACAAAAGTGAGTTATGAAAGGAATTCTTGGTTGCTATTTACTCCAGCATTCTTCTGGTTTCAACATTTTCTGTTTCAACCACTTTAATTTTGTGGTTGAGCTACTAGAAAAATATCTAGTCTGTGTCACAGGCTAATGGGGTGACTCTCTCATATCTTCTAGCACATTTTATGATGTATTTTTTGGTATCTTGCATGGTTGCAGAAATGTGGATTACACTATATGAAGTAATGTTACATGATATGTGGGCTGGAAGTTCATTAATCTAGTGAAACATGCAGCACATCATCAACTTCTGGTGTGTCATTTTAAAGAATATGCTTATACATTAGAAGTATTTACACTGTTGACAACTATAAAATGGTGCCCACCTGGGTTCTCAAACCACTAGACAAATACACTGTCACAAGCCAAAGACTTAACTTCTGCTCTCTGCTGCTGAACAGAGCAGACCCTACTAATAAGGGTCATCCACACTCTTTCCTCCAGCCACTTGAGTTTCTGCAAACATTTGGACTCTGAAAGAACATCTAGACAAACAGATTTCTATATGGTCTCCAAAACACTTGTCAGCCACTTGAAGTTTCACTTAAGGAAAAAAAAAAGAAAAACAAAGCAACTAAGGAGCAGTTCTGATGATCCAGTTGATCACCATTTCCTGTGACAAACAGAAAGATGAACTCTCAGATTAACCAAAATCGAGAAGCTCTGTGATATTTGATCAAACCATGGAATCAAATCCAAAAATAAGACACCAAGAACAAGACATATAACATCATTGCTACATGCACAGCAGAATTTTCCATAACATTTAAGCAACTTTTTTTCCACAATGGTCATTCTTCCGGGTGATTTTGAGGATCTTATAGGTGTATTTTGCAGGGTCTAGGTGGCATGGATTGTGGTGGCAGGGCCCAAAATCTGGACAGGGTAATTACAGGTAGATTGATTATAAGTAGGAATGATAAAAAAGACAAAAAACATGCTTTACAGTTGGCTATCACCTGGGAAACAATGACCCTAAATATTTACATAACTTTACACACACTTTATATCAAGTCCAGTATATTCCTCTAGTGAGACATCCTACTTGCTAACTAACCATGCCTCAGTGTACCTCCCTGTGCTTATCACCATCATGTACATAAATCATTTTACACAGTGCCCAAATTATTAACATGTAACTGATCCTCAGAGACATACTTACTTGTCCTGCTGTTTGGTTTACATAAAAAAACACTGAACTGAGATTTTCAGTGCTGGTGTTCTTCGTGCTCAGCAGCAGACATGCAAAGTACTGGTCTCCCTCCTTGCTGGCCTTTGGCTGGCCAGTCCTCTTCATCTTACTCAAACACTCCTTCCTCTCCTCCTGAAGGATGGTTAGCAGAATACTCATATTTCAGGCAAACTGTTTTGAACTGTTGCAAATAAAAAAATCTTATCACTAGAAGTACTATGATAAGTTGGGAGCTCATTTCAAAAAGCTTTTCTTTATTTCAATTTGTATGAACTTTTGCAATAATTGTTTTTTTTTTTTAATCTGTGAATTTACTCTAACCCAAGTGAGCAAAAAAAGTATGTCCATCTTACATATTTCTTTATTAAGAAGGCCTTTATTATGCCAATAAAAACAAATAGTGTGGGAAAGTTTTAGTGTGTGTATTTTTTTAAGTACATTAAAAGCACAAACAGTAATTACATCCAGACAACCAATTAATTGGTTTAAATCTAAAAAAAATAAAATAAAAAAATTAGGTAACTCAAATAAAATACATCAATTTTCCTTAATGCTGTTTGGTCAGACAAGCTGTGTTAAGTAGCTATGGAATCCATTATTAATAGATTAGGGGACCTATTTCACCCAAGACTTCTACTTCATTTTTACAAATGGCTTAATTGAAGTTTTTGTCTGTCAGCAGAGTTTACAGTGATGGAGAAGGAAATCCAACCTACATTAACATATAATTCCATAATTTGTGATACTGTGCAAAGTGTTGTTGTAATATTTCTGTAATATAAGAACTATGAGAGGAAATGAAAGAAGCTCTTTCTTGGCTTAGACATTAGGGGAGCCTATGCACTTCTGCAGAAATTACAATATTTTATCTCAGTTGCATCCTAAGTGAGCATAAACCTATTACATTTTATTACATTCAGAACACATCTCTCCTATTTATGCCTCTGTGGAACAGTTTAACACAGATAACAGTTTAACAGATCTTATGTTGTCCTAAACAAAATAACATCTTTAATTTACAAGAAGGCAAATTTTTATATCACCCCTCCAAAACCCATGCATTTCTCTTTACTAAGATCTGAATGAAACAGATGCTCTTTCTCCTCCAAAGCACCTGGATTCCCCAGTGTCAGTGACAAAGAAAGTACAAGGAAACTCAAGAGAGACCCTAATTCAAACATTCCCTTCTCAATATTTTTTTTAGGAAGGTTCTCTACTCCATTCATAGTTGGTTTTGTTTGTAAAGCTAGATCTCATTTTAAATCAATACTCACCCAGTAGGGTGAAACTTATCCTATGTCTCCATTTGCTGAAGGCAGATCCATTATCAAAGTTATTCTTTAGGGGGTCCTAAAGGAAACAATTAAACAGAAGAAATCTGAAGACTTCCATTCTATCTTCCAGGTAGGGGAAGCACAACCTATTTTTGTAAGGCTAGTGTTGAATAAAAATATAACTAAAATACAGTGGAATTTTATTTTTAATCCCAATCTAATATGCATAAAGTGATGTATTTTTTCTATGTGTACTGCTAGAAAACCTATCTTAACAATAGCAATTGCTTCTTTGATTTAAAAATAAGAATTTTAATCCTGCCCTAGTGCAAGAAAAGTAAATATATATACTACTACTTTCTGTCAGCTAATAACCCTGTCAAATTTAATGGGAATTTTGCCACAGTAACAGTTGCAAGCCAAGCTTCCTCAGTCTTACATTTGTCCCCAATGACCTCTTAAATCCCACCTGTAAATTCAGAAGCAAAGTGAAACAGCTTTCATGGCTTAGCATAAAATGCCAACTGTTTGGTGACTTTTCAGGCTAAAACACTGAGCAAAATGGATGTAGCTTTTTATCCAAATTAATACATTCCAAGTGGGTGGAAATCAGTAACCAAGAGCCTCTTCTTTAAACTCTGATTTATGCAGAACTCCCTACTGACTCCAACAAAGACAGCTGAATCAGGCCCTACATTCCTTCAAACACTGTCAGCAAGGGATTGGGTGTCTCTGCCTCTGTTTTCCATCCTAGTGTTCCTCTGGCTATGTGATGTCTCAGTTGATAGGGAGTTGCCCCATGATGCAGTTAAAATAATAAAATAGGTAATAGGAGACCAGGGATTAGACTCTAAACCCACCACATTCCATTTGCAAGGCCCTTCCTTTGAGAAATAACACTATGAGAGCATTGCATACAGTTCTGATAGAATCAATGATGAGTTTAAATAGGAAGGGACTTGTGAAAGTCCTTCAGTCCAGTTCCCTGTTCAGAGCAGGACCAACTTAAGAATGGGCTGCTCAGGCTCTATCCAGATGAGTTCTGAATATCTCCAAGGATAGACACCCAAATTTTCTGGAGTAACCTACTCCATTGTTTCACAATCCTTGCTGTGACAAATTTTTTGTAACACTTAGTAGGAATTTGCCTTCCCCAGAACTTGTGCCTGCTCTTCATCCTACCACTGCTCACCACCCACCAGAGCCAGCCTCTATACCCTCTATACCCTGAAGACAGCAGGAAGATCCTCTCCAACCTACGCTTAAGTTTGGATAAGCCCTCTGCTCATAGAGCATTGCTTTAGCCCCTCACCACATTGGTGTCCTCTGCCAGGCTTGCTCCAGGTGCCAGTGGCTTTTGTGTTTAGTGGAGAGTGTGGTTTTTCTGGGCCAGGGTGCCCCGAGTTGGATACAGTAGTGCAGATGCAGTTTCTGAAGTACCAAGAGAGGTAAAGAATCCCTTCCCTGCACTCCCAGAGCACGGCCCATGTGCAGTTGGCCGCCTCCGCTGCGAGAGCGCCGCTGACTCACGGAGGACAGGGATGAGTCTCTGGCCAGTAAAGAGTTCAGAACAGCTCTGATCTGCACTTTCCTTTATTCAGTAACTTTCAAAAGGCTGACTTCATTTCCTCAGGTTTTCTAGATACCAGTAAACTGAGACAACCTCATCTAGAGTCTGTGATTTCCTACCAGGTATAAAATCATTTGGGGATTTCCCTCCCACTTTGTCTGTTGAAAGTATTAAAATTTACTTACTGAGGATCACTGGGGCATTATTTTATCAGGTTCACAAGGTTCAGCAGCCAGCCTTCATTGCCTCAAAATGTCCATCTGATGCAAGGTCTTTATACATCACACTGGATAGAACATGATCCATTTATTAATACATACATCTTTAATATACTGCATTGTACACTTCCAGTACAGTTACTTGGATAAATTCAGCCCACAGAAATCAATAGGAAACTTCCTATTAACTCAGGGTTTCCTTTTTAGCCCCTTCTCATTTATGCATTGGCTCAACTCATGGCAAACTGATTGATTTGCAGTATATAGATGCTCTATATACTTATTTTTTAGGATAAAATCAGGTTGCCTTTACTTATAAGGAAACACAAAATAAAAATTGCAGTTAATTAAAAAATACATTCATTTTACCAGTAGCCAAATTAAGTAAAAGATGCTATTTGAGGAAGTTGCAATAGATTCCACATACTGTGGTTCAAAGTGGGAATGAGAAGGGACAGGAAGAAAGCTCTGTATGCTTTTTGGAGGTTGAAAACCCTTTTTTCTCTCCTACAGAAAATTAAGATACAGGGATAGAGTTAAAATCTATTCCTTAGAACACTTGAAATGAGAATAACCTTTACTAGTTTCTAGTACAAATTATTCCAATTATGTTTAAATGAGGAAAGAAATTCCAACAATAAAAAAATTTTTTCAGCTTTTTTTAAAATACAGAATTACTGCCTCTAGAATGTCCCTAATGGTTTACAAATTATCAACACCAGGTCCACCCAAAATTGCTCTTACTGTGATGAATGGGGTGGAGTTCAGAAGAGATTGAGCTGCTACATTTCTTTTTTAAAGAGTCAGGTTTTGACACTTTATAAATTTGAAATAAAGATGTTGAACACTTTTTCTAGCTTCATGAACTCCTTTCAATACCAAGAAAAATACCACATAACTTCAGACAAATAAGAATAGAGGTCAAACAGGCACAGAGACAGCAGAGGAAATGTCACTTGAAACACATGAGGGAGAGCCAAGGAAAAATACTTGACAGGAGCTTGGGAGAAAGGACATCTATATCTATCTATAGATATATGGATATGTATCAAGGCTGACTTTTCTGACTGCTGTTCATCAGTAAAAGGAAGGAAGTGTCATTTTATGGCTGAAAAGTGGATGATGTAAATAAGGAGATTCATGGTGCCTTTTCAAGATAAGGAAATCTTTCAGAGGCTCCAGTCCGGACGCATTTTATGATAAATTATTGGGAAAACAGAGTTTCCCTGCACTGCGATGATCTGGAGAAGCTTCCCTTGGCACTACAAGGGTAGTCCAAGCCCAAGCTATTTTTTTTTCCTCTCCACTTATTTCAGTGGAGTTCAGAGCATGCCCTGACTTCAGTGTGATGAATGCAATTCCATCAGTTAAGCTAAGCTAGAGCAGTGACATTTCTGAAAAGAGCCTATTACTTGGATTTGAAAGCTTTACGGAGAACTGGAAACAATTCCTTCCATACAGTAGGCTACAAAGTCTTTCCCTCTGTTCAAAGTATGCAATCCTCTGCATTCATTGGTCTGTACATGAGACTCTTTACCTGCTTGGGGTTTTGTCACAAACAGTGACCTAACAACAAAAATCCTCTGCAAGTCTTGCTGACTAAATATTCAGTCCTGCACAGTGAAAATACAAAGCAAAATTCCAGAAGTGTTCTCTAAACCAAGAAATAACTGCTTTTTGAATTTAGTCAAACTTGTAAAACATAAGTCTTCAGAATTCACATATGTATCATGCTCTAATACATATGTTCAAGAGTGTCAAATTCAGAGCTAAATGTCTTATAAAAACAACTGTACCATTATATCAGTTCAGCAGATCACTGATATGTATGTGCCAACAATAGTCATTCCCCATGGAATCCTGAAGAAGTTGTTTCTTCTCAGGCAGCTCAGCACTTGAAATCTAACTATTATTTTCTGTGTTTTTCTTTTTGATTGGTTTCCACCTTTCCCCTATCACAAACATTTTAAGGGCAGTTGACTCAGGCAACCCTGGT